>NW_028263373.1:18920755-19233714 GCF_051168715.1 Poecilia mexicana | reverse complement strand
TCATATAGGTCAACTTACAAAGAAAGAGTGAGCAATGAATAGATGAGCAATGAAAAAAATAATACAAGCCCACATTTTGAGACCATCATAACATTTGACTAAATGATAACAGAAATTATAAAAATAACGGTTAAATGGTTTAAAAGAAGTTTCTAAACTGAGATAAAATATGCAGAAGGTGGCCTTATGGCCAACAACCACGTGCAAGGATTGTGCTTTAACCTGAATTAATTCACATTTATTGAAAACCCCTACATAAAAGTTGGGAGTTGTTCAGATTTACTTCAATATATGTATAAATATACAAATAATGTCTGTCAAATGTTTCAGGATCCTGACAACAAATCTAATCTAGGACATGTATCCTGTATTCCCAGGTGAAATACAGGATACATGTGAGCAACCTCTGTTATTTGAACCATTTTTGACCTGCTGAGTTTAAGGAGATTTGACCCATTAAGTAGAGAGAAAATCCTCCCTGCCTCCCAGCTGCAGGTCTCTTGTTGTCCTGCAGAGGTCGCTCTCCTCTCTGCCTCCCCTCTACTTTCACCCCACTCCCTCCGCCCCCCATACTCCCTCTGATCCTTCCAGCAGCAACAAAAAGGAGGGGAGAAAAAGAAAAAAAAAATCTGATCGAGCCTTTCCGGTCTGCCTGCCCCGGTTTCCTTTCAGCCCTCTGCTGCTGGAGCTGAGGGAGGCGCAGGATCGAGTCCCGGACGAGGAGGAGCCGGGGACTTTAAACCAGTCACGGTTACTCCAAGCTGCTGCTCCCGCCTCGGCGTGTTTGTAGACGCTTCATTACATAAGTCTGTGTTTCTGTCACCTCGTTCTGACTCGGATCTCCTGAACCCAGCAGTGGGGCATTTCTGTCTATCACCCCAGCAGCGGTGTCAGGGAGGATTTACAGCCGGACTGCGCTGCTCCTTTCTCTGCTGTCGAGGACTCTGGAGGACCAGAAGGAAAACGCGGACTGGGTGGAAACCTGAGCCCAGCGGTGATGAGAACTAACCCTGAGTGGATTTCACTGGTGTGCTGCCAGAAGCATCTGGAAAGGATAACACAGGGATCCACTCCCCCTCTGGAGGACCAGAGCATAATTCACATCTCAGACATTTTGGCGTGTCAGCTCTGCGGCTGCTGCTGAGGGATGTCTTCTAGCTTGTTTTTTCCCTAAGAAATTGTCGTTGTAATCACGCTGGCTGTCCTGAGATTCCCAGATTCCCTCCTGGCACCAGTGGGTTTGGATATGCTAGATAGCGGTGCTCCTCTGTGCATTGGCTGAAGGACCTGGATCCTGCTCATTATTAAAGCCCCCCCTCAGCAGATCAGTGATCCTGATCCCAGCTATGCAGTGAGGATGTGCGCAGCCAGGTTCAGCGGCTGCCTCAATGGCTGCGCAGAGGAGGCCGCCTGCGGTGCCGTCGCTCCGGCCATGGCCTCCAGGATGCTGGACTGGAGCGAGGTCGGGCCCCGCATCCTCGAAAGCCTGGAGATGGGCACAGTGATGACCATCTTCCACCAGAAAAAGTCCCAGAGGCCCGAGAGGAAGACGTTCCAGATCAGGCAGGACACCAGGCAGATAGTGTGGGGCAGGAGTCCGGATAAAATGGAAGGAGAAGGTGAGTGTTAGCAGCTCAGAGGATGTGCACTTCTGGACCTGCTTCGCCCTTTAAACTGTTATAATGTCACTAAGGGCGACCATGCATGTTTTAACTAGGAAACAATTTGAATTGCAGGCATTGAACTGTTTGTGCGGTGTGCACTGAGGACTGTCAGAGTGGATGTGGCAGAAAATAGGTTCAGTCCAAATCCAGATGTTTATGAAACAGCAGAGTGACTACAATGAAGCAGAAACACACACACACACACACACACACACACACACACACACACACACACACACACACACACACAAAACAGAAAAGATGTAAGAAAATGATTTTATCTAAGAAGATGGTTGGTGCAAATGAATTGGCTGCAAAACCAAAATTAACTCAACATGTGGCTTATAAACATATAGTTTATGAGCCACATTTTTTGTAGTCACGTTTTTTTCATATTACGTACACAAGCTAACATATTTAATTTGGGTTGGTAGCACATTATTATGGGAAGGGGAAAAAAAAAACAGTGGCACAGTTGGTAGCACTGATGTCATGCAGGAAGAAGGACATGGGTCTGAATCCCAGTCTGGGTTTGTTTGCATGTTCTCCCTATGCATGCATGGGTTCTCTCCAGGTACTTCAGCTTCCTCCCACAGTCTAAAAACACAATTGTTGGGTTTGTGTGTGTTTGCATGGCTGGATAGACTGGCAACCTGTCCAGTTTGTATCCCACCTCTTGCCCAATGACTGATAGAGTCAGCCACTATCCTGTCTCTAACAGATAGTGGCTAGAGACGGGATACTGTCCTGGCCACTGACCCTGAAAATACAAGGAAATGGTAAACAATTTTCAACATTTTTTTTTACTAATAAAAATCTAAAATCTGACAGGATAAGCAGTTAGCTCCTTTCAAATCTGATGCATCTAAATAAAATCCTGTCCTAACTTACAAAGTCACCTATTAAAGTTCAATAAGAATAATTCAATCTCAGTGTAACCACAGATCTTATGTAAAGATCTAAGAAGATGGTTGGTGCAAAGGTTTGCTGGAGAGCATTGAACAACAAATAGGAATTTCTTTGATTTGGAGTATTTTGAATAAGTGCACAGTATTTTGTTATGCTGCAACTTTGCCCTTGCTTTATCTTATTTTACTCCTACTCCTTTTTTACATATATGTGACTCTACATGCTTCAACTTGCCTGTGTCTTGACGTCAGGTACACCAGAAGTTCTCCAGCAGGGGACAATGAGGGTTATTCTTCTTTTAATCTTCTATTCTAAAACCAAAGAACACACCAGACAGGTCAGGGATAAAGCTGTGGAGAGGTTTACAGCGGGGTTTGGTAATAAATCAATATCCCTCACAGTATTGTTTGGTGATCTAAATATGGAAGGAGTATGCTACAGCTGCAAACCTATCAAGCAATAGCAGGCTACCTAAAATCACAAGGCAGGCAAGGGGAACATCAGTCAGGAGCTGCTTGTCCTTCACAAATGTGCTCAAAACTTTTTCGATATTCCGCTTATTTCGAAAAATCACAATTTTGCAATTACAGTGTTTCCATTACGTAAGAAACACAACTAAAATCACACGTGCATAAGTTTATTCATGCGATAAGTCATTGAAAAACATGCCGCGCCATCATCTCCTCCTACCACTCCCTGTCTTCTGCTTTGTCTTTTCCACCTGTGGTAACATCTGGTTGTTGATCATGTTATTCGTGTGATATGAAAAAAAAAGTGTTTCCATCGCAGTTGTGTGAAATACATTCTTGCACAAAAATGTCTCATCAGAAAATTTGTTGTTTTTTTATTGCTGTGTTCCAAGCGTTTTATTTTTTGTAATTCTAATTTGGCCAGTTATATGGTCAATGGAAACACAGAGATGGGAGGAGCTGCGCAGGTCAGCGGCTCAGGTTGGAGAATCTGTTGACATCAGACAGATGTTGGCTGATCACACAGCATGGATTGTGAGTCTTCACGCTGATGTCTGTTCACTTGTAACTCAGCGAGGATGCTTGTTAGTTTTAGGCTTTGAGAGACACAGGGTTGGGCTGGACAGTGG
The DNA here is from genome assembly GCF_051168715.1 of Poecilia mexicana. NCBI lineage: Eukaryota > Metazoa > Chordata > Actinopteri > Cyprinodontiformes > Poeciliidae > Poecilia > Poecilia mexicana. The sequence continues at coordinate 19,230,042 of NW_028263373.1, read as the reverse complement.
CGCGACAACGAAATTAAACAACCAAAAATGTATACGACCTAAATCTGCTTTAGTTTTCTCATTTGTAACTCCTGCCGCAGGCCTTCTCTCTAAGGAACGATACATCCTGTAAAATATTTTTGCTAAGATCAGTTTCCAGGTCAGACAGCCAACGAGGAGGCCCAGGCTGTGCAAACAAGATGATGCTGCAGACTGAAACGCAGCAGTATATCAGCAGAGATGAGGCGTTCTGTTCCTGTGTCAGGGAGGTTGGATACTTTCCAAATCAGTTCTCAAGAGTCCGTAAACGTCCCAGCCACTGCATATCGCAAAGCTCCTGTGCATCGTTTAGATTTTCCCCAGGTCATGTTGACTCAAATGTGTCAGAAATCGTGCTGATGGAGACAGAAACTCAACACCAGTAACCGTTTCCTCCTGCTGCATTCTTTCTGGAAGGAGCTTGGTTTGTGTTCGTCTCATATCGGGCGTCGATGACCTGCCGGTGTATTTCGTCAGCCAAACGGAGCAGATACAAGAGTCGTCCTGCAGGTTGCTGCTGCATCAGAAAGCTTCTCTGCTGCTTTTGAGTTGTTTTAGCGAGCTGCTGTTTTTAACCTTTATTTAAACCTGCAGAAAAGCAAAAATTATTTCACAATTTTAGTTTTCTAAGCTTGGCTAGCCCGGCCCCTTAAAATACACACACAAAGACAAGAGAACTTAATACAACACTCGGATGGTTTTTCTTCCTCCAGGTCATAGACTTTTTAATCGCTGTTGTAGGAAATAACTTAAAATAAATACTGATTTCCATTCAGTCTTTAGTATCTAAACCTTCCAAAGCCACACATTTGCAGGGTTGTCCCTTCCCCCTCCTCGTGTCAAAATGTGACATTCTGTCGTGGAAAGGCCGGTCGAGTCCCCGCTCAGCTGACGCGCTGTCACGGCCTCTTCAGCTGACAGACAGAGCACAACTCTGTGACCTCTGCTTCCTCCACTTCGACCTCTCAGTAACTCTCCAGGCACGGCGGCGTGCTGCTGTCGCACGGATCCTCGACTGGCCTCAGGCTTCCTGGCTGGATGTGGGCCCAAGCAGCAGACGCTTGTCGCGCGGTCCATCCGCCCCGTCTAGGGCGTGGAGGCTATTGTCTGCAACCCGGATTTTGTGGTCTGAAGACGGATTTGTTGCAGTTAAAGTTGGCGCAGAAGAAAAAAGAAAAAGAACGACTTTAAGCATTCTCAACTGGCATGATAGAGTTTCCTTCTGTCTGCCATACTTTCTAACTTTATAGCAGAACTCTGTAAAGAAAAATAATCCCTCGGCCTCAGAAGAACAGGCCAGATATTTTTCACATCAGACAGATGTAGGTAACTCAAGACAAGGAACGAATAGTAAAAGTATGAACAGGCGTAACATGAATACACCAACGTTTCGTCTGAATATAGAGTGGATATGAAAAGTGTCAACTCCCATTTTCAAATTAAAAGCTTCTCTTGAAGCAAAAACGGAGAAAACAAATTCCAAACTTCTTCCAGATTGACTTTGAGCAGCCTTTGGTTCCTTTTGTTTGTTCACTCTTCTTGTGTTCAGAATTGCCAGCAGCTGTAGTGAATCTGATCTGAATCTGCATGTAGCACATTGACTGATCAGATCCACTGCACACATCTCCTCATTATTTGAAAGATTAATATTTTCGTCTGCTTATATTATGAAGTTGTGGTTTTCCTAAGATTCCTGTCTCATTTATGGTTTCTCCTCTAATTTAACATTTTCAGGATTCTGTCTTTGGTTTTAAACCCCACTATATTTCCCAATCAGGTTTATTCATCCAAGCATTTTCATGCAGAGTAATGAAAATGTTCCTTTTACACACACACATACATACACATGTTTTCGTAACCCCAAATCGGCCCTTTACAAACAACCTCCCACCGGACGAAGCCTCCAGTAGATTCCAGGAACTCAGCGGGTCTCTCGTTCACTTTATCTCCTACAGTTCTACCTCTTTGCTTCCTCCTGCTCTCATCTCTCCATTCTTTTCCTCCAAGCTATAATTTCCAAATTTCCGGCCCCCACACGTTTACCTAAACACCCTGCTTGTTTTCAGATATGCTCATCTCACTCTGTTTTCTTTCGCTTTTCTTTTGCGTTTTGAAGTCGTTATTCACGTTGATCTGTTTGACCTCCTAACTCATCACCTCTGCCAGCTCTTTGTTTTTCTTTTTCCTGTGGTTTGCTTTAATATTTGCTTTATCATACCACACACAAATCTCTGCAGATATCTTTTTTTTTTTTTTTTCAAAACTTGGATTGACTCTCACCTCAGCTCCAACCAGGACCTACGAGTTTCAGTAGGATTTAGCTTCAGTAGAGTTGGGTACTACACCAGGAAAAATGCTAAAATAAGCTAAAAAAAAAGCAAGAACATAGACTTTGATTCTGTGTTTTGCTTTTAGATGAGTGCCTTGCCAAGCGGTGGATGTATAAAATCCTGAGGCACAGGAAGTGTTGGGTTATCAGGGAGTGTCTCCCTTCCCGTCTCAGATTGAAGGACTGAAAACAAAAGCTCTGAATCTTCTGCAGGAAGGAGGGACATGGAACACAACTGAGGCGCCTCTGGTACTACAAGTGGTTTGACTCATGCAATGAGTACTTTTGAACAGCTCTTTGCTCTTTGCTCATATGAAATTTAAAGTTAACTCCTTAAAAACAGAAGCTAAACTAACATCAGTGAAATTTAGCTAAATACTTTATTTTGCACATTGGAAAACAACCTTGAAATCCAGTTTTTGACTTGCTCCGTGTATATTGTGGTAGTCCAAGATTGTTGTGTCCTCATGCTCATGGAAACATTTCTTTTTATTCTAAATCAGTTTGAAGACAGATGTATTAATAGTAGCAGAGCTTTATATGCCTTGTAAAATTGCAACGCATGACTCCTTTGATGAGTAGTTTATGTGTTGTAATCTGTAAAAATATGATGACGTTTTATTGTGCTACACTTGTTTCTGAAATTTTAAATTCCTGCACTGTACATTTGACAAAGGAACTGGAACACTCCTGAAATGGGACTTTTTGACATGAAAAGTTGGAGCGTCTTTTAGCAACCCTCTGTACAAAATCCAATATGGCTGCTGCATATTTAACTATACTTTATGGCTCCAGTAACACAATGCTTTTTTTTTCCATTTCTGGTGATTCATATGTCATCAAATTATTCTCACAGGGTACAGTATATTATCGGTTTGTGAATAAGCTCACTAGATTAAAGAAATGCTGATAATGCTTTTACATGGCAATTTGAATAAAATCAGTGTTATCTCCCTCAAACAGAGAATGCCAAGTAGCTTGGTGTTTTGTGGCATAGAGTGGGAGATGGATAGACAGACAGGGGCCTCGGCTGCAGTAATTAGGACCTTGCTCCAGTCTGTTATGGTAAAAGAGCAAAGCCAATAAGCAAAGCACTTGATTTACCAGTCTGTTCTGCCCCAAGCCATTTGGACTATGACCCAAAGAAGTTTTTGTCCACATAACAATAGAAAAGACATTCTGCTGCTGAAGTAAAAGCTTAATTTCTTTTAATGCTTTTTACCATTTTTTATCCAGGGAAGGGACAATAGTTGTGAAGATTGCTGTGGTTATTCCAAAATATAAGCATAAAAGATGTAAGGATTGTATTTCAAATGTAAGTCCATCATTGTGATCACTGGACACTTTTTGAAGGGTTCACTTCCACCAGAACCTCTGTAATTCTTTAGTTTGATCAAATTTCTTGGACTTCATCTAAACTCGGGGTGCCATCTGGCAGGGAACGATGTGGCCAACTGTACCACGAACAAGTTTACTTCACTGGAAATACTCTGCAATTATGAGCAGCTGGGTATTTCAGGTCAACAGAACATGCAGCTGTTTTCGTAAGCTGTATTTCACTCTAGCACTGAGAGCTAACAGAGAAGGGAGAGACAGCTGCCGATGAAGCAGCTCTGATAAGGAAACATACTAGTGTAGAACATCAGATCTGAGTCATCTGTATGTTTCTCATGTTCTAACCCTTCATGCTCATTAGAGGTGATGTCAGCCTGGAAGCTGAAGCAGCGCTGTGTCCTTATCACAGCCGTGTTTACAGCAAAGGCCAGGATTGAAAGGTTGTGGTGTGTTGTGTGCTGAGAGCCTATTTTCCTCAATGTCCAACGCCCAAACTCAGTGGCAGGAAATTATAAAGGGAATGCAAAAAAAGACCTACAACTTCAGGGACAGTTGTAGGTCCAATTTAGGGACCTACAACTGAAGTGCACCTGTATGCAGATGACACCATGCTTTACATTACCAGACTTTACAGTTGACTCTACTCTGAGGAAGACAGTTGATAGCCATCAAACTGCTGCTCACTTGCAATGCATGAGTTTAGGTTAGTTTTAATCTGGTAGGAAACTAAATTAATTTATGTTTTTCAGAACTAAATCTTGAATATAAGGTAATATAGGTATTTCTTTATTACTTTTAATAGTGAGAAAGTTTCATAGCACAACACTGTATGCTTTCAAGTACAGTACCAAATTTGTCAAAAGGTTAAATAAATTGATGATGCTACAGAAGTATGCATCTTTTGACTCAGGCCCTCTAACATGAACATTGTATCCTGACCTGCAAGAATCTTCCCTTTTTTTTGTTTCCTCATGATAACCATCCATGGTTCCTGCACTGTTATTCTTCTTTTTGTAGTTGAAGCAATAATAGTCAGCCCAACTGCTTCTACCTGTTTTATATCCATATATGGAGCAATACAATCTGTCTTTGGTGCCGTCACAAGAGAGACGATTAGTTATTAAACTAGACAGGAAGTGAGGACAGACAGCGGAAACCTTTGTGCAGTTTGGATAAATTTGAAAACTTTTTCATAGAGAAATGCGAGCCAGAATTAATTGGAAAACATCAATCGTTGCTTTAACTGCTTTAAATATTTCAACACTGCCACTTTAACATAAAAAAGAGTTTTTACAGTGCATGGAAATGTTAATCTTTAACAAAGTGGTAAATGTTTTTTTTTTAACTTTTTTGAATATGAAATTATATTTCTGCTTTTGAACACTTGAATGGAGATCAAAGAATGATCTCTTAAAACGATCAACTAAAATCCAGCCACCATGTGAGGAAGATGATGCTCTCAGTTAATCTCATGCCAAACATTCTCCCTGCACATGGAGACCATTCAGATCAGAACCAGATCTACTCTTGTCTCTTTGATTCAGGATTATTTACAACCTCCTGAAGGCAACCCACATTGATTTGAACATGATTTATTTCTTGTCTGCTATATGCTGGATAAACGACGTAAGTCGTAAAGACGTATTTTTCAGTGCCCAAAAGGTATAAAGTCGCTGACTTCACGTAGAAGAAGTTCCACTTGTGGAAAATTGTTTTCAAGGATTTTTGTAAAGCTGTTCAGCTGTGTGTGAATGTGCTGAGTGTCTATGAGAGTGTGTTTATGTGTGTTTGCACTGGACATCTGCTATGTCAATAAGCTGGAGGTTTTCTTTGTGGGTGTGTCAACTGCTGCAAGTGTGAAAGTAGAGTCCAGAGTTTACATCACATTCTGCGGTTGCTTCCTGAACCTTTAACCCTTCAGAGTCAGCTAAACTCACTGCTAACACACTGTCAGACTTTGACTCTTTGACAATGGACACATTATAAGGTTATTTTTATGACTTAAATTACAACACATAATATACTTTGGTAAAAAAAAAAAAAAATAATATATATATATATATATATATATATATATATATATATATATATATATATATATATTCATATATAATATAGACTCCTATCTTATGAAAGCTGTTTTAGACATAGACATTTATATTTGGCTAAGAGCAAACCCACACTGCTGACACAAGATATACCCAAGGTTGTTGCTTGGCCCACACGGATACCACAATTTGGTACAATCTGTCTGTATGCAACTTCAAGATTCAAATGTTTCATTCTGTTTATTTTGGGATTTAAATGGCTTGTCCTGCTCAAATTTGACACCAAAGATGAGATCAAGGACACCATCCAGAGTTATCGACTGACAATAAGCAGTTTGTTTTTCAGACGCTTTGGTGCAAACATTACAATCTCAGTTTAAAAGCTGAGGACTAAGTTAATCAGACTTTTATGTCTCTAATACATAAATACATAGAAGCCTTTCTTTGTTATTAAGCAATTCAGTTCTGTAGTCTAAGCCACATGTGTCAAACTCAAGGCCCGCGGGCCACATGTGGCCCGCCATGTCATTTTATGTGGCCCCCCGCAGCATTTTATAGGCCGATGATTGACTTAAAATAGGTTTTGAGCACGAATTGACTACAAACTACATCTCCCGCAATGCATTCCAATTGTTACCAGCCAAACATTACGGCTTCTCGCCACTAGAGAGCAGCAGAGTCACCTCAAGCTGCTTATTGATTTTCCCAGCGAATAAGACTGAGACATCGACAAGCTAACATCAAAACGTCCAAGAAAAGAAAAATCGATTTACAAGTGAGACTGTGAATGAAGATGTGTGTGAGTTGGTGTCAGGGTGGCAGGTGGCGCTAGACTTTTTTTGTTATCTGTTATCTTGACCGACAACATAAAAAAAAAGACAACATAAAAAAAAATTTAAAAAAAATCGGTCATGTACAATTTTTATCCGTGAAATTACAATCATATTAACATCGGCTATTTAGTCGCATTTTATGCGGCTTAGTTAATATTCACCGTGAATCCAGATCCCATCACAGATTAAGCAGATAAATGCATCTACATTTTTCTCGTAGTGACAAAAAACACTCACTGAAGCCCCAATAACTTTTAATAAATTAAATTAAGCGACTTCACTTAAATTAGCATCACTTCACCCGCTGGGGTCTGAACAACTTCCTCCTGGTTTCCATCTGCAGAAAAATCTGCGCTAATTCATCAGTCAGTTGGATCTGTCTGATCCAAACAGATCAACTGAACTCTGTGAGTGTTTTACCCTGTGCGGTCCGGTGTGAGCTTATACCAGGATTATTTATTTATTTATTTATTTATTTATTTATTTATTTTTGCGTGGTTTCGCTTCTCCGAAACGGACAGATGTTACGTCTGCAGCTCCTCCAGAGCGCCGCTCTCCTTGGTAACGAGCACCAAGAAGGCTCCATTTGTTAAATCCGCTGGATGAGTTTCTCCCAGCGGTTTCTTTCTAATTCCGCAGTGGTTGAGCAGCGGACTGCGCATGTTACAGTCTAATTAACTTTTGCATCGTCATTTATTTCCTCAAGATAAACTACCGGCTCCTCAAATGGATTAACACAACGTTGCATTTTCTTTAGTTTTCTGTGGTCTGTAATGGAGACTTGAATTTAACCGCCATTTCAGCAAAAGGTTTGTAGTGCGCTTCCTAACCATTTTTTATTTGTAAGTATTGATTTTATGGGCTGAACAGACAGAAACCATTATACATTTTGAAGTGTTGATTTTATTTTTGAACCCTTATTTATTTTGAAGTGTTGATTTTATTTTTGAACTGTGAAGTGTTGATTTTATTTTTGAACCCTTATTTGTTTTGAAGTGTTGATTGTCTGAAAGACCTTACACATGAATTGCCCCATATGGGGTTTGAACCGCTGACCTCAGCATTACCGTGCTCTAACCTGCTGAGCTAACTCACCTACCTTACAAACTGTTGAGTTTCCATGGATTTAAGAAGAACTTACCACAATGAAGATTTGATAAAAGTGCTTATATTCTAATGTTTTTCAAAACAACATACATAATATTTTATTTTCCAGAGATTTTGTATTTTGAAGTGTTGATATTATTTTTGAACCATTTTTAATTTTCAACTGTTGATTGTATTTCACAGATATTTTTTATTTTTATTTAATGTCTTAATTTTATTTTTGAACCATTTTTTATTTGTAAGTATTGATTTTATTTTTTAGCCATTTAACCAATTCTCTGTAGAACCATTTGTCTCTGCTAATGACATCTTTAATACAATTTGTTGATCCCAAGCTTAGTTTATGGACTGTAATGTGAAATTAGGCACAAGTATAAGTCTGACAGTTTGTTCACCAAGTTACTGTGCTCTCTGAGAGGATCTGTGGTATTTGACATCGTTCCATGCTCATTAGTCTCTAACAAAATGTGGATCATCTACCAGGAACACTGCAAAGAGCTGAGTTTCTGTAGTGTAGTGGTTATCACATTTGCTTCATACCCAAATGGTCTCTGGTTCAAAACCAGACAGAAACAGATTTTGCATGTTCTATTCATCACAGGTGTTTACTAAAGGTCAACAAGGGTTCTGTGGTGTCATGGTCTGCACTCTGAATCCAGGCATCTGACTGCAAACCTCAGTTGAAATTTTCATGCGTTGCATCTCACATCATCAACTTTGGAACCTCAAACTGAAACAAAGCAGAGAAGTTCAGTTCCTGTAGTGTAGTGGTTATAATGTTTGATTTACACGCAAAAGGTCTCTGGTTCAAAACCAGACAGAAATGGTTTTTGTCGGTTATGCATCTCTTGGGGTGCAGTGAGACAACAAGAGCCTTCCTCTTTCGTGATGATTCATTTGCCAGTCGGCTTCTTTGAAATCGAAGCTACTTTACTTCAATTACCAATTGGCAGTTCTATGGCGTAATGTACATGTGTCAAACTCGTGGCCCCCCAGCATTTTATAGGCCATGGGAACTCAAATGCAATATATAAAACTTCAATACATAAAATCAGTTATTTAACAATATGAGGTGTTTAATTTATTTTTAACATTGTATTTTCATACATTTATGCTAGGGCTGCCCAAGTCTAGTTTTCCAGACCATCTGCAACTTTAGATGCATTCCTTCTCTAACACACCTGGACCATTGACTCATTATAAGCCTCTACAGACCTGAATGAGGGAAGTCAACCGTTTGTCTGGGGTGTTTTAGCAGGGATGCACTCCTGATTTGTACCGTCAATGTGGCCCGTTGAGGGGGGCCAATATGCTGAAGTGGCCCTCGGTGAAATTGAGTTTGACACCCCTGGTCTAAGCAAATGACTTGTATTTATCAGAGTTAAGGGAGTATCATCAGCATACTTCAGTATCCTGATGACATCCATGTACCCATCTTTTGGTCAAAGAACCAAACAATGTGATACTTCGCGGGTTTGTTTCATAAAGATACATCAACATGAGCAAATCAGGATGTTTGCCAAACTTAAAATTGACTTAATCTTTTTGCTTTAGGACTATTTTCTTATTAAAATGTCCTTAAGGTCCTTAAATTAACATTTCATAGTTTTCTTCTAAATTTAAACAAGTAATATAGAGAATTGTTTTATTTTGCAGCAACTTGCATTATTACTTTGAAAACAAAAAACAACCAACAAAACCCCCCCCCAAAAAAAAACAAACAAAAAAAAGTCTGCTTTTTCCCTTTCCCTCCCATTGACGCAGCTTTTACTGGTCAGCTTGACCAGAATAAAGTAACTTTAAAGTACAATAAAAACTTCAGGTCTTTTTGTGAATCTGAAAAGTATTCTTGCAGTTAAAGATGTCTGCAGATATTTCACTCTTCCTGCAGCCCACAGTTGAGATGTTTGTGAATCTGTTTCTGGTCTCCTGCTCACAAAGTGACCATTTGTGCAGTTTTCCAGCAACAGGTTTCTGTGTGTTTGGCACGGAAATGAACAACGTGCCACAGTGTGATTAATGGTTGAACATATTTGGGTTCATGCAACTCTATCCTTCCTCTCTCTCCTCCTCCTCCTCCTCTTCTTCCTCCCCCAGTTGACATACGGGAGATCCGGGAGCTGCGGTTGGGGAAAGGCTCGCGTGACTTTGAGCGGTACCCGGAGGAGGCTCGTAAACTGGACTCGGCCCACTGCTTCATCGTGTTGTATGGCCTCGAGTTTCGCCTGCGGACGCTCAGCTTGGCAGGTAAGCATAAATTCGGATAGATTAAAGGTCCCAAAACTTGCTGCTTTTATTTTGTAGATTTATTTCTTGACCTAAGAAATCTTTAAAAATCAGGTATGCTCCAGAGTCTGTATATTTTGTTTGGTCTAAAGCCAACAGTATGATTTAAGTTTCCCGCTTTAATGCTTTGGCTCAACAAACCCTCTCCCTGCTTGTATCCTGAAATCTAACGAGAATTTATTATTAGTGACTTCACTGGTTTTAGACAAAGATAGCAAAGGTTTGACACTCAACAGTTGTTCACATGGGTTTATGTTCCAGGTCTGCAATTTCCATAAGCATAAGGCTATCTTGATTGAAAAAAATCACACACTAATCAAGTGATTTTCAGAATTAACAGCTACTTTACATACAATGCGTTTTTGTGTATGCGTGTTTGTCTGTTTGTTTCTTTACCAAAGGTTGAGTATTTCCTCTGATGTTAAACTTTGACTCATCAGAAATGACAACAGTTTTTCCTTTCTACCAAATGTAGAAAAATAAATGTTTTGGGTTGTGATACGCACTTATCTTAGAAACTATTTTTGCACAACTAAGTAATGAAAATTGAGATTTATTGATGATGGCCTGTGAGGTACCACATGGTTTTATATTGGGGCCAAACTAGTTTATTTTGTATATCAGGGATTTATGTAACATGTAAAGGCAGTTATGATTTGCTTAGCTTGTCAATGATGCTAATATTTTGTCCCAAAAAATTTGCTAAAGGATACTACTGATTTGTTCTATATTTATTTCTGTGTGATGTCAGCCTACAGTGAAGAGGAAGTCAACATGTGGATCGCGGGTCTGAACTGGCTGATGGTCGATACCCAGAGAGCACCAGCACCACAGCAAATAGAAAGGTCTGTAAATCATTCGATTTTCCAAAATATGCCATAGCAGTTTCTGTGAAAACTACTTGATGAAGTTTTGCGCTGTTTTCATTTTTTTTTTTACTTCAAGACCAGTGGTTATCTATAAAAGAAACATTAGTATTGGACTCTCCATGCCTATGCAATAATAAAATACATCCCCACTTAAAGACGGAATTTTCCTAAAACCTAGATTAATTAAGATTAATTAAATTTTAGGAACATCTTTTGCAGAGGCACCAATAAATGTGGAGGGTGCTGGCATTAATGAGCTAAATAAACCTTCCAGTCAGGAGCTGACAGACTGGTAGGTTTTACAGTGCAATAAAATTACATGTTTCTGAAGTCATTAAAGCACTTATCAGTGCTCCCCACCCTGGATGCCATTTAGTGTCGTCTGGCTGCAGCAGGGAAGAGCCAGTCTGGACATGGACTCAGAGAAGACAAATATTTAGTTGGAGATAAAAATATTTATTACCGGTGAATGTTCAGAGGCTGTTTTGGGCGTCAGGGGTGAAAGCAGGAAAACACCACGAGGCTGCGAAGCAGACAAACAGCTTAGTGGGAACGTTGGGAGGAAATGAAAAGGCTGATTTTGTCTGTTTTTCTGAAGTTGTTTTTAGGAAGGGTCCATCAGCTGATTTTAATGATGTTTAACGAATTTCATTCGGATCATCTTTAGGTTGAGTTGTTTAAAGTACGTAAAAAAAAAAAAAAAAAAAATATATATATATATATATATATATATATATATATATATATATTATTTATTTATTTTATTTTATTTTTTTGCAGTGCTTACAGTTCTCACCCGTAAGAACTAAACAATGTTACTTACGTACTTATTGAAATATGTATTTGCATTTATATCTACAATATTTATTTATCTGTAAAAGTAAGTGCAGGATGAACTATACTTGAGAAAAAGAAAGGGAACACCTGAAGACCTGTGACAGAGCAGATGAACCTGAATCCCAATAAATCTTAAATGCTTCATGTGCTTGTAACCCTGACAGAAATCTTGTTACTTCATGAACAAACATTTCAGATTTAATACCCTAATTTCAAGGCTCAGGGTAAATACTTTGTCATACTTGGTGTACTATGGTGTCCACCTATTTGGCTTTTTATCAACTATGCCTTGCTGACCTCAGAACTGCCTTCATTCTTTTTTATTTTCTGAATTGATTCAACAAGGTTTCAGACACATGTGACATATCACACAGTTGCTGCGTATCTGCCGACTTGATTCATGTGAAGAGTCTCCTGTTCCGCCACATTTTAAAGGTGTTGCACTGAGACAGCTGGATTACAGTAAACTCATTTTCATACTTGAGGAACCAGTTTGAGATGATTTGCAGTATATTTTTGTGCTCTATCCTGGAAGTGAGATACTCAGGGTGTGCCAGGAAAACACATCCCACACCATTTACACCAGCACCGGCTCCGGTAGCACAGGCCCCATGCATGTTGAGCCTTGCTAGCAAAAACACAAAAGGGCAGCTGATGAGCCAGCAGGAGAGATAAAGACACTTAAAGTTTTCTTTTTCAAGCTGCTGAATGATGCAAGACATGTCACCTGTCTGCCAGTAATCTGGGCCCATGGTTGATTCATTAACATGTTGCCCGGCTGTTATGATTGTGGCGACCGTATCAGCTTGACAACTGATTACAGTTTTATTGCGATTCTACGTACAATTAATTGTGCTTAAAACATCCAAAAGCAAAAATTTAACCAGACAAACTCATAAATAATACACGCAATTAATTAACACTTCACACGTGTTACGGTGAGTTGTAAGTTGTGCTGTGAAGGTGAAACTTGTTGGTTTTATTTAGCATTAATCAAATATTCTTTCTCTTCCGCCACTGAGTCAGACAGAAAACAAAAAGTGCATTAAAAACTAGCTGTAAGTCTGTTTTTCTTTTTCAGGTACTGCTTACTTTCCTGTAAACATTTTAGCTCAGATCAGTTTTCAGTCAGCATCCTTTTCCTCTGTCTCTGCAGGTGGTTGAGGAAGCAGTTTGAAGTCATGGACAGGAACCATGAGGGCTGGTGAGTGACTCACCGCAAAGCATGTCAACACCCAATCTCAGTTTTAACAGCAGCCAGTGAGGAATGCTGCAGCTTTGCAACAGCTGGCAAAAGTGAAGGTAAAACCAGATCTAGGTGTCATCAGAGAACATGTTAGGACTTCATGCTTCTGTTTTGGTGTCGGCCTCTCCAGGACAAAGAGCCTGTCACGGCTTGATAAGAAGCAGGATGTGATGAGAGAATAGGGTGAGGGCAACTTCCTGTCCTCTGTGAAAATAGAAACAGTAGCCAGTTGGAGCCCTGGGAAGTGACCGGACTCAAAGTGAGCGGAGATCCAGGTCGATGACCTTGAAAAACCCTCTCTGGTTCAGAGGACTGAATTGACTTTTTTCCCCTCCACCTGCTTTATGAACTTCCTTCCTCTTTCTGCTTCTGACTGTACCATGTGTTTACTTAATTACCAAATGATTATCCATGTGCTGTTCTTTGAATAAAACAAAATGTGTGGCTAACTGAAGCATATGCACCTACTGGCATCCTCCGTTAAGACATGGTCAACACCTCAACTTCACTGATGTGCTTTGATAGAAGCTGGACAGAACAAAATCTCTGTGACTCTCGATGACCTGAAGCACCATTAAAAAATAAGATTTGATCAAAATACAGTGTTAGAGGCAAATAAAGTCACACCGAAAGCAACTGTTTAGGGTATTTACTGTAAAAGTCTACAGCAAAAGTCCTTTGTCTTTTAAGTTGTTCTTGGCGACTCATTTCTTGGTGTGATAGTATGACTGACACTTATCTTTTCTTTCCTCTGCAGCATCACATTGAAAGATGTCAAAGCTCTTCTGCCTCAGATCAACTACAGAGTCCCCAACATGCGCTTTCTCAAAGACAAACTGCAGGCCAGATGCTTCATGATTTAGTGTTTTTGATCTCTTTGAAACTGAGCCTAGCTCCAGTTTGTGTCATAACTCCTCTTTTCTGTGTTTTTCTCCAGGAGGTGGAGGCAAAGAATGAACTGTTGTACTCAAACTTTGCACAGCTCTACAGGACGCTTATGTTTGACGCTCAGAGGAGTGTAAGTCTCAGTCTAATCCAGATGCAGTTTTGCTTTAATAGTCACATTTCATAAAAAGCCTGGCAAACAGTTTTAGACAAAAGTTGCACGAAAAGCACGAAAGCCCAGCCGATTTTCAAAGACTTAATTATGACGTAAAGTGAAACAAATAGGTTAAAAGGTTCCGAGTCCCTCTTTAGTGAGTTTTACACTGATACTTTGACAATTCCCACCTCTACACTCATTTTGTCCTCTGGTGTTTATGCCTCACCTGACCTCCTCACACCTGCCTTTCACCTGGATCCTTCCCTCTACCTCCTCAGATTATTGAGCAGCTGGATCTCTCCTTTCCCCTGCGGTGAGTTCCTCCACCTTCACCTCCGTTTTCTCCTCCTTCACACCCCAGTGTTCCCAGTGTACTTGTCCAGTCGGTCTTTATTACAGCAGTTTTGTATTTCAGAAAATGTTTCCATGTGTTTGTGCTGTCTTACTGGCACTAAACTGTTTCTGTTTCTGCTTGGTGCACAAGAAGCATTTTCCTCATGTTAAGAGGCATTACCTTAAAAGTGGTGTAATTAGATTTGGCCCAACCAAAGGAAAAAGTCTGCTAATGTATCACATCTCTTTTCTCTGAAAGCTGACCTTTACTCTTGTTCAGCTTTCACACATCTGTGGTTTAACATCTTAAGTTTGGTGTATTCGTAGAAATGTGGATCGACCAGAGCTCTGTCAGATCTCCCTCTACGACTTCCAGAAGTTTCTGCAGATGGACCAGAGGGTACAGAGTGCTCACCAGCACAACACACACACACAAACAAAAATCCGTAGAGCCTGCTTTGCCTCAGCTTTCTTTTTTTGTGTTTATTTCAGGAGTCCTGGGCATCAGATTTGAGTCGAGTCAGGGAGTTTCTGATGACCTACATGAGAGAAGGACCTCAGCCTGAACCAATGCTGCAGCTGGATGAGGTGACAAACCCTCTGAGACACAAGAAAGAAATATTTGAAGTACTGTGCCATCTTACTGTACATTTATTTGTGTTTTTTAGTTCCTGACCTTCCTGTTCTCAAAAGAAAACACTGTGGCAGACCCTCGACTTTCACCAGTTGCCCCTGACGACATGAAAAGGCCGCTGTCACAGTACTGGATCTCCTCTTCACACAACACGTAAGACAACCAGCTCCATAACTCAAAAGGAAATGAAGAGTTAAAGAAAATGGATAAGGTTACATATTTTTATGGCTGATTTCTATGTAATAGAGGTAACCATTCTGATCTTATGAGGAGATTAAACTCAGTTTATTCAAAAGCTGAAAGAATGAAATAACCTTTAGATTAAGACTATGGGATAGTTTTCATTAAATTATACACTTGTATTTTCATTGTGAAGAGTTACTTTCAGATCTATTTCGATTCAGATTTATTTATTTCTTATCTTTTAATGTGGCCCCCATTCTCAAGGTTTTTCAAAATGGATTTTAGCTTTAATTGTTCAACCAAAAAGATGTTTGAAATTTGCAACATCCAGCTTGTTTGTATAGTTTGGCAACATATAGTTTAAAATTGTTTACAATAATAGAAAAATAAAACATTCTTTGTAATTGTATTTTTAAAATTAAATTATTTTCAAGGGAAATATTATGTGCATTAATCTAAACCTACTAATTACCACAGTTTCTGAAGAAGCTGCTTTACTTTGAGACTTTTAGACAATAATTTATTAGATTTTATTTTACTGGTATATGTATATATTTTTTTGTTCAGTTTTATCCCTGTACACATTGTAAGAGCATCTGTTACCTGGTCTTTCAGGTACCTGACAGGTGATCAGTTTTCCAGTGAGTCGTCTCTAGAAGCCTACGCTCGTTGTCTTAGGATGGGCTGCCGCTGCATTGAACGTAAGGAAGGCATTTTAAAGCTGCTAGTAATCGTTGGGGTTGGAAGATTGATTCTGTCTTTGAGAGCCGATGTTGATTCTCTGCTTTGTGCTCTCAGTGGACTGCTGGGATGGACCAGATGATCTGCCAATCATCTACCACGGCCACACTTTAACCTCCAAGATCAAATTCCTGGATGTGCTGCACACCATCAAAGAACACGCCTTTGTCACATCCGAGTGAGTTCGGCTGACCTTAAAATATGAGCGAAACAACATTTTTAAACCCAGACCCTCTCCAACAGCCCAGTTCACCTTCCCGTTGTTATACCTGTGCAGGTATCCTGTGATCTTATCCATCGAGGACCACTGCAGCGTGGTCCAGCAGAGGAACATGGCAACGCACTTCAAGAAGGTGTTTGGAGAGCTGCTGCTCACAAAGCCGGTTGACAATAACGCGGACGAGCTTCCTTCACCCCACCAGCTCCGCAGGAAGATCCTCATCAAGGTGACTTCTTGATGCCTATTTGAGACCAAAACCGTCTTTGAGTGTTGAAAATCTGACCACGAGTCAAATGGAGCCCTCCATATTCACGAGACGGTTTTTTTGAACGAGCCTGTTGATTTTGCATTAATTCTTCATCCTGAAGAATTTCATTCCTTTAAATCTCTAAACAGAAAAGAGGATGGTTGCTTACTGAATCTCTTAATTATTTCACTGCAGCACAAAAAGCTGGTGGAAGGAACCCTGTATGAAGAGGTGACTTCAGCTAGCTACTCTGAAAACGACATCAGCAACTCACTGAGGAACGGCATCCTTTACCTCGAGGACCCCATCGACCATGTGAGCTCGTCTGCTTTTATTCAAGAAACTCTCAAGTTACCACAACAATTGAAGCAGCACAAAATAAATAACAAATGTCAGAAAATATACTGAAAACTGAATAACTTTTGAAATACAAAAATATAAAAACTAAATCCATTTTAATGAGAAAAAAAATCAAATGACAAAACGTAGCATGTCTTTTAAATTTAGGCTAATTTAATTCATTTTAATATTTTCCCATTTATTGCTATTCTTGTTTTATACGTGAAATTTCTCACCTTACATGGCATAAGAAAACATTTAAAGGTGAAACCAAGGACAGCAGTAGGCGGTAAAACCTCAGATTCAATTGGCTTTCATCACAGAAGAGGCAGAAGCTCGCTGTGGCTCACGCCTGATTGGCTCAGAGCGAAAAGAAAGCTAGTATGAAATACTAAATACTGAAATAAAATAGAAAATAAAAATATATGACACAAAAATACAGTTCGACTGAATATGACATTATATTTCAAAGAAAATACAAAAGGTGTTTTACAATTTTTCAGTATTAATATTTTCCTTTTGACACTGCAGTCATTCCTGAAGACCTACGCATACCTGAACTTATGTTTGCTGAAATATTTTTGCGTACTTTCCAGACCTGGACACCACATTATTTCGTCTTGACCAGCAATAAGATTTACTACTCAGAGGAGACATCTCGCTACCAAACAGCTGATGAAGAAGAGGAAGATATGTTAAAGGAGGTAAGGAGATAATCTGGTTTTACTAACAGAGTAAAAAGTCTGTATTGTTTGTTTGACATCTTCAATGTTAAATCTTCATGCTTCCCTCCCCCACTCCCCCGTCTGGGCTTTGTCAGGAGTGTAACAACAACGAGCAGCACTGTGCAGAGCGCTGGTTTCATGGGAAGCTGGGAGGAGGTCGCGACGGTCGGCAGGTGGCAGAGAAGCTGCTCCAGGAGTACTGTGAAGGCGGGGGCAAAGACGGCACCTTCCTGGTGCGAGAGAGCGAGACGTTTGTCGGCGACTACACCCTGTCCTTCTGGTTAGAGTCATTTCTCTTTTAACTTGGTGCAGTGGCAGCTGAAGCGGTGCACGTGAGGTTAAGATTACAGCTATCAAATTCTCATCCAGCCAATCACAGCAGGAAATCTACTTTTCCTCCTCCTCCAGGCGTTCTGGTCGGGTGCAGCACTGCAGGATCCACTCGCGTCAGGAGTCTGGCTCCACCCGATTCTACCTGACAGACAACCTTGTGTTTGACAGCCTCTACCATCTCATCTGCCACTACAGAGAGGTGCCGCTGCGCTGCAATGAGTTTGAAATGAGGCTGGAAAATCCCGTGCCGCAACCCAATGCACACGAGAGCAGAGAGTGAGTGACTCAGACCAGGAAACTTCACCACTGGAGGAAACATGTGTATTGTCCTACTGAGTACATCCTTAAAATACATACATTGTGTTCTTTGCATTGTATAATGTAGGAGAATATTATTCTATAGAAAAGTTACATAAAATATATTTTATTTTTAATCCTGCTCTCTCCCTCCCCAGATTTGTTCATTAAAATTAGTCATTATTTCAAGACTGTTAATATATAGTAACTGACTTCATGAAGCAATATAGTTTATAAATGTAATGCATAACATCTGCCAGCAAGGGAGGAGTTTAAGGTGGAACCAAACATATAAATCCAGTCACATTTGACACCATGACTCTTCCTACTTATAAAAAAAGTAAACCATAATTTACTTTTTCCTTGTTAGACTATAAATAATAATAATAATAACAAACAAAGAGTCATGTTCTGCTGAATTGTGCTATACAAATAAACTCGATTGATTGATAGAGCATTCTCAATATTTTAACCAATTCAAACCTTTTTAAAACAAAGTAAATGGTAGACAAGTGGAAATACAGAATAGTTTGAAAATAATAGCGCCTCTTGTTGTCCAGGTGGTACCACTCCAACCTGTCCCGTGTCCAAGCTGAGCACATGTTGATGCGCGTTCCCCGAGACGGAGCTTTCTTGGTGCGAAAACGCAGCGAGCACAACTCCTACGCCATCTCCTTCAGGTAACTGACCAACATAACCCTACATTTGAACTCAATAGTCTTATGGACAGTGCTGCTCGTGAAATTCTCGAGTTATTCTGTGTGTTTTTTTTATTTTTTATTTTTATTATAAGTAACTCTCTATTGGCTTGCAGGGCGGAGGGTAAGATCAAACACTGTCGCATCCAGCAGGACGGGCGTCTCTTCATGTTGGGGGGTTCGGCAGAGTTTGAGAGTTTGGTGGATCTCGTCTGTTATTATGAGAAACATCCTCTGTACCGTAAGATGAAGCTCCGCTACCCAATAAACGAAGACACTTTGGACCGAATGGGCACCGTGGTAAGACGTTGCTCAAAATGAAAACTGAAACATTAATTTGTCATCAATATTTTATTTATATATATATATTTTTTTTAATTTGAGATCTATTTTATATGATATATTCAGTTAAAAATGTTTGAATCAACGCATTTAGTGGACCACAACATCCTGTCATATCATTTAGACCCTTAGAGATGAGAAATGCTGTCTAGCTATTGGATTAATTCAGTCCTAGGTTCAGCATATATATATATATATATGTATATATATATATATATATATATATATTTTTTTTTTTTTTTTTTTTTTTTTTACTAAGACTTTTCAGCTTGGCAAGAATCTACGAGTAAAATCTGTTTTTGCTTTCTTGGAACAAATCACGTTTCCGAATCAAAGCGGAGTAAAACTCTCATAAATGTCAATCTGCATATTTAAAGAGGAAAAAACATATAAACACCAAACCGGAATGCTGGTGGGCCAGAGCCCC
This sequence comes from Poecilia mexicana, assembly GCF_051168715.1. Lineage (NCBI taxonomy): Eukaryota > Metazoa > Chordata > Actinopteri > Cyprinodontiformes > Poeciliidae > Poecilia > Poecilia mexicana. The sequence continues at coordinate 19,210,573 of NW_028263373.1, read as the reverse complement.
ACGTGTTTAGAGGATGTGCTAAAATCTGTTTAATTTGTCTTCTCAGGAGCTTGACTATGGAGCACTGTATGAGGCCAGAACTCCTCATTTTTATGTCGAGGCCAACAAGATGCCCACAGCGCGGGTGAGCTGGAGCTTTAATCCTCTACACTGGCCCTCTAGCGCCTACAGCACTACATGTTTTAGGTGCAGCAGCAGGTAAACATACAAAACAGTGACCCTGGAGAACCAGGATTGGTAGTTTTAGTAGTTTGCGTCTTTCGTTATAGAATTTGTTGCAAATGCTAAAGGTATGCCACAGTTTCTATTACCAGGAAAAGATAATCCTACACACTATAACACTCATCTCTGAAGCAACTCAATATCTTCATCAAAACATCTGTAAAAATCCCTAAAGACATATAAAGAGAAAAGAAAGGCCGTTGTTTTGTAGAGGCATGTTCTGCTCATACTGTAACTGCAAACATTTCTCTTTACCTTACATTTCAGTGTACAGTCAAAGCTCTGTATGACTACCGAGCGCAGAGAGAAGATGAGCTTTGTTTCCCCAAACAAGCGCTTATCCTGAACGTGGACAAGCAGGAGGGCGGCTGGTGAGTGCTCAGCTATGCAGCTTCCTCTAGGTCACTTGTTTTCATATAAAAGTCAGTCAGCGTCGACGTGCTGTGTGCTGCATTCAGGTGGAGAGGCGACTACGGAGGAAAGAAGCAGCTGTGGTTTCCTGCAAACTACGTGGAGGAGGTGTCCAGCTCCCCTACCAGAGAAATGGATGAAGCAGTGAGTCGAGATTTGAACCTGACATCCGATGATCTTCGTGCTGTCATTTAACTATTGGAAATAAGACATATTTTTCCAATTTTCTTGGTGCTTCAGTCTACAGAGAACAGTCCTCTGGGTAATCTCCTGAAAGGCTTCATCGATGTACCCACCTGCCATGTTGGTGAGTAAATCTTAGTTAGAATTATGTTTTTTTCTTTTAGTTCAGCAAAAACAGTAAGATTTAAAGCTTATCTTAAACTTTATTAAAGAGGCTCCAAACATTATTTTTTGCAACTATCCCACACCTTCTATTCGCTGTTACAGTAGCACTGTGCAGATGATTTTCTTGTCAGTGTTTTGGCTCCCAGATTCTCTCCAAAAACAATTTCTCAACAATAAACCCACTGAATGCCCTTCCATCCTCCTCCTGTTTCTCTCCTTCCCTCCAGCCGTCCATAAAGATGGGAAGAACTCCCGGCCCTTTGTGTTTACCATCCACTCGCAGCACCTGAGCTCTCACCCGGTCCAGAGTCTGGACGTGGCAGCGGAGAGTCTGGAAGATCTCAACTGCTGGGTCAGCAAAATCAGAGAAGCTGCACAGAATGCTGATGCACGGGTCAGTGCAACGCTGCACAGCAACACAGAAAACACCTACAAACACCATCCACACTGATGTTTCTGTGCAACTATCAGTGCTTTGCTAAACTGTTAATGCCTCATGAAGTCTTGTCACATTGCAACCACAAACCTCAGTGTTTGCTTCATTGGTCAAGTCATTTAGAGACTTGACTAATGGAAAGAAGACGATACATGGTTCAAAATCTACATTGTACAAGTCATGAGAAGATGTTACATTTGGTTGATCTCTACGGCAACAGATGCAGGAGGAGAAACAAATGGAGAGGAGGAAGAAGATTGCTGTTGAACTGTCTGATCTTGTGGTTTACTGCCGGCCGGTACCGTTCAACGAAGACAGTGAGCTTCAAAATTAACATCCTTACTTTAAAAAGAAAAAAAAAAATTGTTAAATGTTCCATGTTTAAGTTTCTCTGTGATCTTTGCTTTTGCAGAAATCGGGACTGAGCGTGCCTGTTACAGGGACATGTCTTCCTTCCCGGAGACAAAAGCGGAGAAGTTTGCGACTCGCACCAGAGGAAAGCGCTTCCTGCAGTACAACCGCCGGCAGCTGTCCAGAGTTTATCCCAGAGGCCAGAGACTGGACTCCTCCAACTACGACCCGCTGCCCATGTGGCTCTGCGGCTCCCAGCTGGTTGCTCTCAATTTCCAAACTCCAGGTCTGAAGCGTCTTCTTTATGCTTCAGGAGCAAATCTCACATTAAGAAAATTAGAAAACAGAGAGTTCTTCAAAATGCTTGTTTGCAGATAAACCCATGCAGCTGAACCAGGCCTTGTTCCTGCTTGGAGGCAGCAGTGGCTTCGTCCCCCAACCTGACATCATGAGAGATGATACCTTTGATCCTTTTGACAAGGACACACTGCATGTTGAGCCAATCACCCTCCAGCTACAGGTCAGCCTGACTTGTAGTTGCAGCCATTCAAGAAGATGTTTGATGAGAAGGAGAAAAAAAATCCCTGAAAATCTTTAATATTTCAACTTTTGTTTCAATCAGGTTCTGGGAGCACGCCATCTGCCGAAAAATGGCCGCAGCATCGTTTGTCCTTTCGTGGAGGTGGAGATCTGTGGAGCCGACTACGACGGCTTTAAGTGCAAGACTGACGTCGTAGGTGAGGCGGCTGCTGCGTTGCGTCTGAAGCGTTTTGTCTCGGTGCTCTGACTCGGCACGTTAACCGTCTCCTCCTCTCGGCCCTCCCAGCTGATAACGGTCTGAATCCTGTGTGGGTGCAGAGGCAGTTTGTGTTCGACATCCACAACCCCACCTTCTCCTTCCTGCGCTTCACCGTTTTCGAAGAGGACATGTTCAGTGATCCCAACTTCTTGGCACAGGCCACATATCCGGTCCGTCTGCTGCGGACAGGTGAGCCGCTCCCTCCCCTCGACGCATCCGACGGGAAATATGTTTTTAATGAACGCCCCGCTCCATGTTATGTTTCCGTCTCCTAGGCTACAGGAGTGTTCCTCTGAAGAACAGCTACAGTGAGGAGCTGGAGCTGGCCTCACTTCTGGTTCACATAGAGATCTACAATGCAAAGGTAGGCGCAGGTTTTTAGCTGGGTGAGGTTTGATGTTGGATCTAAACCAACCACATCACTCCAGCAGCTGTTAAATGATTGAAACAATCAAATATTTGCACAAGAAATCTCTCTTGCCTACTTCATTTGAGACAAAAGCATACTTCTGTCATATCTGACAACATGTTATTGGTGCATTCTTGAGGTTCCCTTCATTTTGTGCTGCTCCTGTGCCCCTTAAACACAACAAATGATTCTTTAAAGCTTTTACAGACACAATGTATGAAAATGCAAATGTTAATTATTTAAGGTCACTTTTTTTATCTTTGGAGAAAAAGAAGATTGTTGAAATGTTTTTTGTGTTCCCAGCCTTTATTTCCTCTCCTGTTGTTGAAATGAGGTGTCCTTGTATACTCCTTTATGTTCTTTATTCAGACCTTGTGTAATACCTCCCATCTCTGCCTCTTTCTTTCTCCCTTCCCTAACTTGCTTTCCCTCACTGTGTCCTTCCTCTCTTCCTTTCATGCTGTTCTTCCCTATTTATATCCTCCCTTCCTTTGTTTCCTTCCTTTTGCTCTGTCTCCCCTCTTTCTTGTGTCAAAGGCTGCAGCTAACAATTATTTTAATAATTGATTATTCATAATCAGATAAGAAATTTAGCCAGTTAAACCTTTTTATGCACATATAGAGAGACTTTAAATGATACAAATAAACAAATAATTCTTCTATTAAATAAGAAAGTACAACAATGAGCATTCATTTTGTGTTCACTTCCACACTTAATCATTTGTTTAACCAGTTAAGAAATGGATAGCAAAAGGTAGTCAATAGATGTTTTTTTTTTTTTTTTACACAGAATTTTAAGACAAGTGAAGCTAAAGCTAAGCTACTTAAGAAGTTCGATGTAGAACATTGTTAGTTTTATTTAACTGTAAAATGTATATACTTTTGTACACTTTTGGCTTAATTACCACTGAGCGTGTTGTTCATGGTTATTTCAGGTTTCAGATTTAAAGCTTGCCAACTATAGAAATATCTATCAGTATCTCCTCTGACTGCACATCACTGCTGTGACCTTACATGACCTCTCACGTTCTGCTCTCCTCGCCCTGCCTGCAACTGCAGGAAGAAGACGACGAGAACATGTACACGTCCATCGAGCGGCTGAGGGATCGGACGAGTGAGTTGTCCACCAGGGTTTCTCTCCTGGAGAGGTCGGGATCAGCAGATCTGAGCTACCAGCAGAGTGTGGAGGAGCTCAGGGCCACTCAGGACCAGCTGAGTGAGCTGGTGGAAGCTCGTAACCACCGGTAACGGATGGCGCACCATCAGAAGGGACAGAAACATACAGAAATAATGAATGTTCACTCCTGACATTGGCATAAAATCAGATTACTTCTTAGACAACAGGAAAAACAGGACAAAAACTGTTATTCTCTTTTTGTAGCTCTAATGTCATGAAAATGCAGAAATACTTGTTTGAAAATGTCAGTTGAATATAAATTGTATGACATGTAAATATTAAAAACTGACACTTCCTCAAAATGCTAAAGTAGCACCGAAATTTTGATGCTCTCTGTCGGCACAACATTCTGTGTGTCATCAGGAAAACAAGATGTTTGAACTTGCAAACCTGTTAGATCACAACGCCCCCGCGATGGAGAGCAGCCGCAAACCATCTGTTGTCAGAACTGTCATCTTGTCCACAATAACTCTGAGTTCTGAAGGCTTGGCGGAGCAGGCAAAACCATTAGATATATGTTTTTATAGCATCATTTTTAGTTAACCTGAGACCATGAAGCTCTTAAAAAAATATCAAACAAGAAGCTCCAAATCTGCAACTGAGGGAAATGCTTTTATATTGCCCTCACTTATCAATGTTAAAGCTATTCACAGGACAATTAAATATAGATATACTAGACTGAACAATATTGACTTGTTTTGCAGGATTAAAATAAAATGCCAATTTTGTTTTGGAAAAATGAGCGTCTGTGTTTGCCTCTGAGCACAAACACCCGAAAGAAAAGAATCAAAGTCTTGCAGTGACTCCACTAGTGGGGAACTTTAATGAACTGAAGCAACGTCATAAAATTTCTCTAAAATTATATATGTAGCTAATAAGTTCATACAAATGATCTGTTGCTGTTATAAGAAAGCAAAGGTTTTTAACACTGCTTCTCTATTGTTACTGTTTTTAGTTGTGATGTTCAGATAAATAGAACTTTGAACTCAGAAGTGGCTTGAAAAAAGAAACCAAGGATTCATTTTTATTCTGCCCACATCACCTTTTTTTCTTATTATCTTTTTTTATATTTACCTTCTTGTTTGAATAAATGTTTTGCATTCTAACTTGTCTATATCCTAAATTTCTCCTTGTTTTCCAGGTTGATGGAGAAGAAGAGGAGGGAGAAACTGAGGCAGCAGTTTGCAGCCAAGCGCAGTTAACCACTACGACCACCAGAGAGCGCTAGCCTACAGACACAGTGCCTGGCACGCTGTGTAGCAGCTGCCTCTACAGAAGCGACACGCAATCTGAAACTGGAAGAAAAAAGCAAAGTGGGACATATTAAAGCACTTATAGTGAAAAGATTACAAACAGAAACATCTCATGGACTAAAGACATAAAACTAAGCTATAAAACAATCAGGATTTAAGCTGAAACACATTAAGAGCAAACTGTGGGGGCTACTTCTAAAGGTTTGATGAAAACAGCTGAAACAGTAAGGTAATATATGGACAGAAGTGTGTTTTTCATTGCTGTGGAAAATTTCTAAAACTGAACATATACTGATTTTAGTTGAAAACTAAAACCTTTTATGTGATCAAACTCTTCTAAGTGAAAATGAAATATTACATTTGCTCTTACTGTGTATCAGAGTTTACAATTAAAAACCAGATGAAAGGGAGAAGAAAACTCAGGTTACACACAAAAAGTAAATAAAATGTTGATATCTGGATGTACAAAGGGAGCTGTGGGCACATGTAGCAAAGAGGAAATATCCTGTATGTGCCTTGTTGTCAAACTTTGTAAAGTTGGCTAGAAAGACAAAAAAAAAAAAAACTGCTTTTAGATAGAACTGGAAATTTTTCCTTTATGGGAAACATAAAAAAATTAATAAAAAAAAACTGGAGAAACAATGCACTCTTTTGGTTCAGACCACTAATCAGGAAGGAATCTAAAGACTGAAGTCTCCTTATCGAGTTGTTTTGGGGCAATGACATGAACAAGGCCCTCAGAAGAGCACAAAAATGTCAAACAAATCCTCACCAAAACACATAAGAAGGTCGTCTTCTAGTACATGTAAGGGCTCTATACTAATTCATACTACCTTCAAAGAAAGGGCGCCCCCTGGATGTCAACCATTACACACAAGTCAAATAAGGGCTATGATAGAAAACTAGTAGAGCACTTGTTTTTGATTTGTTCTGGGGGGTTTTTTCCCCCGTTTTTCTCAACACGTCTAATAAACCCGGATGGGATCAGCCTCCATCATCTGACTCTAATCAACAGATGTGGATGAGCTGGTCCTGGATCTGCAAAAAGCAGGTTTGATTACTGCATGGCTTCCTGTCTGACCCACCCATCAGGAGCTACTTTACCCTCGACTCACGGATCATTGTGTACATAACTTATTTTAGGTGAAAGAACATATTACAAGAAGGATGCTTTCTGTATCTTTATGGTAAAATTAATAGTGTGTAACTGGAATTCCCTTTAAAAAAATGTTTCCTTAGATAAAATCCTCTCTTTCCTCCCTGCAGTACGCTGTACTGTGCTGGGACTTCTATGCAAAAGTCATTTTCTCGGCCTGCAGCCTTTGTGTTTTAGAAAACCTGACTCCAGTTGTGTTTTCTCTCTCTGTACCTATGCTTACTGTCCAGTATTAATACTCCGTATTACAAATTATGTGCAAGTTTCCAGTTAATAAAGCTCTTTATGTATATTTCTACAGTGAGTTTGTGTCTGAAAGAGAAAATAACTAAATGCCTACCTGCCTGTGTGAAAATGAACAGATTTTCACCTAAGTTTACCTCAACTCACAAAGATCATGACGTGGACCATGTCATGTCATTTGGGAGGTGAGAATGACTTGTATACGACAACAGTCTGACTCCTAAATAAGCTTTGGTCAAGTAAAAAAAAAAAAAATAACAATGCCAAATAAAGTCAAAGCTGAAGAAATTAAATCCAGAAAGAGGACAGAGCCTTTATTTGGTAAAACAATTACAGCTATGAAATGAAATGAGGATAATTATTTATCGAGTCAAGTATTGATTTAAGAAATTTGTTAATTATTTGATTATATGGTCTGAAGATTTCACCACACAGATGGAAATATGAGTGTTTACACATCCCTACCTGTTTACCTGTCAGAAGACTGCGCCGGAGCTTTAAGATAATACTAACAATTGTACCAGGGATGCAAAGCAGCCGAGTGATTTATTAAAACCACGTACATTTCTGCTGCTGTAAACAATTGATAACATTTCAGCTTCTGGTGACTTTTTAGCATTCAGAAACCAGCATGTGCTCTAAAACTGGACTCGCCTCCAACCCATCAAGTCAGAAAAAAGGGCTTTAGATGCTGCAAATGGTCTGGCAAAGAGATCAGATTATGTTTAATCTTTAACTCCAATCCTCCTAAATATTATTAACAGCTAAAGTTTTGACTCTTAATTTTTTGTCAATATGAAAAACTAAGAGATGCTCACATCTGATGCTTTTCTGTTTGTGATTTGGGTAAATTTTGCTACCTGAATATGTCCCTGATGTATAAAGCAGTACATACAGATGGTCTCCAAAAGGTTGAAAAAAAAATCAGACAAAACATTGTCTAAAGTCCAGCTCAGACGTGTAAGTCCAACTGAAATAACTGAGAGGGTTATACATCAAATAAGTTAGAGATCAGATGAATATATAACTATATATCAGCTAAACATTCATCCAGTGTTCTGAGAACAGCAGTCCAGAAACCCTCACCAAGAACTCAATAGCAGCTATCAGACAAAATACATCGAGTAAAGAAAGCAGTTTCTGGAAATTTCAGTAAGTTAAATTTAAGTATTTTTTTAAAAAGACATTTTTAATATTGTTATTTAAATTCAAGACCCACATGGTTAATTAAAATTAGATTTAAAGTTGTCATTGTTTTGAGGTCAATCAGTAAAACTTTTAGACATATTTTTATCAATAATAAGTCAAATTATCTAAATTTCATTAGATTAGTTTCAAAAATTTTTTATCCATCATTATTGACAACAATGTATATTTAATCCTGTAACCTGCGGAAGTTTTGCATAGTTGCATGTTATTCTTTTTTTATAATTCTGGCACTCAAGTTTTTTGTTTTTGCATTTAAGTTGGCTTACTTCAACAACTTCCCATAGTATAAAGTTAGCTTAACAGCTGTTAAGTTTGATAAGTTTTAGCCAACTATCAGATGTCTCTGTTTAAATCAAACCTGGTTAGATGTATGCAGTTAAAACTGAAACTAAATTTTTTTTGCAATAAAAATGATTAAACATTAAATGGATGAATCTGGGAATGTAAGCTAATTACATTCTAAATTACAGTTAAACGTAATTTAGATCAGTTATGGCAAAGACTTCAAACCTTGTAAGAAACTTACGAAACAAAGGTTGTTTATCTTAGAAGTAGAAAAACAATCTGATGCATAAGCTGATGATGTCCCTGCAAGAAGTGAATCCCAGAGTGAGAGGGATCAGACTCTCATCTCAAAGTGGGCTGCATAGTCTGACTGAGAAGAACACCAGAGACATCAACCAGGTAAGCCCAGCCATCTTTCTTCACTTAGTAAGAATTACTGATAGGTATGGAAAATACAGTAAACCATTTTTTCCCCAGCCAAAGGCTTAATATGTCAAGACAAAGTAAAAAAAATAAAAAATCTCACATCATATGGCCAATAAATAATGAGATAAAAAAAGTGTCTCCAACAACTGAAAAGAAAAAGAAAACACAAATATAAAATCATTGCATCAAATCCTAAGAAGAGTCTCTGAAAACAAAAAAATAATTAATGTATTGCAATGGTCTAGTTAAAGTCCAGATTTAACCTGAATAAAGCATTGTGTTTGATACTGAAGAGAGTCCTGAGCAGAAAGTCATGTCTGGACATTTAGCAGAGGCACATCGTAAAGAAGAGTGGAACAAATGTAATCAACAATAATGTGTTTTTCAACATATTTGCTCCCAAGTGCAGTACAAGTGAAACCCTGAATATGAAAATTCCTCTCAATGCAATTAAGCCCATAATTGACTTTTGAAACTTTGAGGAAGGAGATGTATTTTAAAACTGATTTGCTGCCTTATACCATGTTCTCGTGTAGGGGGCGCCACAATCCTTCAAGGAGCTGATTAACGTCAGTTCAGGTGATCCCCAGAGAGCAGGAATGAAACCCATCTCATTTGTTCGCCAGGTGGGTTTTTTCATATTCCTTAAATTGATTCAGGCAAAAATCCTTTTTTAAATGTACTCCTAATGTGAACAATCCCAAAAGCATATATTTTGTCAGTGAGTTTCATCAACATCAATGAATTTATCAAATCTTTAGGAGCTCTAATGGTAAATATTATTTGGCCACCACAAGCCCTGATCTTAGTCCCATAGAAATTAGGCACAGCTGAAAAGGTGTGTTTGAGTGAGACAAGCTGACTCAGTCATAACAGTTTGTCAAGAGGAATGGACCAAAACTCCAGCAAACAATCACGAGAAGCTTCGGGAAGGACACCCAGAGTCATGTAGTGTAGAAGGAAAAAAGAAAATTATTTATTCTTGACTTTGATGAAAGAAACAAATTGTTTGAAAAATAATCTTCTTATTCTGGTATTAATCAAACAAAAATAATTTTGGCATTCCTAATTGAGAATAATGTAATATATGACAATCAGGAAATAATTATTTTTTTAAACAATCAATATCAACATCAATATCAACATCAACATCATGCATATGCCATATTTTCCTGCTTCAGTTCCTCTTTGAATTTGATGCCATTTTCTAGGTCCTGGCGGTGTGTTTGTGCCCTGAGCTGCTGAGTGACGAACATCTTCCTCTGGACGTCAGGCTAAGAGCCCTGAGGCTCCTGGAGGCTTGTGATGGTGAAAGTGTGGGTGAGGATTTGAAAAACAAAACAAGAACAAAACCGTTTTATTTCACATTTATTAAACCCAAATTTTATTGAGCTTTCTTCCTTGTGCTGACGAAATAAAACTGATTTGCCCATCATTTACAGTAACTAACTAAAGCAGGCTTTAAAAGCTCAAAGTGCTGCTACTCAATATGTAAAAGTTAAAACACAGAAAAATAAAGAAAACTACTTAAACTAGTGGTTAAGAAAAAATAAATTCAATCCAGCAAGTTTATAAAGGCCAATTTATTTTTGTTGCTTTGTGTCATCATCTCTCTCAGCTGCCAGAGACCAAATAAAAAGGAGTTTTATTTTCCCCATCTTGCAACTTCTAGTACATGATCAGATGCAACAACTGAACAATAAAAAATGTCATACTAGTATAAGTAGTATACACATAAATAAATTGTACATATATAAAACAACAAAACAAACACTACTCCGGAAAAAAATTGTTTACAGTATTATCCACCTCAGCCATCTTCTCATTATAGCACAGAATATGGATAAAGTTTTAATACTCTGTTTAATGAGTTAACTGATTGTTTATTATGATCTTTAGGTTCCTACACTGCCTCCTCTGGACTGCCTCACGTCAGACAAACAATTGCCGAATTCATCATGAAAAGAGATGAAGGTGTTCCTGCGTATGCTAAAAACATTTTTATATCCTCTGGAGCTCAGAGAGCCCTGATGGTGAGACAGAGATTTGTTTATGAGGAACTTTAAAAGGATATTGTAACAACAAACCTGACATAACCTGACATAAAGGAGAGGTGAGCTTCTGCAATTTTATTAATGTTTGCCCACATTTGAAAAATGGTACATTTGCAAATCCTAGTGTGGTTCCAGAAATGAGCAACAGGAACTACCTCAAAAGAAATTTAATTATTATCAAGAAAAAGCAAAGTAAAAAGACCAGGCTATAATATACATCAGTCAAAATTTCCTATTCCCAAGTCGGAAACTTCTGCTTCTCTATGAAGGAAATTAAAAGTACCTAACCAATCGAGTTATTAAAATCGAAGTAACAAAACAGTGGTTAGATTATTGCCTAAATTCCGATGGGAAAATAAAGTTTGTCTTTGTGTTTTAAGGTAATAGTAAAGCTGCTGTCCGGAGGGGAAGGGCGACTTCAGACTGGAGTGTTGATCCCTCAGCCCTGTCCACACGGACTGCTTCCTCTGCTAGACGAGGCCGGGGTGATGGCCGTGCCTTACCGGCTGATAGAGGAGGAAAACTGGGCTGTCGACTTGAGTGAGCTGGAAAGAGCTCTAACGACCTCCAGAGGGCGCTGCGAGCCCAGAGCAATCTACATAAGCAACCCAGGAAACCCTACAGGCAGGCCTGCACACTTCACTGCACGCAAACCAAATTCAGCTCGTTATCAACCCTGAGGAAGCTGCTGCTGTTTTCTGTTTTCAGGACATTTGCAGGACAGGGAGTCCATAGAGGAAGTGATTGAGTTCGTATCAACTGAGAGACTCCTTCTGCTGGTTGATGAGGTGATGATAAAATGTCTCCTCAGATTCAGAATAATGTTTTGAGCTGTTCTGCTCTTCCTTCTAGGTCTACCAAGACAGTGTTTATGCACCAAACAAAGAGTTTATTTCATATAAGAAGGTTCTGTTTGAGATGGACGAACATCAGAGAGACACTGTGGAGCTGGTCTCCTTCCACTCTTTATCCTGTGCCTGTGTAGCAGAGTGAGTTTCTCTTCCCTTCCTCATTAGTTGAAATCAGATCTCAGAGAATCTCAGTAAAATATGGGGGATGATTTCCATACTACTGACTTAAAAACTAGTTTGGAGTTTTGAGACAAACTCAATCCAACTTTCTGTTTACATAAATGTTTTGTTTTATTTCTGTATTTGAATCTTAGTTATTTTTAAAATCTTTAGTTTATGGCAGGGGTGTCAAACTCAATTTCACCGAGGGCCACTTCAGCATATTGGCCCCCCTCAACGGGCCACATTGACGGTACAAATCAGGAGTGCATCCCTGCTAAAACACCCCAGACAAACGGTTGACTTCCCTCATTCAGGTCTGTAGAGGCTTATAATGAGTCAATGGTCCAGGTGTGTTAGAGAAGGATAAATGTATGAAAATACAATGTTAAAATAAATTAAACACCTCATATTGTTAAATAACTGATTTTATGTATTGAAGTTTTATATATTGCATTTGAGTTCCCATGGCCTATAAAATGCTGGGGGGCCACGAGTTTGACACATGTACATTACGCCATAGAACTGCCAATTGGTAATTGAAGTAAAGTAGCTTCGATTTCAAAGAAGCCGACTGGCAAATGAATCATCACGAAAGAGGAAGGCTCTTGTTGTCTCACTGCACCCCAAGAGATGCATAACCTACAAAAACCATTTCTGTCTGGTTTTGAACCAGAGACCTTTTGCGTATGAAGCAAATGTGATAACCACTACACTAGAGGAACTGAACTTCTCTTGTTTGTTTCAGTTTGAGGTTCCAAAGTTGATGATGTGAGATGCAACATGAAAATTTCAACTGAGGTTTGCACTCAGATGCCTGGATTCAGAGTACAGACCATGACACCACAGAACCCTTGTTGACCTTTAGTAAACGCCTGTGATGAATAGAACATGCAAAATCTGTTTCTGTCTGGTTTTGAACCAGAGACCTTTTGCATATGAAGCCAATGTGATAACCACTACACTACAGAAACTCTGTCTCTTTGCAGTGATCCTGGTAGATGATCCACATTTTGTTAGAGACTAATGAGCATGGAACGATGTCAAATACCACAGATCCTCTCAGAGAGCACAGTAACTTGGTGAACAAACTGTCAGACTTATACTTGAGCCTAATTTCACATTACAGTCCATAAACTAAGCCTGGGATCAACAAATTGTATTAAAGATGTCATTAGCAGAAACAAATGGTTCTGCAGGTACTTGGCTAAATGGCTAAAAATAAAATCAATACTTACAAATAAAAAATGGTTCAAAAATAAAATTAACACATTAAAATAAAAATAAAAAATATCTGTGAAATACAATCAACAGTTGAAAATTAAAAATGGTTCAAAAATAGCTCAAAAATAATATCAACACTTAAAAATACAAAATCTCTGGAAAATAAAATATTATGTATGTTGTTTTGAAAAACATTAGAATATAAGCACTTTTATCAAATCTTCATTGATAAGATCATGTGAGTTCTTCTTAAATCCATGGAAACTCAATGGTTTGTAAGGTAGGTGAGTTAGCTCAGCAGGTTAGAGCACGGTGCTGGTAATGCTGAGGTCAGCGGTTCAAACCCCGTATGGGGCAACTCATGTATAAGGTCTTTCAGACAATCAACACTTCAAAATAAATAAGGGTTCAAAAATAAGATCAACACTCCACAATTAAAAAATGGTTCAAAAATAAAATCAACACTTCACAATTAAAAAAATGGTTCAAAAATAAAATCAACACATTACAATAAAAAAGGTTTCAAAAATAAAATCAACAATTAAAAAATGGTTCAAAAATAAAATCAACACTTCAAAATGTATAATGGTGTCTGTTCAGTCCATAAAATCAATACTTACAAATAAAAAATGGTTAGGAAGCACATTACAAACCTTTTGTTGAAATGGTTAAATTCAAGTCTCCATTACAGACCACAGAAAACTAAAGAGAATGCAACGTTGTGTTAATCCATTTGAGGAGCCGGTAGTTTATCTTGAGGAAATAAATGACGATGCCAAAGTTAATTAGACTGTAACATAAAAGTTAATTAGGTAAATCGATTTTTCTTTTCTTGGACGTTTTGATGTTAGCTTGTCGATGACTCAGTCTTATTCGCTGGGAAAATCAATAAGCAGCTTGAGGTGACTCTGCTGCTTTCTAGTGGCGAGAAGCTGTAATGTTTGGCTGGTAACAATTGGAATGCATGTGGGAGATGTAGTTTGTAGTCAATTTGTGCTCAAAACCTATTTTAAGTCAATCATCGGCCTATAAAATGCTGGGGCGGGCCACATAAAATGACATGGCGGGCCACATGTGGCCTGCGGGCCTTGAGTTTGACACATGTGGTTTATGGGGTTGAATGAAAAATATATTGATGAAGAAGTATTGTGACAAAACAGTAATTTATGGATTATTATTATGAAAAAGAATAGAAATGATTTTCTTTTTTAAATCTGAAGATAAACTTTCAATATTTCTCCTTTAAAAATATTATAATTGGTGACAAAATAAAAAAAGAATATGCATAATGCAGTTTTATAAGTACAGATGCCTCAATTTAAGAATAAAAAAACTCTATAAAAATGTGCTTAAGTGGAATGACATGATTGTCACTGTTTAATTGTAATTCATTTATTGTTTTATTTTTGTATAGATGATTGAAAATAGTTTCATTTTTAAAATGAGTTATTTTTATTCATTAACTTTAATATTTACTTTGATTCTTATTTTCAGTTAAGATGACACATTCTATCTCAGAATGGACAAATGCTTAATTCAAATCTTATAATGTCGCCGTGTTTTAATTTTTACTTTAGTTCTATCTTTTAAATCTTGAGAAATAAATAGTTGTAATATTTTGCTACATTTTTTATTGTTTTTTTTATGTTTCATGGTTTTTGAGAATTGTATATTATTTTAACACTGGTAATGGAAAAATAATTGTTTAATCTTCAAACAATGCTGTTTCGGTTATCTATTTGATTTCTTTTCTTTTAGAGGATACATGAGAAATAAGCAGTAATGACATTAAATTGAAATGAAATGAAATTCAATATTTTATAATTTGATCATGTGAATGGGCCATTATAATAGTCTACATTAACAAAGCTGTTAACAACAAAGCAATTCTACCTTTACTGGCTAAGACATCACAAGTTCACGCTGATTTGATTTCATTTTAGAGATTGATAATGTGACAGTTTTTTTGTGTGTGTGTGTACACATGTTGAGAATTAAATAAGTTCCTACAGGATTTTCATGTTTTCTGGTGTCTAATTTCCATTAATCACCCCCCTGGTGACCTGTGTGCAGGTGTGGCCTCAGAGCAGGATACATGGAGGCGGTCAACATGGACCCAGGGGTGATGCATTTCGTCGACACCATGCTCTGTACTGACATCAATGCACCAGTCACAGGACAGCTTGCACTGGATCTCATGCTCAGCCCACCCGGTCCGGGCGACCCTTCATATAACACATTTGTTCATGTAAGAGCAAAACCAAAGCCTCAACAGCAACTAATGTTTTTCATTTTCTTATATTCTTCTTTTGGATGATGTTTTCTTGGAAGGAGACTCTCGTGACCCGAGCCACTCTGGCCCAAAATTCTCAGCGGGCTCTGAAGCTGCTGAACGATCTACCGGGAATGAGCTGCCGCCCGGCGATGGGGGGAATCTACCTCTACCCACGTCTGGATCTACCAGCTGAGATCAAGGAGCAAGCCAATGTTGTTAATTAAATTTAATGACATTTAATTTCATTACATTTTCGCTAATCCCACTTATAAAGAGAAAATAAGGTGTAGAATTTGATATAAAATGACAACACAGAAGAATAAGATTAAACAGTATTTCACAAAAATAGGCATAAATAAATTGAATGCAGACACTATAGTTGAAAATTTAAAAAACATGCTGTGGTTTTCCTTGTAGCTGATGTCTTTCTCTTGTGTTGCAAACTTTTTTTTTTTTGTTGTAATCTTGCACATGGCCTGGTTTTCAGATGCTGGGACTGGAAGCAGTTGTGTTGTACTGCCAGATGTTACTGGAGGAGGAGGATTTGATTGTAGGTGCAGGAGATGATGGAACAAGTGGCAGCCATTATCTCAGGTAGGAAACAAGATGAGACAAAACCCCACTGGATCCAGAAAATATGTGCAAAATACCATGGTTCATAATCTCTTTTGTTTCCTTTAGATTATGTATTCTGGTTCCGCCTGACACGTTGGAGGAGGTTCTGTCTCGCCTTTCCTCCTTCCACCTTCGCCTCTCTGACAGAAAACTGAACAGAATTGTGTAGGACAAAGCTGAGAAGCAACAAGCTGTCACCAGTAGAGGAAATACACCAAAGCCACATGAGACAAGCAGAAAGATCATATTTAAATATTTGTTTTCTTTCCTGACATTTTTAGAATAATGCTAGAAAAAGCTTTTATTGAAGGAGAAACATATTTATCTTTTTATTAGTCAGAAATGTCTGGATCCTTTTTAAAATTACTGTTAGGTTTAGCTTCCATGCCAAAACAAAATGCATATGTGAACTGCTTTTCAGACTTGCTTGGATTGTGATAACAAAAGCATGAAAATATATGACAAGAGTAGCTGTTTTAAGAATTTGACTGTTATACAATAATGCTAATGTGAATAAATACACAATAGAAGAAAATGCAAACATTTATGTAGTTCTTTGCTGACCCTAAACTTTATATTCACCTGATAAGTAAATTTGGTAGTTGGTTGTTTTTGTCATTTTTAAAATGTCGATTCCATTCTCCTGACATCCACCCAAATATTCTGTTGTATGATGCACTGATGTTTTCTAAATAGCTTAAAAAAATCAGAATTTGTTCTCAAACTCATCCTGTAAAGATTAAAAAAAATAAATACATGAAAATAATGGGCTTACCGCTTTTATTTACCTCACTAAAAACCCATTTATAAATTTTAAATTTATTCATTTTGTCCTTTTATTGTCTCGTACTACAAAAAGACAAAAGTTATGGTAATTATTTTTGGACACATGTTGAACAAAGGGGCTGAAATATATCTAACACATATCTAATAAATGACTGAAACATCAGCAAAGAGTTAAAAAACAACAACATTTAGATTCACACTGTAAAAGTAAAAGGAATTGATTGCAAAATTGAAGATTCTTTGTCTTTTGTTGAGAAGAAACTAAAATACATGAAAGAGCCAGAGTGAAGAACTATAGGATTTGCTAGGAGCCTCTGTATGAATCTGTCAAATTTGTGACAAAGTGAACAACTGATTAATAAAATTCAACAAAGAAATAAAACTTTAATGTTTTACATAAGCTTTATAAAAATCAGTTTTATGAAATTGTATTAAAATATGCAATTAAATAAAATTCTTTCAATTATGGGTTTTACAAAGCAAAAAACATATTGGTCTGGATAAACAACAAGAGGTTCTGCCTTCCTGAGCACCCGCCTCCTTCCCGACCCGCTTGGCGTGTCGCCCTGTTCCTCAGTCAGATGAACCGAGATGAGCTCCATGAAGGCTGTGAACCCGAGGGTCCTGGGGATCAGAGACCCTGTGAGCCTGCAGAGCCTGGCTGCACGGATCACTGAGCAGATCGCACAGGTGAGTTATTAGCAGCTCCAAAAAGGTCCTGATAAACCCTGACCATTACAGCTCTAACCCTGACTTAATGAAGCACAGAAAAAATACCTGCATACCCTACAACAGAATAAAATATTGAACAGTGTAGAAGAAATGTATAACAACTGTAGGCGTATGAGGTAAAAACTGAATATGTAGGTTGCATCATTCATTGACCAAAGTTTATAGAGAGGTGAAAGTTAAACTGGAGCCATAACTGTTTGAAAAGGCTCTTTGTCTGATAGCTTCATGGTTAAACTTTAATCAAACCACCATCTTGAAGGTTCATGCTTAACATCAACACTTTATAGAGGACAAAAGCACACTCAGCTGTTTATGCAGTTACATGTTTCTTCATAATGGAGGGCTTATTTTTTTCTTCGAAGGAAACCAAACACAGCATATCAGTCAGTGTTATTTCGTAAGCTCAGATCTTCATAGATTTTTATCTGTACACATTTTAAATGGCTCATTTAACTTGCTCTGTAGATAGTTAACGGAGTTAACTGAGATTAACCTGCATACTACTGAATAATCGGAGTCTCCATTTTGAAATGTATTCCTCACTGTTTTAAGGCTTTAATTTGTAGGTTCCACATCTTTCCTTGTGTGGTTCAGGCTTCAGAAGATTGTAAATATAGAAACTTTCATTAGCCTACCATTTGAAGTCCTTTCAAAACACAGAGAACATTAAAGTCTGCTTGGTCATAATCCTCCAAGGACAGCAATTAAGATATGAATCTTGTTAGTTTATGGTCTGACACAAAACCATAATATTATCAGAGTTCAGACAGGTGGAATAAATGCACATGAGATGTGACTGATTGTGATGTTTGATGTGTTGTGGAGTTGTGCAACTTGATTTCTTTCCTTCAAATTTTACCTAGATACTTTCAACCTGCATGTTCTGTTTTGATTTGATCCAGCCTAATCACATGGAGTTGCATGGTAGGGAACAGCATACACTGTCACAGTGTTTGTGAAAAGTTTGGCATGTTTCCTCTCAGGGTGAGCAGAAACCTTTTCAGAGGGTAATCGATGTCAGCTGTGGGGATCCCCACATGCCGCCCCTTTCGTTTGCTCGCCAGGTTGGTACTAAGCATTTAGTTTTTTAATGAGGTTCACAGTTTCCCTGAGTTTGTCTTTACAGCCTGTCACCTTCTGTTTGCTTTCTCAGGTCTTGGCAGTCTGTTTGTACCCCGAGCTCCTGAAGGAAAGCAGTTTTCCTGTGGATGTTCGTCAGAGGGCAGAGAAGCTGCTGGGTGCCTGTAATGGAGGCAGTGTTGGTAGGGTAAAATATATTTATCTCGTGTGATTTATTTCTAGCAGTTTCTGCTTTAAAAGTTGATCGATTTGACCATGGCAGGCTCCTACTCTGCCTCCTCCTGTGGGATACCCCAAATACAGAAATCTGTAGCTGAGTTCATCACAAGGAGAGACGGTGGTGTGGCTTCAGATCCAGAGGACATCATCTTCTCCAGCGGCTCACAGAAGACCTTAAAGGTATGACAGTTGGAACTGGAATAGGCAAGATACCTTATGGTGCAACTTTGAATGTTTCATTCTGTTATCTACGGCTGCCTTTAGCTGGTTCTGCACTTGCTGTCCAGTGGACAGGGACCCACTCAGACAGGTTTGCTGACCCCTCTCCCATGTCCACACACCCTGCCAATGTTGCTGGACGAGGTGGGGGTCAAACTGGTGCCATACCAACTGCTGGAAGAGCGAGGTTGGGCCATAGACCTGGAGGAGCTGCACCGAGCCCTGAAGGCCGCCAGGAGGCACTGTGAGCCCAGAGCTATTTACATCAGTAACCCAGGAAACCCCACAGGTAGACGTCTCAGAGTCCCGCCACCACCAGGCATTTTAGAACCAAAGTTATTCATCCTGCTGGGAGATTCACTTTAAAATGTGTAATTAACTTATTTCCCAAATTTTATTTCATTGAAGCAAATGATAAATATTTTGTTCTGTTAGGTCATGTACAAGACCTAAAAACCATAGAAGAAGTGATTCGTTTTGCTGCATCAGAGCGGCTCGTTCTGTTAGTTGAAGAGGTAAGTACACCCTGAACAGGCGAATTGTTTGTCTTACTAATAAAAATTTGGCTCTTTTCTTTCACCTTTTCGCATTATTGTAGGTGTATCAGGACAGTGTGTTTGGACAGGACAAGAAGTTTCTTTCATACAAAAAAGTCCTGTTTGAGATGGGAGCATCCTTCTCAGAGAGTGTGGAGATGGTGTCGTTCCATTCAATATCGGCAGGGACAATGGGAGAGTGAGTGTGACCAGTAGTTCAACAGGAACACGAATGCATTTTTGCTTAACTGACTTTATGGTTATTGAGAAAGTTTTTCCTTTAATCAGATAATAACACTCCACGCGTTCTCCTATGTTTTGTTTTAGTTTTTTTTATTTGATTAGTCAGTAAAGCTCCAGTTTGATAACTAATGAGTCAACTTTTGTACGGAGAAATAGTGAGTTTTTTATGAAAGTGTCAAAATTGGGATTGTGGAATGAAAAATAACTTTAAAACATCTAAGTGTCTATGTATGGTCTTGTATGTCTCTATGATGCCCTGTGCCCTGGACTTGAAAACTAAGGGGGTGGGGAAGTTCTGTTCTTTTACTTTAATTTACTTGTTTAGTAAATTATATTTATGGCTATTAATATAATATATCTGTCTTATCTTATATAGGTGGACCTTTTCTGACTTGTAATTCCTCTGTTTAGGTGTGGTTTGAGAGGAGGCTATATGGAGGTCATCAACATGGACCTGCTGGTCAAAAACTTTTTAACGAGCATGCAGGGTCCTTCCAGCCCTCCAGTTTTACCACAATTGGCATTGGAAATCATGGTCAATCCACCATCACCTGGTGATGCTTCATATGAGTATTTACTCAAGTAAGGAGAACACTTCAAAATATTTTAAAATACATATTTCTGAGGGTATGCACTGTTTGGACACATAAGACATATAAGATGTTCAGGTTGAATAGGAATCTCATTCATCACAGCTGGATTTGGAATAGACTGAGTGGAGTCAACACCATCTATAGGCTACTGAGAAATGAATGGAATATGCCTAAAACATGGGTGTGCTTTCTCTTCTATATGTATCTTTGTTTCTTGACATCTTTGCTTTATTCATTAAAGGAAATTCTTCAGAAAGTGGAAACTCTTGCCCAAAACGCTCAACGAGCATGTGAGTTTCTAAATGCCGTTCCAGGAATGAGCTGCCAGCCGGCAATGGGCGGAGTCTTCCTTTATCCTCGTCTGCATTTACCTGCTGAAATCATACAAGAGGCTCAGGTCAGCTTCAAACAAAACAAAAAAAAGTTAAATATGCTACCCCCAGCCTTCCATACTTTTTTTTTTAGTAATACATCAATAATTTATAAGTCTGTTATATGACAGAGATCAGGGCTGTGGGCTGATGTTCTGTACTGTAAGAAGTTACTGGAGGAGGAAGGTGTTTGTTTGGGTCCAGGCTCTGAGAAAGGACATGACGATGAAAACTACCACATTAGGTGAGGACAGAATATTTCAGATGATTAGCATGTTTGTGTTAGACTTAAATGACTTGCATTATTAATTAACTCTAGTTTTCAAAGACCTTGTTAAATCTGGTTTCTGTTCTTCCAAAGTGTATTTTTCTTTTAAGTTCTATTTTTAACTAATAAACATATAAAAATATAGATTTCAGTCATGTGGAGTTTATCTATCTGATGTAAAACTAACATTTTCTAAATATTTCTTCTGTTTGTTTTGTAGACTCTGCATTTCAGCTCCCACTGCAGTCCTGGAGGACGTCCTGAAACGTCTTCGGTCTTTTCACCTGTGGATCCAGGACAGACATCACTGACAGAGATCCAAAGGATACAAACTCAGCAGAGGAAAAAAAAATCACCTAAACAAAAACCATCCTAAAATTGCTTTGACTTTTAAACCTGATAATCAATACTTGAACAGAGTGGAGACAAACCTAATTTTAATTAAAGCCTGCTGCACTGCAGGTCTTGCGGTTAAAGCTCACTGCTTCAGTGTTGTCTTTCTCTCTTTCCTGTCTCT
This sequence comes from Poecilia mexicana, assembly GCF_051168715.1. Lineage (NCBI taxonomy): Eukaryota > Metazoa > Chordata > Actinopteri > Cyprinodontiformes > Poeciliidae > Poecilia > Poecilia mexicana. The sequence continues at coordinate 19,189,106 of NW_028263373.1, read as the reverse complement.
CTCAGCCACCAACCAGATGCAGCAGACAACTGCTCATGCAACATAATAAAACATCTACAGGATGTTTCAATATGTTAACAGAGAGTTGTTCCTCCCTACAGTTGCCCTGTAATTAAACAGAATAGGGGGCTGGGAGTCTATACAACACCGAAACTTACTAAATCTCTCGTTTTCTCGAGTTGGTGTGTTAAACATTTATTATTTTAATCTTAACCTGAATGTCTTGGATTTGACAAATTGTAGAAAAAAGTGGAAAGCCTTGATTTGCCCTTCATAGTGAACTCATTTTATAAGAATTTTTGAAAATAAATTGGTATCAGTTATTGTTGAGCATTTGTATATTACAAAAAAATAAAAAATAAAATTAGAAAAAATATTTTAATCTGACAGTTTGAGTTAGTTTAATTTGCATGTGTATAAACATATCTAACATCATTTTATATAGCAGGTTTTTTTTGCATTAATTTACTATTTAAATTTTGCACCACCTCAACAGAAGCATCCACAAACACGCCAATTAATTAAGGTGTCAGGCTTTTTTTATGAGGTAGGTTTAAAATAGCAATGAATTGCTCAACCAGATCCACCTTCCTGAACACCCGCCTCCTGAGAGTGGTGCTGGGATCGTCGCCCTGATCGCCAGTCAGACGGACAGAGATGAGTTCTGTGCAGGAGGTAAACCCAAGGGTCCGGGGGATCAGAGACCCAGTGAACCTGCAGAGTCTGGCTGCACAGATCTCACAGCAGATTGCACAGGTGAGTCATTAGGCTACTACATAAACTTCTCATTTCCTGTTTAGCAAAACAATCAAAAAGTACTAAAATCTTACATTTCAAAATTATTTTTGGATTGATGTCTTATTTGTATCCTTGTAATAAAAATATTTAACATCAAATTACTGACTTTAGATTTTGAATATATTTAGCAGCTGTTTAGAGATCAACTTAGTAACTCCACTTTTGTAACTTCAGAAGCTCATGCTTCATAGGATTTGTGCAAAGCTGAAAAAAATAATCAGCTTCACATCATATTTCAAATACCACCTTAGTCAGTGTTCAGTGGTTGTTTGTAGACAGTGGCTGAAGTTGAACTGTGACCTAAAGCAGTCTGAAAAGCTGTTTAAGCAGCTTCCTGGTTAACCTTTAAATCAAGTCTTTGGCTTGAAGTTTGCTCTTTATTTTAGCTCTATAACTAGAGGACACTAATATGTGTGAATGCAGAATCCTCATGCCTCAGGCAGTTGAACACATTAACCATTAACAGTTGAACCTGACTTCTTAATAATTCTTGATCGCTTGAGAAATGATTGGTGCTTCTGCAATCTTGCTAGCAGAAGTTTGCCACACTGTAAGCTAACACATCACACAAATCGCATTTCAGTCGCTAAAACTTTACATGCAGTTACATATTTCCCCCCCTTTCTTCCCTCTCAGGGCGAGCAGAAAGCTTTTACAAAGGTAATTGATCTTAGCTCCTGTGATCCCCACCGGACAGGGTTGCCACCCATCTCCTTTGTTCGCCAGGTTAGTTTCAAAGATTCTCTTCTTGCTGATTTTCTTCTCTGCAGTCACTCATGGAGCATGCCTGACACTGCTGCCTCCTGCTTTCTTCCTCAGGTCTTATCACTGTGTTGTTACCCGGAGCTCCTCAAAGAAGACAGCTTTCCTCTGGACGTCAAACAGAAGACACAGAAGCTTCTGGAAGCCTGTAATGGAGGCAGCATTGGTGAGAACAGCAAAACAGATGAGGTTGGACTTTTACGCATAATCCTTCTTTCATTGTTCTAGGGTTTTTTTTCCTCAGAGTGAAGGGTACATAACTTACAACTGTAATGGGTTTCAAAAAATACATGCTTAGCAACTAAATTATTAGGAATACAGCAATTCTCTTGAAAATGATCCCTAATTGGTTTGGTTTTGAGCTTTGTCTCTCCATCCTCAAAGTCCTGGTTTAGTTTTGGTATTGACTTAGTCTTGGATTAGGTGGTTTTGACCACAGCTTTCTGTAGAGACGGAAAACTACAAAGGATGTCTCTGTATATTCCAGTTCACAACAGGGTTGAATCTTAGTTGTTTCTGCTTTCACATCCAAATAACTCCCTATAGTCAACTGTTTCAACTTTTTGTTAAGAAACAGCTCAAAACATTTTTGCCACATGATACAAATCTGCTATTTTCCTAAGTACATTGGGTTTTCCCTCAGTTCTGAGTATTAGTTAGTCTAATGAGTGGCAAAATTAAGTATATTCAATTTTTTGTGATTTAATTGAAAAAGAGAAATGGAAATGTGTAAATAATTAATGCCTCAAATTAATTTGGCAATAATGCCTGGAATGAGTCGACAAAACAGCCTTATTAGAGCAATATCTATAAAACGTTTAGACTTTTTTGCTCAAATGGCCAATTTTCCTACAACAGGTTCATATTCTTCCTCTACTGTTGGGTTACCTCCAATCCAAAGATCTGTTGCTGAGTTTCTCACAAGAAGAGATGGTGGGATAAATTCAAATCCAGAGGACATCATCTTCTCCTCGGGCTCACAGAAGACTTTGGCGGTATGGTAACTAGAGCTAGAAATGAGAGGTTACCTCATCTGATGACATGCTATGCTGGATTTTTGAAAATGTCTTATTTAGATGATGATACGTTCGCTGTCACGTGAGGATGGACAGACTGAGACTGGTGTGTTGGCCCCCCTGCCATGTCCACACACATTACCCATGCTGCTGGATGAAGTGGGGGTGAAACTGGTGCCCTACAGGCTGACGGAGGAGCGAGGATGGGCCGTAGACCTGGAAGAGCTGCACCGAGCCCTAATGACCGCTAGGAGGCAGTGTGATCCCAGAGCCATTTACATCAGTAACCCGGGAAACCCAACAGGTGCATAACACACATTTAAACTGTAGTGACAGCAAAATGAATAGAATTGCTAAGGCCTTCGTTTTAAAAAATTAAAGAGTGCAAAGTGTAAATTTGCAGAAATTAGAAATGTAGACATTATCCACAGAAAACCCTAAAATTTCTACCTTCAAAATAAAAAGTCCTTCAAAAAAGGCTCCACCAGGTTCTATTTGTTGGTTCTATTTGCTGCTTTTGGTTCAGTCATTGGATACATAATATTTAATATGTTTCTCATATCCAAGTGTTTATTTTGGTTAAATTAGACATCAACTCTGAACTAAATTATGTAACATTATAAAGTGTGTCTTTAATTCAAAATGAGACTGACACGTAGTCAAACAAGTTGAGGCAATCTAAAATCAGAATCTTGATTTGTTGGTAGAAACCTAATCTGTCAACAAAGACCAAGTAAATGTCTTTCATTGTTTTGTCAGGTCATGTGCAAGACAGAGAAACAATAGAAAAAATGATTCACTTCGCAGCATCGGAGCGACTTGTTTTGCTAGTTGAAGAAGTAAGTACATTCTGCACAGACAAATTTCTGTGATTATTATGTGCTTATTTCTACTTAAAATTCTTCCTTTCTTTCTGACTTGTTGCACCATTTTAGGTTTACCAGGACAGTGTGTTTGGACAGGACAAAGAGTTTCTCTCATATAAAAAGGTCCTGTTTGAGATGGGCGTTTCCTACTCAGAGACAGTGGAGATGGTGTCATTCCACTCAATATCGACAGCCACAATGGGAGAGTGAGCATCACAGCTATTATCTCAGGGGTCTGGACTGTAAATACACTTCTGTTTCGTCATGACTTACACAAAATATGACGCTTTTTATGACAGTTTTAAAGAAACAAGGGGCATTTCTATTAAAAGAGGTGTCGATCTAAGTAGTTTTTGAAATGTGAAAAATGCACTTCAAAACAGCCTATGATGTACCCATTTTATTGCAAAAATTATGCAAGAAACAAAAGAACAATTTTACACAAATTGAAGAATTTTTACATAAATTGAAAAATCTTGTTAGATAACAAAAATATTGTTATCTAAGCAATAATAATATTGCTTAGATAACAGAACCAGACTGGATTTCTGCAGTTCAAATAAGATTTCAGTGCAACTTCACTGTTTTTATCATAAAAAAGTAGCTTTGGTGTTTCCATTTTAGAAAACATACAGCACAAAATTTCTATAAACACAGATTTTTATAAAAACTAAACAGTAGTAATTTTTGAAGACTTTAACTGTTAACTCTGGGTTTTATTTATGTTTATTTATGTTTTATAGAATTACGTTTTTTTCCCCCTATTTATTATTCCCGTCTTCTTTCCCCATATTTTTACTGCTTCCTGAGATATTGTTGCTTCTGATATTGCTAATCCTGCACTGTCCAGGTGTGGTCTGAGAGGAGGCTATATGGAGTTAATCAACCTGGATCCAGCAGTGAAAAAGATTTTATTCCAATATCCATCCAGCGCTTCCATTTTACCACAGTTGGCGATTGAGATCATGGTCAATCCACCTGCACCTGGAGATGCTTCGTATGAAAAATACACACAGGTACAAAGACAAAAGCAAATTTACTGCTCCCTATAAAATAAATTGTCTTGAAAAATAAATTGCATCCACATTCAGTGAAAGTATGATCATAATCTTTTAATAATTAGATTTTTTCATGAGCGTAAAACAAGTTTCTCAAAACCTATGGTCTGTAATATTGGGGACTCCACTTTTGCCATGTTATATGTTGTCTACCATCTATAATCATATTTTGAGGTGGTAATGAAATACTATTGCCAGGCTGCGGTCAAAGCATAGCGAGATTAAGGTACCACAACACCTTTCTAACAGCAAACTTGTGAATCACTAAGCACCGGGAGCAGATAAGTTTGGACTTTCCTCCTTTCCTTGTTCGCTAGCATATGTAGAATAACATTTTTCTTGCACAGGAGATTCTTGTGAGAGCACAAACACTCTCCCAGAATGCAGGACGAGCATGCAAGCTTCTGAACGCCCTACCAGGGATGAGCTGCCAGCCGGCAATGGGAGGAGTCTTCCTATATCCTCGCCTGCATTTACCTGCTGAAATCATTGAAGAGGCTAAGGTAAACTGAAACTGACTAAAGGAATAAAAATGACATACTGGATGCCTTTCAAGGTTTATGACTTGGGATTTTAAAAATGTGTCCTGATTTATTTCAGATGTTACGACTGTCAGCAGATGTTCTGTACTGTCGGAGGTTACTGGAGGAAGAAGGTATTTGTTTGGGGCCTGGCTGTGAAAACGGACACAATGATGAAAACTTTCACATCAGGTAAGGAGACATGGAGATCTACTGTTTGTGCATAGATTACAAACATTGCATACTTTATAAATATTTTATTGACTAATTTCTTTTGTGATACATTTTAATGGAAGAGGTCAAATTAAAACATGTAATTTGTTTTTGTTCTTTTGATAACTAATGAGTCAGACATGACTAAAGTAGTTTGCTCCTCTCATGTATTTCTGTATATTTCTAAATGTCTCAATTTGTTTTTTCTCTCAGGCTTTGTGTTTTAGCGCCTCCTGCTGTCCTGGAGGATGTCCTGACGCATCTTTGTTCTTTTCACCGTCGTCTCCTCAACGGATCTGACTGATGAAATTTGAAGGATACAAAGAGAAAAAGAATCTTTTAAAACTTTTTGTGAAAAAAGGTTTCCAAAACTATGGAAACCATGGAATCCCAGCTATCAATATTTTCAGATACACATATTATGATAATGAGGTAATTATGTCATAGAATAAAATCAGCACTTTTGTCACTGCTGCATTTGTCTTGGGGAACAAATAAAATTGTCCACTTAGATTTACTTTTAAACAATAAATAAACACAACTTCAATTTTAAATTGTTGAAACGTATAATGGTTTTATTTTAAAAACGCTGAATGTAAATGCAAAATAAAAAAACAACAACAACCTATTGTTCTCCTGTGGGAGGAGACTCCAGGGCAAGACCTGCTTACGCTTGAGGAACGTTTTATCCCTTCTAGCTTGGAAACATCTCAAGGTCACCCAGGATGAGCCCCAGAGTGTCGCCAGGGGAATGTTTGGGTTTCCCCCCAGAACCTGTTACCCTTGTGACCCAATATTGGATATGCAGAAAACAGTGAATTGTTGGTTAGACAGAACATCTCTGCAGATAATGGCTTCAATGCATACAAAGCAAAAAAAGTTATCAAGTTACAAAGCAAAACTAAAAAAAAATGTAATAAATAAAATGAAGGTCCACTGACCACAGTGACCCCTTATGGTATACTGGAGCCCTCCATCAGGGCACCATCATCATGTGGGTGAACCTCAAAGGAGAGTCACTTGCTCCTCAGCACTGAAAAGTCTGTTGAAAGGATTTGGGCACTTAACAAAAATGTTTCCAGCGCCAATGAGCTTTTCTCTTGCTCTCAGTGGGTGTTTTTACTGCAGCAGGATTCCCCCAGCTCTAACGATTCAGGTCACTTCTGGGAAGATTGGTCAGGTACTCCCATTCAGGCTGATTGCCACAGTTCACCAGGACCTGTAAAGTAGCAGAAAAAATGTTTCTTAGTTAAGAAGGGCTTTGGCAAATAAAGAGGGCATTCGCTACTGGAAGTTTGAACTGAGCTGACAAAATGGCCTAGAACAGGGGTCAGCAATCCACAGCTCAATGGATCTTCCACAATGACTCTTAAAATAATAAGCTCTGTTTTTCATGGAACACATGCATTGAATTTCCACCACAAAAACATCCAGAATTGCAATAGTTCCTGTTTTCAAATCTATATTTTTGTCATTAGGTTGAAAACTGTGTTTGTACTATATTTTTCATAAAAATCAACGTCCCACAGAAGAAGCTTTGTCCAAAATGTACTGTAAATAAAATGGTAGCTATTCAAGAATGACAGCACATTTCCTACAGTAGATTTTCATCAAAATTATAAGCTGTATTTTTTTTTTTTTTCTTTTTTGGGGGGGAAGACAGGTTGTGTAACTTTTGCAGCTCTAAACACGTTTTATAAAGTTTAACTACATGAGCAAAAATTTGTAAAGGTTTCAGTGATGTTATGTGTCGTGTTCACCACCAGATGTCACTGTAAACTTGGATTTTCGCCAAGCAGATTTCACAGAAGCTGGAGTTTTACTAATGAGGCATCATAAAAACAGGTTTGTGTCTACTTCATGTCCATCCACAAAACAGGGCGATTATTATACAAGTTCATATGACTTTGTTGTATTAAAAACGTCAAATGCATGTATTTTTGAATCATATGTTTTAATTACTAAGCATGCAAGCAAGACTCAACAATGCAAAAGGCTAAAGTGACTGAATTAGAAAGCGGAGTTGGCTTTGTTTCAGTCCGGAGGGTCTGGAGTCCTGGAGCCCAGCCCAGTGAGTGAATAAGTGAATTTCAGATCACAGGCCATCGGCTGCTTGCTCATTACTGAACGATGCATTAAATCCTCAGCTGTAAATAATGTGATCGCTGCTGTGCAGGGCTCAGGGCAATCCACAGGAAGTAGGGTCCATTCTTTCTCTTGCTCCTCTTTATCATTCATCACTATCCTCTCACCGTGAATGGAGTTCAGATTTGCAAATGCTACCTAATTATTCCACTCCAGTAGCTCTGGGAAAATGAGTGAGAGAGGTAATCATTCCTCAAAAGCAAAGCCCAACAATTCCCACTTCCCCCACCTTTTTCCACACCGCCTGAGCTCAGGCAGCCACAGACGAGGCTGAAGGAAACCACAGCAAAACCTCAGAGACTCTACATTAACGCACAATCAGCAGATTCACACAACAGACAAAACAAGGTACTAAATAAACAGCTTAAATTTCCATATCTTCTCGTTGCAGAGAGCTGTTAATGTGAATAAATTATGAGTTTAATAAATGTCTGCACTTCTGTCATTAAATCATTAGGCTCTTTCACAAAACACTTCAATCTAGGGCTAAGAGCCCTTTTCACCGTCTCATTGAGCTTTCTGCAATAACATAGGAGGTTCCATCTAAAGCAGTCTTTGGGCAAAAAGCCAGGTACATGCTGGGCAGCTCACCAGTACATCCCAGGGTAACACAGAGACACACAGGAAAGACACACATGATTAAAAACGAGCTCACACTTGAACCTAAGAGCAACTTGGAGAAGCCATTTAACCAAACCCTGATGTTTATGGAGTATGGGAGGAAGCAAGGAGAAACCTGATGCATGGAAAGAGACAACATGCAAACTTCATGCAAAAAGGTTGAGGCTGGGATTTGAACTTGTAACTTTCTGTCACTAGGAAACAGTGCTATCAACTTCACCACCATGGAGCCCATAACCAAGACTACAGAAATAAAAAAATAAGATAAAGATAAGCAGCAATCCTGACTGATAATTTACAATTGTAACCAGAAGTTTACATACTCTGAACAAAAAGACACATTTTTCTTTCTTTAAATCAGACCAAACTCTCCTTTCTGTATAGTTAGAATTACCAACGTTATTTCTATTTGCTAGGTGCCACAATAATAAGAGAATATGGCAGAAATTCAGGTAACGGTTTTATCACATGACAAAATCAGGTTTTCTCAAATCCATAAAGAAGAAATGAAAAGTGCTTATCTCCTCCCAGAAGCACAATTATTAACAAAGGCTCGGTGGATAAAAATAATAAACATAAATAATAAATAAGTGGCCTGTGTGGTCAAGTGTGGCAGCATCTAATATTAATGGAGCAATCTCAAAATCTTCAACAATAAGTATACAAAGCTATTAAAACTCTGCAAAGCAGAGACAACTTGCACTTAGCATTTAATTACATTTGGGCAGTCTTTAGGCACACAGAGGAAACCCAGACTGAGGTAACAATTAGCAGCATGGAGACACCGGGGTAATTTGGCTTGATACAAGAACATCTGTGTTTCTTTGAGCCTGACATGAAGAGGAACACCGAACAGAATAGATCTCAGACAGGAAATGAAACAATGAAAATGAAGGAGCCTGACAGGATCAGTTTTGCACAACCGTTCAAAAAGAATAGCAATGATCAATGATGGAAATGATTATCAGTTTTACTCACATTTTATCTTTTGTCATTATTGTGTTTTAGAGCCAGCGTCCAAAAGAGACTGATAAGAGACTTCTTCTTTGTGTACCATTGTTGCTATGAAACAACCATCATTTGGATCCCACTTAATTTTGCCTTATGTGCTTCGTCTGGTTTCATAAATGCAATTCGATCCTCATGCTAATCCAATCTCCATCACAACTGCCTGCCTGTTTATTTGGCCATCTGCCTGCTAATCAGAATCCTTTTATTTCCACAGCTGGGAGGCATTCATGTACTACAGCTCTTATTGTACACCTTAATGTAAACATGATGTGCTGAAGGTGACGAGGATCAGACTTAAATCGGGGACAGGTTTTTGTCCTGCAGGCAGCACACAAGCTGTCTGGATGTTCACTGAGGAGACCCAGCAGGATGAACTGCTTGTTTTCTACTTTCTCTTGCAAGAGAATGTTTTTTAATCAATCTCACAAGAGCAGACAGATGAAAGGAGTTTTGATCCTTAGTGTCATAGATTTGCACCGGCTCAATCACAATTTGAAGCAGAAAGACAATAAGACAAAAATCGGTAAAAGCTGTCCTGCGGGTGAGTAACAAGGCTGGATTTACAGTGAGGATGAAAGTTGAGGCAGAGTAAGGTGGAAACAGCAAAGGTTAATTCTTCAAACAAAGCATCAGGAAATACCTTTTACCAAATACAAGCACATTTGCATTTAATTTTTATAAATATTTTTGTTTTATCCTTACACCATAACACCATTATGAAACACCACAAAAAATGAAACAGAAACAATCCATGAACAATTTCCCCCCCACACTCTTCCATGGCTTCTGCCGGAACCTATATAAATGATGTCCAAAGCCTGAGGGAAGTATTTGTCCAAACACCCTGCAGAGGACACGGAAAATACAGGTGAGTCGGTTCATCTTAGCACCTCCACACTTAACAGATTACATACAAACATTTGCTCAGGTTTTACAAACCAGTAGCTCCTTGCTCTGAGTAACAATTATCCTCCCTTCACAGGCAACAGTGTTTGTCTATACTTTACACTTGTTCCTATGCAAATAGCCAATAATGAATAAATGAGTTAGTGAAACTGCTTATGTAGGATAAAGAGTGAGATGAACAGCTGGATTAGGAGCTAGAGTAGACAAAGGTAATGCGAGTGTTACACCGGTCTGTCGCGGTGATGAAGGAGCTCAGCCGAAAAGCTCTCTATTTAATGGATCATTCGTCTGTGCTTATACGGCATTTACCCTCGGGCACACACAGAATGTATTGGAAAGACGATCTGTTGCTTGTGGGTCAGAAATGCCTTGGGATCCCCCAGAATGAGTGTTGCTAGGGAGAGGGATGTTTGTGTTTCCCTCCAGGTCTTGTTAACTCCATGGTGGATAGACGGATGGAAGGAAGGATCATCCATTGTCCGTATCACTTCACCACATCCAGACAGATTTCCAGGGTTTGTTGCCACAAAACAGTGCAGGTCAGATATTAACCATCTTCAGAGCAATATAAAACCAGAAATATTTTAATGATAAAGTTCACAACAAAATTCCATCTGAATGCTGTGTGATGACCATGATGAAGCAAAGCTATTGTAAACACAATAAAAACACTTTACATATAAAAGATAGAAACAGGAAATGGTGCTTGGATAGAACCAGCACCAGGCTGGTTAATGTCAAAATGTGACGTCAACAAGAACATATTCTACAAACAGTTTGTCACAGGATGAAATCACAGACAATTCATGGAGCAGAGCAGTGGATGAAGGATCAGAAATAAAGAAATTGAGAATTTAAGATTTGCAAAACTGTGGGGAAAAAAAACCAAAACATGAACTTGGCAAGAAAGAATAAGAGATCTTGATTCAAGATTGACCAAACTTGACCTTTCTCTGCCTTTTCCTCTCCGACTCTGTGACTCTGCAGCAGGATCATTAAACTATTCCTCACAAACCACTGCACTAATCAACTCTTTATGTGGCTTTCTGTTGCACAATCTATAATTTAATACCACCAGGATGATAAGCAGGAAACATCAGCGCGGCTCTGAGGCCAAAGAAGATCCATCAGCAGCAGCAACGTGAGTCATACTGTGTTGTTTGTTAATATCTCTGAGACATAATTGGCTCTTTATGGATTCACGTTGAGGACAGATGACGGCGGAAGCTTTGAAATGCCACAGAACTGCAGAGCTGTCACTCGGGTTCAGCCGAGTGTCGTGCACTGCTTCTCAGAAGTGATGCTTGACAATAAGCGTTGCCATGGATACCCACCCTGCATGCTTTTCTCCAATCTCTTCCTGTTCTACAGCAAGTTTTTTTTTCCCTATAAGAGACCTCAGCAGACACCCATTTCTACGAGGCTCGCTGTGTGTGTCTGTTTTCCATGTGGATCAGACTCGGCTCTGTAGGCTGTAAACTTGTTTCCTTTAGCTGCCGAGAGCCAGCAGGTGCTGCCGGGGGGGGGTGAGGAGAGCCGGCTGAAGGGCAGCGGGGGAATTGGTGGAGCTTTGGCAGGTACATCTGCTCCCAGTGGCCTCCACTGGGATGAGCGACAATAAAAAAAAGAGCATGTTGCAGGCCCAGGTCAGGGGTCGGACAGTTAGCATGCTGTTCCCAGAGCATGCAGGGTTCTGTAGTCTCATTACTATCAGAGAAGAGAGGAAAACATGTTCAGATGAAAGCAAAGTCAAACCCTGGTCTTATTTGAGGTTCAGGTTTTTCATAAATTAACTAAAAGAGTTTGATTTATATATTTTTTAACTAGTACATACAAACAAGAAAATTTTATTCATAATTACTTCTATATTGATATATGTTATACTTAATGTCCCAATATGGATCTTTTTTCTTATTTTTTGGTCTGGATCATGAAAGAATAGACATAATTTAATCACAAATGATAGTTAATACTTCAGCAAAGTTAATTAAATCAATGCATTATGAAAAATTTAATGATTTTCTCAACCATTTAAGAAAGTTAAACTCATGTATTGTATAGATTGATTACAAATAGAGTAAACATATTCCAATCCTTTATTTCGGGTAATTTTTATTATAATGGTTTCCAAACAATGAAAATCCAAAATTAGTTGGCTCAGAAGATTAAAATATTACATAACACCAATTTTGAAAAAAAGCTTTTTTATTATATAAATGCTTTGAGCTATATATGGCCTACACAATCATGTCCAGAATACAGTCATTAAAATCCTCCATAAGAAGGATAAGCCACAAAAGATAATTGCCAAAGAAGATGACTATTCACAAGCATATTCATAAAATTGAGTGGAAGGAAAGCGTGTGGTAGGAAAAGGCTCACTGAGAGCCAGCAGAGCCACAGACTTGCAAGGATTGTCAAACAAAATCAATTCATGAATTTGGAGGACTTTCACAAGGAGTGCAGACATGAGTGTCAGAAGCATATTACCTGGGTGAAGGAACTGTTGCTAAGTTGACTTGGTACCTGGTCACAATGCCAAAGGTACCAAAAGCTGATCCAACGACCATCGTGTTATTGTGTTGCTGTGTTTGATTGGCAAGCAAACTGACCTGACCTGAACCCCAGAATCTAAGTGTTGTCCAAAGGAATATGCGAGATGCCAAACCCAACAACGTAGATGAACGGAAATATTCTGTCAAAGCAACCTGAGCTTCTGTTTCACCTCAGAAAAACCATAGAATAGTCATAATTATCAAAATTACAGAAAACAAGGGTTTGACATACATCGCTCTATGTTTAATGAGCACAGAGTGATATATGGTGTACTATTATATTTCAAAACTTGGTTTCTTTGACATGCTGTAAAAAATCCCACAAAGTTTCTGTGATTTCTCTGACTCACCACTAACGTTCCAGATGTTGCAGTCTCTTGTATCCAGTTTTCTTGACAGTGACAGATATTTTGTGCCTTTAGAGGTTTTTGCAGGTCTGTTTTTATATGCCGCTGCAACACGGGGTTTAACTCAGATAAAATGTGTATGTCAACTTGTCACTTGACACACAGATACAGTCCTCTGTAAACTCTCATCTTGCTCCTGCTGCTTTCATGGAGCATATATTACTGTTCTTTGTTCTCTGGTTTTTTTTTCCTAAATATTGTCCTAATGTCTCAGAGCTATGAGGCCAACATTAGAGCTACAGCTGCAATTAATTGTTGATTTCTTTATAAAATAAAAAGTACTCCTGGAATAGTGGGTATGTACTTTTTCTGTGTTTGTCTGCTTTATCTCAGTTGCCTCAGACTATGCTCATCAAATTAGATTATATTTAATTTGAATCAGTCCTACATATTTGATGGATTTTATTTCATGTTTCTGTTTATTGGATGTTTGTCTTGTGAAGTGTCTACAGATGTCATTTTTATAAATTACATGAGTGCATAAATTAACCAAGTTAAATTTACTGAAGCGTTAACATGTTTACTTTGATGGATCTCTGATAATTCTGCTGGTTTTGCTTCGGTGTCAGCAGAAAAAAACCGTCCAAAAATAATTGTTGGCCAACTTTATAAACATAGTACTTCATTTTTACTGATTCAGAAGTGTTTCTTTCTCCTCTACCAAAAAACTGTGTGTGCATGTCTCACATGACAAATCATACGTCACAGACGGGCAGAAAGAGAGGAGGAAATTATGGGATTTTTGAGAAAGGCTGTTTTTTTTTTTGTAGGTAATCCACTGTGTTTCACTGTTTGTCCAAGTTGTTTTGAGAAATGCACTTACAGTTTTGCAAATGTCAAGAAGGATTTGAGAAATGCACAAATGTGTAAATGTTTTGGCATCGCTAGTGCCTTTCACAAACAAAATCTGTCATTTTGGCAACGAAGGCCACTGCTTAGGCCTGTGTGTGAACTATTGTGAAAATGAGGAGTCTGAGTTGACAACTGTATCTAAGCAATCAAGAAGAACTGTAATTGTCATCAAAACTTCAGCCATGTTTTATAAAAGCCAGCGGATAAAAGTCATCAGGAAATACTCTGATGACTCGGTAAGCAGTAACAGTCCTCTGTTTGGTTTGAAACTATAACCTAGTTACTGACAAACTTCTGCAACTCATCTGAATGAAACATTTACGTTTTCAACTTCTGAATATTTCTAGAAAACATTCCCAAACCTGACCTGCCAAGTATTTTGGTTTCAAAACATTTAATGCAACTCTTGACAAAATGAAGACTAGCAATGAAATACTATTATATATAATACTATATATATATATATATATATATATATATATATATATATATATATATATATATATATATATATATATATATCTCAGTGAATCTTGAGAATAGAGACAAAATGGGTTTTAATTTTCCCATATTTGTTTTTTATTATTTCTCAACCTTATGTATGCAAATATGACAAATAATGTTTAGAAAATATGAAGATGCTAAGGTACAGGCTCCCAGTTGCGAATTTTTAAAAAAAAATTACATTTTTAATCGACCTGATCCAAAACTTTGTCATCACCATCTGACAAAAAGAAATCTAAAATGATTTTTAAAATACCCCATTAGTGATATTTTTACTCAATTTACAGACAAATGCTTCTCAAGAAATAAAATAAATATTATTTAAAACAAAAAACAAGAAAAAGTCCATCTGATGGAGTTGACAGTGCATGACGGAGTTGACACAGAACTGAAGGTGGTGATAAACTAGTGAGTAAAATGAAAAACTTGGTACATGTGAAGTAATGCAATTCATGTAAAATACATTAAAATGAATTAGTTGCACAATTAAGTGAGATTTGACAACAATTTCACTGAAAGAGTCAGAAAAACTCTGACGGAGTTGACATCTGACGGAGTTGACGAAATGCCAAACTACCTCAATTTATATGTTATTCTGAAGGAGGCCATATTGTAGCTCGTCAGGTCCATGAAGTCTTTACATTATACCAAAATTAAGCTTTTATTTCGCAAAATTTCATCAAAGTTTTGTAAATTGTTAGTTATGGAGTTGACACATCATGGTTGTGACAAACAACTTAGGAATAAAACAGAAGAAAAAACTAAAGAATAACTTAAGCTAACCGGAGCTAACTAGCCCTCCTAGCAAAGGAAGAGAAAAGACAACGTCATGGGGTCCTCAGAAGTTCTGGTGCCCCCCAATAATGCCTGATTTTTTTACATTCTTTTCATTTCTGACGGTGTTGACAAAAACTAAGGACAAATTTCAACGGAGTTGGAAAATATCTAAAAAATATTTTTAATTCAATTTATCGATACTTTTATAATTATTTATATGACTACTTATACTTAATTCTCATAATATATAATTTTAGTATTTCTTTAATTGTTTTAAACTATAAGAATGTATTGAGTTCTGCTCCTGGACAAGAGCTTTTACAGGCATCATCCACCGACTACAATGTTTAAAATAAAAAAATATTCAGCAAAAAAAAGAAAAATATACATTGTCTTGCTCACATGACCCAGGTTAGTTTAGTTAGATATTTGAAAAAAATATATTTTGTGTATATTTTATTCAAATTTCATGCTTTATCCATAGGACCTGTTTTGTCCCTATTCTCAAGAATATTAGGAACCGCTTCTGTGGATTTGTACACCACATCAAATTTGCTATTGCATAACTTGTTTAGCAGGTAGACGTTTAAGTGCATTAAATGGATTTGTGTTGAATTAGACTAAAAGAGAGAAATGACAAAAGACTCAACACTGAGAAACAGAGGTGTGAACCTACACTGTTACAGCTATGAAGCACTGCAGGCCATCTGAGCCACAATGTCTGCAAAGATTTGGCATAAAACATTTATAGTCATACGCTCTCCAAAGGGCTACTTTAAAATGCCTGACCTGAATGACCTTCAACCCAAACCAGATACCAACATCTAGAACAACAGAACTGGTGATTGATTTTAACCATATAAATAGTACATAAAATGGTAATGGAGATGAAGTTGCAAGACTTTTCGTAGCTGTACTTTTACGTACTTTTACGTAAAAGTACTTTTACGTACTTTTCGTAACAGATTTTACTTTCTTGCTTTTTAGGTTATATTCTGAAATTTTGTTTAAATTTGTACAATCTGCATATGTGCAATTGTCCAATTTGAAAGTAGTTATGCGACCAGAAGCAGAAAAAGAAAACATGGGTATTTTATTTATAAAAATCCAATTTTTATAAATAAAATTGTCAACACCGACAATTTATAGCAAGTCAATTTTTATCAACAATCTTAGACATTTAAAGCATATTTTGAATTGTTGTAGGTTCCCATCTCACTACAGCAGAGTGAAAATTAATGTAGTCATAGCAGCCATAGCCTGCATCCTGAACCTTCACCTCTTCACCCAATATAATAGACAGCCATAAAAAAAAAATAACTAACTCATTAGATAATGACTGCAACAAAGACTGAAATAATAATAAAAAATCTGAAGTGAAGTCCTTTGCAGAGCTCATTGATTCCAATGTCTTTTTGAAAGCAAATCTGCAAGGATTTAATTTAGATTTTTCACACTGGTGTTAAGGTTTGTGTGATTAAAACGTATGAATATTTGTTGTATGTCAACGCTGTGAACTCTGTAGAATTCAGGTGCAACTACACAGTCTAAGTGGATCGATATTGGAAATGACAGGGCTCTGTTGTAAAAAGTGCACCCCTTATGCTGGTCAAATGCACCGTATAATCCCCCCGGCTTTAGGGCCGAAAACTGACCCCTATCAATCTCCGGAAAGTGCTATTAAAGCTGTCTAATGTTTTCTAAAGGCTGCCTCAGTGTCTGTTTGACAGGCTGTGACATCTCCCAACTCATGAAGACACCATTCATGCCCTCTAGTTTTTAACATGCCAGATCCTTGTACATCAAGTCATCTACATTTTGACCACATTATGGCTAAAGTGCAGCATCACTTCTTGAAGCTTAATTTGCTGTTTGACTTGTCTTTTCTCTAATAATCCTTAAATGATTTGTGTATAAGTTGAATTCCCAGCTTGTGTTTGTTGTGTCTGATTGTTGCTTTTCTCAGACTGTGTGCCCTCTGTCCTCATTTAAAATAGTGTCTCTTTCCCCTAATATCTCCCTTGGGATGTTTTAGGCTTCATATATTTCCACCTCATTACCTTAGCAGCCCAGAGGCTTCAGACTGACTAACTGCTCACTGTGGGGTTGAGAGAGTTTGGCTGCAAAATGATTCTCCTCTGGGCTCTGTTTTTGCTGTTCTGTGTAAATGTGTTGTGTCGACATTGTACAGGATTAGGAAATGACATCTTGAATGAATGCAGTAATACAACATGACTGTTTCAAATAAGTTGCACAGAGAACAGGGCTTCAGAGAGCCAGAATGATGCTGGCAGATGGTTCTTTTTACCTGCTGCATCTAAAAAAAAAAACAAAAAAAAAAACACACACACCCCCACAAATCCAGAACAGCGACTGACTCATCAAGTCAGCAGTCTTTTCTGGGTAGCACTGGAAGAACATGCAGCCATTATTTCCCTGCTGTATTTATTTAATTGGTTGTGGGGAAGGACTGTCGAGGGGATTGCAGTGGCAGTTTTCCTCACACTACACAGACCTTTATTGGCCTGTAAGCACTAAGAAATTTTAAGTGGTAAAAATCCCAAAGGATAGAAAGAAAAGTTGTACTTTTCATGCTGGAATAAGATTTAGTTCAGGAGATTTTTTCCAGCCACAAAATGTATGCAATTACAACTTAAAACAGTTTTACATCGATGCAAACAAATCTTTGATTATAATTTATAGCTTAGAAGAAAAAAAAATGAAGTAATTAACCTTCCTCTTCACCTTTTTTATTCAGGATCCAGGGCTTTGGTCATTTTAATTAGAAAAATAGGGAGAGGAAGAAAAGGAAGCAGAAGAAACATCTTGCCAAATGTTAACTAGTGATGCTGCGGCACATTCAGAATATGCAACAGTAACCTGAGGAAGAGGTAATCGCTAGGGGGAGGGTTGTGTTTGTTTTATTTGGTTTGCATCATCTACTGTGGGCGACAGTGACTCAGTGGGAAGATTACTGGTCTTGCTATTGGGAATCAGACGATTCTGTTCCAACTTCCTCTGACCACATGTAAATGTCCAAGGCACTTAACTCCAAGCTGCCTCAAAATCTCTGTGGACCATGAGTACGACTGGGATGAAATCGAATGCAGAATACAAGCACTACCTGGTCATTTTACATTTTAACATAGAAATTTTAGATGAGTAAAAGCTAGACCACAGACGCTTATTGAATAAGCAATTACAAATAAATATTTATGCAAATGCATTTTTATCTGGGATTTGTTGTCACTGAACAATTGTTAATGTGTAAAAAAAAACAACAAAAAAACAAAAAAAAAGACTAATAAACAAAACATATCCAGCTCATTTAACCTCTCACAGTTGTTTGTCGGGAATCAATAAACAAACTGCAGGAGGATGTTCATGGAGAGACAGCCATCCTTTTAAAGAAGCTTTTCTTTATCTGATCACTCTTTAATTGTTTAGGACAGGCTCACCGGTGAGCTGCAGTGTGCTGTGCTGTTATAAATGTTATCAAAAGAAGCCTCAGACGTCACTGAGCTTTGTTTTGTCACTCTTCCTGCTGGCTGGCATTGATTGCCTCTATGAATAGCAACACTTTGCTGGATGACAGACATGGAGTAGAAACACAACATCACAAATACCAGGATATGTGGGCCATTCCGAATGCTGCAAGACGTTTACTTTAGGAGTATATGTGACAGAGACAAAGTGATGCTGTGACATTATTGATATTCAAAATAAAAGGAACCTGAAAGATTTTCAGTTGCCATAGTGATTCATGAACTCTGGGTGATGCAGAGAAAACAATGTTCAAAACTCTTTTCGTCTTACAAAAAAAAAACAAAGGTTTATTTATTATGTATCATTTCTCACTTGAGCCACAGCATGTTAGACATTATAGACACACATATAAAACAAACCTAAATCATCAGAGTGGTGAAAAATTTAATTCCACATCAAGAAATATTTGTTCTAACAAAATAGAGATGAAGGGTTTCTCTTCAATGGTAGTTTACACCTTAGGAAAGAGAAGGCACATAAAAATATGATTCATATATAAAACAATGGAAATGTTACTCATTAAACCTAGCACTCATAAACCTAAACTAATCTTTGCACAACAAAAATAAACTCAAGAAAGAACAGCTCGATCACTGGATGAGCGATCTGAAGCCTGGATAGACAAAGTGATGTTTAACTTTTTCTTTAAAATAAAACAAATATATGTATATGTATTTTAATCAAACATGGGGAATAAAAACTTTTTACATGAAATATTAAAAATGTTTCTAACATTATTCCTTGACAAATTTGCCCTAACAAATTCAACACAGTTCCTGCTGTGAAATCGAAATAAAGCTTCTCACATGTAAGTTGAAATACCCCAGTTCTGTCATCAGCTGGAAGCTGATTTCATCATCTCTACATCTTCTCCTGTTCAGTTTCTGGAGAGTCTCCTACAAACCGCAGAAAGATTACATATTACACTGTACGACATATTCTTGCTGTGAAGTTGTAGGTGACTCCTGTTGAATTTCCACTGTTTCTGCACAAGCTTTTTAGCTTAAGTAAGACATTTGAATCAGGAATCTCTGGTTTGTTACTCATTCATGCCCCCGTTTTCCTCCTAATCCACCTCATCTCTCTCCCCTTCCCCTCTCTGTCAACAACAAGGCTTGCAGGACTGTGTGTGTGATCTGAATTTTAACACCCACTGTCTGTCTAACAAACTCACTCCTGGGATGTCACCGCCCAGATTTCTGGATTTTTCTCCCAGTGACCCCCATCCAGAGTTCCCACTATCCACTTCATCTGCAATATAGTAATTCAGGCACATTAATATTTAAAAACCATTTTAGCTAATCCTGTAGATAAATTTTACAAGATAAACGTGAAAATAAATCAGATTGCACCGTTGTTTTAGCACCACACATATGCTCGCTGTGGTTATGTAATGAGCCATGTGGCACATTTGGTGCATATCAGCCTCATCAGAAGATTTTCACTGCAGACGGGTCCACCTCATCCCCCCCACCTCCTCCCGCTGTCATGGGAACAAAGCTAATAGCTTTGGAAACGTGTGCTCATAAAATGGGCTGGCCAGTTTGTACTGTACTTCTTCATTCACAGGTAGCACTTTTGGTTTAGGAGGTATTGAAAGGAAAAAGAGCAGCTCACAGGACTGCTGTAGAGTTACTGAAGACAATTCAGCTGCTATTGAGTCCTTGATAAGAGCAGAGAATGAGTCTAAATAAATTTAACCCCAGTAATCGTGGCAGATTAAGGTTTACCAGTAAGGTAAAGTCAACATTTTGAGCTGTTACTCCCACAGTGTTTAACCAAGTATTTTAATGGCAGATTCTAGCAGGTCATTTTTGTCTTTTTGTGGCTGATGTTGTAATATTTCCTAATGTATTTGAGAGGCAAATTTCTTCAAGGCTGAGCGTTTTTCCATAAATGTGACACATTTAAAAGAGACAACAACATTGTAGGTTATTATAAAGCCAATACTTGCTTTCTGTATTGAGTAGCTTAAAATATCTGATTAAGACAGCAAAGAATGCATTTATCTATCTGAAAAGGAACTACATGTTAGTTGGTTGGTTTTCTTCGTATAAGGAATGTGTGAAAAGTAACGCAAGCTCCATGGCAACCAAAAGCACTTTGATTTAGAGGTGTTGAAGGATGCACAAATAGTTTTTCCACCAAAGCAGATCTATAATCGAGGCTGGTTTAAAAAAAAAGAAAAAAAAAAAAAAAACATTTCTTAAATGGTTGTCTTAAATAACCAAACAAAATTAGCAAATCAAAACAGAAACTAACTTGGTAGTTTCAAATAGCTTTTTTTTTAATTCAGGGGTTTCAGGGGTTGCCCCTCAGAGGGCAAATAGATACTTGGTTGTTGGTGGTGTCCCCAGCTCCTGATGAAAATGACATTTTTTTTTTTCCTATTCTGAGTCAGACTTTGTGCTAAGAAAGAATCGGCTTGTAAGTTTCAGAGCTGGAACCACACAAGCACTTGCATCAGTTTAGCATTGAAATTTGGGTGGAAGAAAATCTCATTAGGTAGATTCAGTGCAGAGCCAGAACCAGTCATGGTTGCACAGACTCACTGTAATAGGCAAACTCTCATCAAACAATGGGATGTCAGTCACCAAGACAGATCCTTCCAGGTACCTCTTCGATTATGAGGTCATCAGAGTCCGCTGTGAAAAGACCATCAGCATGAACTGGAGCCAACAGATGAGCACCTAGTTGAAGCTGAGAGTAGAAACCAAACTACGAGGGATTCTTCTCCTGGTTCCCTCCACCAGGAAAATCACCCATCCAATCAGTTACATAAACAAGCCCAACAAGCAGTAAAGCTAGATCACTTTTGTCTGAACATCAAGGACATGCTGCTGTTATATAACACACCATTTTTGCCGTTTGAACTCTTAACTTGAATCTTTTCTGTTTTCTCAGGTTGCAAATAATGTTTGGTGTTTTGCTTCCTTCTGGTACTGAAGGACCTAATTATCAGCTGGATCTTCCGCCTGTGCCGTGTCCATATTAACATCCATTTTAACCAAATCCAGTCATGACTGCCGTGATGTGAGTGATAATAAGATCTAAAACTTAAAACAATTACATTTATAATTTCTGAATACATGTTCAGGCTTAGTGAAGAAATTAACTCCCTGGAGCTGGTGCCCTTCTTCACGCCTCATCAGATTAATGAAGATCAGCAGACAGAGGAAAAGGAGAGGATGACTGACAGTTTAAGATTTCCCGAGGGTTTCATGCTGGTGTTCGCTTGGAAACAGTGGATAGCTTTGCAAAACGGATATAAATGTTTGCATTTCATTCTAATTAACTGTATCAAGCAAGCAATATAATATAAAAATGTATAAAGGATATGTAAAGTATAGGAACATGATCGGTGACAACACATTAGCTGACATTGAAAAGCCTTTTAACACAAATTAATCATCAAAAAGAAACTTATATCGGGATATTTTTCAAAATTTGGTCCAAAACCGTGACTGTAATTCATTGAATGGTGTTTAGCCCTCACAGTTTGCTTCTACCCACCTTTTTATTCCTCAGACAGCAAAAATGTCGATCTTTGCTGTCTTTAAAAAGTCCAATCAAAAAAATATTCTTCTCATACTAATCTAGCCTTTTCAGCTTTACCTGAAACAACATCCAGATAGCTTTTGTTATAATCCAAACATTTGAACATTGCTGGTAAAATTTATGCATAGTTATAACTAACAGTGTCAAATGTTTTGCGTTGTATTCTTGAGGGGAGACCAACTCTGCACAGAGCTCTGTAGAGCTGTTGAAAAGAAACATTAAATCACCTCACTGAGCTGCGTCTCAATGGATTTCTTGTTTCTGCTGCTGCTACAGTTTCCCCTGGAAGATAACATACAGTAACAGAAGCTGATAACATACAGTAACAGAAGCTGTGGAGAGGCAGCAGCAGTCGAAGATTCAACAGCTCCATATATACAGCTCTGAAAAAAAAAAAAAGAGACCACATACAATGATCAGTTTCTGTCATTTTCCTTTTTGTAGGTGTATGTTTGAGTAAAATGAACATTGCTATTTTGTTCTATGAGCTACTGACATGTCTCCGAAATTCCAAGCAAAAGTTTAGTATTCAATTGCAGAAAATGAGAAATGGTCAAATAACGAAACCATGAGGTTTTCAATGGGGTTCAGTGCTGTGGGCTCTTAATTTTTTCCAGAGCTGAATATTATAATAAATTATTTTAAAAAATGCCCAAGACTAAATAAACAAAAGAAATGGATTGCTCCAAGCCAATTATTACTGCATATATTATTGACCAATCTGGTTCACTGCCAGGTCATATTCTATAACCTCTTCCATTGATTGTTTGATTGCATGCTGAACATAAACTGTCTTCTCTTGGCTAGACAACATGCTCATACGTTCTCATTTAATAATTATACTCATACTGGCTCTAAAGCTTCCCGTTATATAGTAATTATATGTCTATGCTGGATAACACTTTCATTGTTACTCTTATTATTATGCAGTTTCACAGAGTTATGAAAGAGAGTTTCTTCCAGTTTATATTTTGGTCTGTTTTACATCCTAGCAATGGTGCGTGTCATAAATCCTGTTTTTAGGCCGTGGGAGATGAAGGGCTGAAATTCTGCTAAGCTTATTGTTTACTGAAATGTCAGCCAATCAAAGTACTTCATTTGACATTTCCACCAGTCACCTGAGTAGTCTGAATGCAAGACGGTGGTGTCTGCTTTTGGAGGAAGCCTCTGTTGACATCGGGAGAAAAGGTCGGATTTGGAACAATTTTCTGCACCTACACATAAAGACAACTTTCAACCACCCAGAAATCAATGTTCTGAGACTCATTGATGCGTTTTCACAAAACCATCCTTTCATCTTTTCTTGAATTAGTTTGTACTTGTTCAGCTTTTGGATGTTCAATTGTAATGCCTCCTAACAATAATGGTAATAAATCTTTGCAAACTGAGTTCCAGGGAAGAATGATTGAATAAGTCTCATGTTGAAAACAGACTCAGTATTTTCTTCTGATTCTATTATTCCAATGAGATTACAGCAGAGACTAAATCAATATGAAACAGCTTGAGCAACTAAGCAAACTGATGGTATGTGGTCCATTATGAGCTGCTTGCCATTTTGTGGAAAAAGACTTTGCTGGAAAATGTAAAAGTATCTGTAGACTTTCTGCTGTGAGTGAGAGCATTAAGATACACAAAGAAGAAATAGTCTGTTATAAACAGTTGGATTGTGTTGTCATGGAGTTGCCAGAGCAACATAGTTTGATAGGGATCCTGTTGTGAGTTTCCACAAATGTGTTGACCTTGACCTTAAGTATGACAGTAAATAGGTCTTTGCTGGCTTTTTCATTGCCTTTATTATTATTTTTTTTGCCTGTTTTTTTTTTTTTTTGTTTGTTTTTTTTTCCCTTGAAGGCATTGAAAGTCGTTCACATCTGGCAGTATAGTAGCAAATTGTTTGTGCCAATTCATCAGTCACTCTGTAAAGATGGTTACATAAAGCTTTTTATCTACTGGTGTTAATGAGAACGAGATATTGACCAAAGGCAGGCAGACTGAGCAGGTAATTAATCTGTAAATTCACAGCTCACTACACAGCCACAATAAACAGGGATGCCCCTTCAAAACACTTTATGCATATACATTCAGCCCTTACTCTGTGCTCACGTAAACACAAGGCTTATTCTCAGGTGTACCATCAGTATGCTGAGTGTTTGGTAAAGTGTGCTCATTTCAGCCCATTACAGTAGAAAATGAGACTCAGCCCTCAACCATCATTCCTATAATTGGTTAAACATCAGCTTCATATATTGCTCCCCACCTGTTGCAAATTTACCAATAAAAATATCCAGATCAGAAAATGGCGGTCTCTGAGAGAAGCGGTTTCTGAATTAGATTTTTTTTATGTTTAAGAAACATATTCCATTATGGTTTTTTAGGAGTGAAAATCCTTTGGATTTTGACTTTTCATAAATTAGGAACTTTTGTAACCTCTTGATCTGTTTAAGAACAAAGTCTGCCTTTTCTTGTCAGCAACTTTGTTGCGCAGTACAGAAATGAAACCAAGTAATCTTCAAGGGTGGTGGGGGGTTCTTTAGTGCGTCTCAGTGAAACTTACTCAGAGACAGCCTATCAGATTTCTTTCCAGTCATCATGAGACATACCTGGAAGCAGCCGCTGTGTGTGGGTGCAGCAAACTCCTGTTTGGCCCTGAGGATATTATGAATATGCATCCTTCTTGGCCGCTGCTTTGTTTTCCTTTCTCTTCTTTAATATCAGTCAGGCTGATACAAGGACTTTTATCTGACATTTACATATCCGTTCTGCATTGAAGCTGGAAAAATAAGTCCGACCTTCTGACCCGGGTGTATCGGGAACAGGAGCCTCATGACAAAGTAGAAACTGTGAAGTTAAATTTTCTCACCAGTTTTATATCTACTAATAAATTGCTATGTCTTTCTTTTGTGAATCATTTTTATCCCAGAAAGCCCAAATCACCAATCAAACCAAGTGACTACATCCAGTTCAAGCTACATCATATACAGTCTAATTTGACTCAATGTGTCTAATTTACAGTCCTGCTTAGTCGCAATCTAAAATGGTCAGATTCATCTAAAATTTTAATTTAGTTCATTTCAGTATAATGCATGTCTTCAGTGAGACAGTGTAAAATAGAAAGGAGAAGCTCGCAGTTAATGTTTATTAAGCCAAACCACCACTTTAGTGCAGCCACACACTTATCCCCCTGCTTGAAGGGCCTCTTCTCACGCATTGTGAAAGGAGAAGAGGAATCTGTAGAGTTCTCACCCTTCTTCTGCCCTGGATTGATTTTATGTAGCGTTCCAAAAGGAGCGGAGGATAATGAGATCACAGCATGCATTTTTCATGGACAGGATGAAAGCGCAACAGACGCGGCTCAGAATCTACATTTCAAATAAACCGAGGGCCACGTCCTTCCCAACAGAACCTTTGGCTCTGAAAATGAACTCATCACTCATGGTTCTGCTGCTCGAGAGCGGACAGTAATCTTAATGAATGGCAAATCTGTAAAGAAAGCATGAAAATTCCTACTTTAAGGCTACTTCTTTTGGGAATTTGTCCAAAGTGGGAATTCAGCCTGAGATTTTTTTTTTTTATATCTATGTATAAACCATTCAGTTTACTGTGGGAAATAGCTAAAACTATGACCCCAAAACCTTAAGGAAAACAGTCGTTGAAATTCCATATATCAACAATCACTCAGTGTAGTTTTTTGAGTTAGCATGCATATCTGAAGCATGTTGCATGTAAAGTTGATCAAACAGAAGGACCTAACTGCTAGCTGCCATCTGCAGGGTGCCTGAAAATAGACTTGCAGCCATTTCCCCTGGCTGTGTGACAGTGAAAGAGGAGACTGCATAATAGCAGTGATTACACACTGATAAAGGCAGTAATTTCATTGCAATAGGCAGGAGCTGATGGGGGTTTTGTCAGGCAAAGACTCGAGTGTTTCACAACCACCAGCTGTCTTTGTGTAGCGGCATGTTTCTACTCAGAGAGACATGCTGTGACCAGCTATTCAGTTCTGCACCCATTTCAAGGTAGAAACCTTAACAATTATTGATCCATTTAAACATCAATTTGAAAGATTTAGAGCCCAGATTATTTGGTGAGGTGACCAGCTACTCCAAGAAAGACCACAACTTTCTTTATTTGTTACAGAAAGAGTAGTTATGATGGGGAATGAGGTAAGTCAGTTTGGTGATAGGAATGATATCAGTGGCTTGTTTGCAGAAGCAAAGAGGTCAAACAAGTTTAATAAATATTAATTGATTCAACAAAGTACAGCAAAAGGTGCCTACAGGTGCCAAATGGTGACTCATTTGTCAATGAATGACAGATTTTTCTGGACAGTTGTGCCAGTTCTTGCTTGAATGGTGCCCAGGGCAAGTTCCAACTTATGCAAGCCAACAATTTAAGATATTTTTACAGATAAAAAAATAAAATCTTATCTTATTTTGATTAAATCCCTTTCTTCAAGACAGGCCTTTCCAAAACCTTTAGAGAGCATAAACAAGAACCCGGGACTCTGGAAGACCTTGAGAGATTGTGCAAAGATGAATGATGAAGGATCCCTCTCCCTATATAATGCAACACTTTGAAATATTACGGACGAATACTAAGTTGGATCCAATTGAAATAAAGATCCAACAAAAGATGTATTTTTTACGCCGTCTGACAGTGTTGATCAGGGTGTGAAAGATGTTACATTTAATGAAACATACATGCAGTCAAGTCAAAAGTGAAGTAAAGGAAAAAATGAGCAATCTAGCTGTTCTAAGATGATTTGAACTTCTTGTTTGGGACCTTAAAGGAGATCTCTTGTGTTTAATGAAGTGTGATAACACTCCAACTGGTTCCTTTGCATATTTCAGCAACAGCGGTACTTGACACCCTGGGAACAAGAACAGGTTGGCCACATTGTGAAAAGCACGAAAAGCAATCTTCCCCAGGAGGCCGAGGCATGATTCGGTCCAACGCTCCCAGATCCCAGGCTGTTTAACCATCCGCTGAGCATTGGAGCAAACTTGATCCTCTAAAACCCACACAGAGTACGCACGGTCAGCGTCTCTGAAGCAGACACCACAGGACACCCACAAAGGCCAAGTGTCCATGCCCAGTGAGAGCTGTGTTGGAGGCAGAAAGTGGCCAAAACAATATTAATGAAGTTATTATGTGCATTTCAACACATTGCAAGGATATATTTCCTATCTAAGATCTAAAGCATTTGAAAAAAAAGGACACAGTACAGCTTGATAGGCTTGAATAATCTCTGGAGCTTCTCATTTCCTTTAACCATTTATATTTTTAGGAGTGTGCTCTGGATCTTCTCATGCAGTTTATCCTGACTGAGTGACAGTTGACACATGCAGCGCTTCGAGGCTTCAACCGTGACAGGGGGAGAAAAAAAAAGCAAAAGAAAAAAAAAACAATTTTATTTGCAAGAGGCTTGTGACTGTCATTAAAAGAGTTCATAACCCCATCCTCTGAGAATAACTAAATTACTTTCCTTCAGGAAGAAAACGCTGACACAAACACAATGCATGCAGTCACAGAGAAACTCACTCTCCCGATCTTCATTTCTCATCCAGGGCTGTCGAGCCTCTGCTGATGAGCCTGAATGAAAATGCTGGATGTTTTATTTATCGTGGTGGAAATGGTGCTTATGCTGTGAGCACTGCTAATGTTCCGCTTGTGTCTGTATAAAAACCTACTTTTCCTTCACAGTGATTGCTATTTGCCCTCAAGCTTTTTCTCTCAGGTTGGATCATGTCTGAGCAGCATGTTGGGCAGATGTTCTGTGCATAATGTAGATGCACCAGTTAGCACTGCTTTGTTCTGTCTGAATACATGAAGGAGCTCCCAGTAACTACTGTCACAATAGATGTGGGACTTGACAACAAAATTCTCTCATGTTTTTTTTTTTCTTCTTCTACACTTATCGTCTGCCTCATGCCTCCTTTTATGTCCATTACATTTTTTCTGATTGTTGAATGAAATTCTGTGCAGAGTGGTTATAATGCAGAGACACAGGCCATGCCACAACCTCTCACTTTGATTTAAAACTGAGCTAAGGCCAGGTAAATTTAAAGCCTGTGTTCTGAGCCATTCAGAGGTGGACCTGCTGGTGTTCTTTGGGTTATTACCACCTAAGTGAACTTAAGAGGAAGGTCGCAAACTGATGGTTGGACATCTTTTGATTTTCTGGTTGAGAGAAGAATTCATTGTTCCATCACTTACAGCATGTCATCAGTGTTAAACAGCAAAGAAGCCACAAACCATTACACCACCAATGCTTGACTGCCATTATGTTCTTTTTCTGACACAGAGAGTTAGGTTTATGCCAGATGTAATGGGACAATCACTTTGTAAAAATTCCACTTTTGTGCTGCCAGTCCAGAGAATATTTCCCCAAAGGTCCTGGGAGGCCATCAAGGTGTTTGTGGCAAGTGTTAGACAGGTATTTGTGTTGCTTTTGGTCAGCAGTGGTTTTCACTGTTCCTACGAATGTCATTTTTGCCCAGCCTCTTTTTTTATTGCAGAATCATGAACCCTGACCTTGATTGCAGCCCTTTAGTTGTTGTGTGTTCATATGTGACCTCATAGATGAGTTGTTGAAGTATTTTTGACAAAGCAAGCCACTTCAGTCCTGTAGGTTATGCAACTGCATAACAATCACAAACACCTCCAAACTAGTTTTGGGACAGATAAACAGGGGGAACAATAAGAGTCTGGAATGATCTTGCCAAGACACTTTCTTCAATGCTATTGAAAACTGGGTTAATATTTACTCACTAGCACATTTTGCAGTTTTATTGTAAGAATTCACAAATGCTTGATTACATGATTTAACATTAATTACTCACAGTCTTTGAATTACTCACTTTGCTTGTTTTACCTGTCCCGAGCCTTGTTCACACTCACTGAGTTTACTGTCTGTGGTCAGTCACCCCATTGTCCCTCTGAACTTTTACTGTCACTTTGTGGTCTACTTAGAAACCTGTTACCCAGCACGAATACCGTGGTTTGGCTTTGAGGAGCGCTGATTTGGAAGAAGGTGAAGGGCAGTGAGCCCACGAGGAGGACAGTCAGTTTTTTTTTTACAGCTGAGGCAGTATTGTTGCATGGGTTTTCTGTACAAACCTCCGTGTGTCTATGACAAGTTGTAGCAAGGCCACAAGCTCGAGTCTCCATGGTAATGGCAAAGCAACGCACAAGAGCGAGGAGTGTTGTGAGGACCCATGTGGAGATTTCCATTGATCTGGATGAGACCGTAGCTGGAGAGGATGATTCACTCACTCGGCTGAGAAAACAAGAACACAGAGAAGTGAGAACATGAGGACATATGAGGCACAAGCTTTTTAAAGAGAAGCACTGAAATCACTCTGACCAGGAAATTGGAGAATTTTCTCTTCAGACTGAAAAGCCATTTAGTAATTATATTTATCTTTTGTGTATGTAAAATTATAGGCACATGAGCATAAAGCTTATGTGGTTATCTCTAAATAGACATAAAGGAAAAAGATCCATAACATCTGTACAGCAATTAGCACATGTTTTGTGCATCATTTCAATATGCTTTTTTGTGGTTTCTCATTCACTAAGCAAATAGCACTAAATGATATGACAGCACCAACATCAATACAAAGTTGCTTGCACACTGTTCTCTATTTTGTCATACATGTCATATTTAAAAAGTCTGTAAAATGAGGATATAAAAAGGATATAGCCGATAACAGATACTTTCCTACTCAGAAGTCAATAGGAATTTTTCCATTTTTATTGGGTTATCACTGCCACAATTGAGGGTATTTGCATAAATTCATCAGCAATGCTGCATGTGAACCATTTACATTACACTTCACAGTTTTGAAGCTCAAACTATGCACTGATTAGCATTTTTTTTGAATGACCTGTTTCTGAGTCAGGACTCATTTGCCTTCACTGTCCAGCTTAAATATAAACTTTGCTAACAGCTACTGGTTCGCTCAGCTGCAGTTCAGTTTTTAAGTCATGTTGTGGACCATTTTTACTGTTAGATAAGTGTAACAATTAGAAAAGTTATTACTTTGTTTTGGGCTTCATCAGTAGCTTAAAAAATGTTTGAATGTTTTCATAAAGCACAAAAAGAGAAACCAGATTTAAAAAAAATATCAGGAGTGACTTAGCCGACATCACTGATGAACTGATTATGTTCACACACAAAAAAATGGGAACTGTGTTTAAAAGTGACTCGCAACTGTAATTTCTAAATGTCAGTCTGGCCTGATGAGTCACATACTTTTGTCTGTCAAGAGGATGCAAATATTTCATAAATCATTTTGCATTGTCTCAAACTTTCTCCAGCATCTCTGCAGCTTTTCTCTCAAAGAGAGAGAAGCTGCATGTTGTGCATGGCATTTTCAATTACTGAGTGCTACAGCATGTTTTAATGAAAAAATGTGATATATTTACATCTCCTGTGGAAATCTGTGGCAGGTTTTATTGCCCTGACAGGATGTATATCCAGATGCACTATGATTCAGTGTTATACACCGTGTAATCAACAGTGTAGGATGAAGGATTTGCATATTAGTCACATTAGTTGCTTATTGGAGCTACAGTATTAACACCCTCTAATGTGTCTGTGGTCTCCTCCTTGTGGTGCAGTAAGGACTGATGAGAATGAGCCAGGGTAAATAGCTAGATAACTTGTGACTCAATGTGAATTTCCTGCTGCACAGCTGTCATTTTGTCAAGGATTACAACATGGACTGTTATGGCTGGCCTATCATAAAGGCAAAGAAGGTTGGTCCTACTGTTTTTTTTCTTGTTTTTTTTTATAAAATCAAGACATCACATTGGTAAAAAATTAATTTCACAGAGTCTTGCATAGTAATTAAAGGAATAAAAGTGCAGAACGCTTTAAGTGGTACTCTGGCAGAGAAGTCCTAGCTGTTGTCCTTGGGACATATTTAAAAAATTCAGTAAATGACATGTTACATCTGAATGCTGAAGCAAATTGAGTCTTATTGAAAGATTTATAAATGTTCTCCAGCTTTCTGTGTGTTTGTTGAGAATCCAAGCTCATCCAACCTGCACAGGTCCATTACAGCAATGTCATGAGCCCCTGCAGTACTCTCAGATTTGATCTGGTTGGCTAACCACCATCACTGCAGCTTTGATGAAGAGCATGAAACTTAAAGAAAAGCTCAGAATTGGTTGTACACTTGCGTGGACACTAAGGTTAATCTCAGATGGCCATTTTTGTTCCTTTTTTCACTTAATACCCCTGTATACTTTTAAAAGGGTAGCAGACACTTGCTGACCACATTACATATTTCAATCACATATACTCTGTGATTTGTGTGAAAAAAATAAATATTGTCTCATGTGTCCTAACATCCACGGAGCCAACTTTCCATTGATTGGATTCCAAAGTGGATCCAGTGTATGACAGACTCAGGGTTTTTCTTTTTTGCACATGTAATGCATCACTACTTTGTTTTCTCTTACTTCATAATGAACATTTCCATCTCTTTTTCTTATTCATTCATAATTCTGTTTGAATAGAACGTGTAAGATGATATTCAAATACAAGATGCAGTGACTAACCAATCAAAAAACAACATGCGTTGATATTAAACTGTTGTATTGCTAAATTATAAATTTAAACATGAGTAGGCAGGATTGGACATAATCCTTGCTTGGAGAGCAACGGCAGAATGTTAGACAAATTCATCTTAAACGTTTTGACTGGAAAGAGTTGGGAAATACTCACAGTTACAGATGTTTGACTGTGGGACCACGGTGGTGTCTGTGCTGTTGGGATGGGCTGTCAGTGGCCACAATGCTGGAACAAGACAGTATCCAAAACATGTAATAATTAATCTTGAGAATACATTCAAATGCAATAAATAGCTTTTGCCAACTAATTGAAAGAGACAATTTCATCCCTTTTTGTAAAATTGTCAGGAAAATGAAAACGATGCATTTATTTGGCACTTTGTCTACAATTCTGTTGCATTTTAACTATTTTCATGAACTATTTTCATCGCTTAGTCCAAAACCGTTGTTTGTGTGTCCTATTAATTATTAAAATTTGTTTTTGCTCAGCATAACAGCCCTTCTTGTCTTTGAGATGATCCATTCTGTAAATAACAAACCATTATGTTATTTACTTATTTTACAACTGGTTTTCTTGTTCTTTTCCTGGTGTTTTTGCCTCCCTTCACTCTCCTGTGGTTATGGATCAGTGTATTTGCACCTTGTCAATAGCTTCAACAACAGTTCTGATTGATCAAAATTTAAATAGCTTAGTTGCTTAAATCCTACTTTGGTCAAGATTATAGATGTCTGATTTGTTTTTTGTCAGATTAGCATTCCTCTCTTCTTTATATTTTCATGGATGATGCAAACGGAAGGAGTTTTTGCATTTATTGATGCTGCTGTGTGGGTGTTTATGGCTCCTGTTGTTCTGTTTCTTACTCTTTTTATTTCCTATCTGTTGGCCAGCTAACACTCTTCCTCCTTAACATGGATGCACACGCAGACACATCGTAACACCCACTACCTTGTTTTTTTGAGTTTTTTTTTTCCCAGCACAGCATCCCCAATCACCCCAAGCCTCAAGCAGCACTCTACATCCCCTTGCACTGAAACGGGCCAGTTGCCATGGCAACCCCATACAGCCGCATATTATTCCTCTTTCAGACATCAAACATGGATAAATTAGCGATGATGTCACTGCGTCAAAAAGCTGAGATCCTGATCACGATGGCATCAAAAGCCAAACACACAGTCGCAGCTGTGTGTTTGTCTTTGTTTGCATGTTTGGGGAAAAAAAAAAAAAAAAAAAAGTGAAGATTTGTTCTTTTTCTCTGCAGCTCAGGATGGGAGATAAAGGCAGACCTGAGGTGCTTGAGTCACCACTCCACGCTGTGTGGGAGGACTGAATGGCTGTAGGATGGGGATTAAAAGTAGAATTAAATTCACAGCTTTCACTGTGGATGAAAATGGAAAAAAAAAAAAAAACAAAAGATGTTGGTTTTTCTTTTGGTACCAGCAGAGAGAAACTGGGAGTGGAAAAGTTAGGTACAGCGCAAACTATCTCAAAGCAAAGGTGCTACACATGAAATGCAGACTTCATACTGCCTTTTCTTGTTGCAATATATAAATTGGCAAAATAACGCACCTTCCAGTACTGAGAAGAAGTCTCTTCCTTTCAACCCTAGCAATGAGGTTACAAAGGCTTCATCACATCAGTGCTGAGTGCTGCTGTCAAATTAATTTCACTTCAATGTTGGAATTGGATTCACACAACTTGATCTGCTGGCATTTCACCTGTTTTTTGTTGTTGTATTTTCATCCTCCTGCAGAAAAAGCAGAGTTCAACAACAGTCAAAGCAAATAAGGAAGATGTTGGGAGTTATTTCAAGTTCTGCATCTGCAGGCTTTCTCCTGTTTGTTCACTTGCAGAAACAAACACATGACTAAACACTGGCTGGGTGGTCAAAGTAAATATTGATGAGCATCTTGCCAAATGTTGGTCCTCCACTAAAACTGGTTGAAATTCTCAGAGGCTATGACAAATCTGAACTTCATACTTTATTTGAAACATGCAACAAATATATTCAAATTAATTTTTCAGCTGTAAAATTCTCCACCATGAAATCTCCTAAATGCATGTGGTCCACACATTTCTATCCTCGAAGATGTGAGAAAATGAATTCATCATTCAGCACAGAAGCAAAATGTCATGTTAAAGAACATTTTTAAAAATCTATTTTTAATATGTTTATTCGGCATAGAAAAAATAAAGTGTCTTGAGATCATCCAGAGTTGTTTTCTGCTCTCTTCTCTTACAGCTCATCCAGGATTTAGGTCTGGGGATGAATTTGCCATATGAGAAGATTCATTTATTTTCTTATAAATTATTTCTATATTGAGTTTGTCAATTATCATGGATTAATAGCCTGTTGATCACAGTAATGGCCCATTTTTAGTTTACTGTCAAAAGTCAGCAGACTTTAATGAACTTTAATGAACGATAATGAACTTTTCGACTATATTTGAGTTTATTGAGCTGGATCTGGCCGTGTTGCATTCAGACAATGCAGCAGCCCTCTAACACATCAGGTCTTCTCCTTGCTTTGAATTTTCCCTTCTGGGCATCCGTTAAATAATTATGATGGCTGTCCATGGTCCCGCCGTCTGTTGTTTGGACTGAATGATCCTACATGGTCACCCCAGGATCACACGCGCACACACTGACCGTTTGCTCCACTTTGTCGCGCATCCATATGGTCATTTTATGTCAAATCGGGTGACAGTAAATGGCTGAACCCGCTCCGTTTGAGTCATACCGTCATCTCCCAGAATTGCTCTGCGTTTCATTTTGCCCGCACGTATGAGAGTGTCTGTGTGTGAGTTAGGATGAAGGGAGGGGGAGAGGGAAGCTGGGAGAAGAAGACGCGGAGCTTAGTTGAAATGCGCAGCGCATTCTTGCGTGGAGGGCGAAGCGATCGGCGGGGCAGTGGCATCGCTCCAAATAATCACAGATCTGCTTCTGCTTTTTAAAACCTGTGCCGCATAAACAGACTAAAAATATATATTGCTGCATTGTTGCTCGGCCTGCAACGAGTATTTATATATATTTTTTTTATTTCCCTCCGTAAGTTGTGTCGCGCTGAAGCAGCGAGGAATCCTTCTCAGTCTCAGCCCGGAGAGGGTGGATTCGTCACCAGCGCGCAGGAGTTGCACTGCGAAGATGTGGAGAAAATGGTAAGCAACATCAGAAAATGATGAATTAGAGCTACATCACATAGAGGTGAACACGGCAGTTCTGCGGGGTACGAGGTGGTGCACGTAAGGGATTGATGGAAATGAGTCTGCTGGGATCTTGCGGCATGTGTCGGCTCATGCAGCTAAGGAGGTTTCCCATCAGTGGCTGGATACTGAGCGCAGTTTGCGCGGTAGAGCTCTGTACACGGGATCATAAAGCAATTATGGAGGTGCAGTTGGGTCAAGTTGGTTAGCCAATGCAACCAATAATAGCAGGAATGGAATGAAGACTCCATCAAAATTTTTGTGCAGTATTTATCCCTTTTATGCAGATCAAGATTCCTGAAGGAATCATCTTATAAATGATATTCACATATACATATCTGGTTATATTAATTGTATGAAACAAAGCTCTTTGCATATAGAGGTTGTGTGTGACCTTGCGATGCTTTCATTGAAATCCAGTTGCAGCTTTTTCTCTTTTCTATGGATAACATGGGCGGATATACATGAAATATCCTCCCTCTGAGCTGCTGCCATCCGTCTGCTTTCTTTCAGTGCCTTAACGCCGCTGACTGTTTGGTTAAAATGACAAAGAGTGTGGGTGTATTCCAGTTTGTTTGTAATAGCCCACATCCGTCTGGTTTGGTTACACAGTTAAAAAAAAAAAAAAAAACATTGCTGAGCTATTTGTTTACATTACTGAGTGTTCAGCTGGAGCCTCATTCATAAAGAGTGATGAATGAGTCCCACGTCCACCCTACATCCTTGTTTGGTGCCAAAAAGGTGCTACATGATCACCTATGTCCAAAATACGAACCCACAATACAACAAACACCAGGGAATCATTTGTGAGAAATGTCGAACAGATGACTTGTTTATCCCAAAAGCCAGCACAGCGTGTGCAGTTCCTCTTTGTTTAAATATGCCTTTCACATCTGGGTCCAGAAACCACAGAGTCTTGTTTATTTTTTTATTTATTTTTTTCTTCAAATTATGGCAGAGAAATTCATCCAAATGCATAACTTGGACACTGATGTTAAAATATTTGGAGAACAAGGACACAGCTGCGAATGAAAAAAAAAGGCTGACATTTAAATCATCCAATTAGCCCGGTGTTGGCCGGCTTTCAGTGCAAAAGAGAGACAGAAAATGAAGGAGTGGAGGACAGAAGGATGCCGAACTCAGGCTTATTGCCGGATCAGTGTGTGAACAAACAGTGTCTCTGGCGATCAAGAAGAGGTGGATGCTGATGCAAACAGCTGCAATAGATAAAGCATGAGCCTCTTTAAGGGCTATTGTTGCCTCTGGCTTGACAGAATACCTTTAATGTTGCAAGACTGAATATAACTAGGGAACATATTGATGAGCTTTGCACACATTTTCCTGGAAATCAATAGTAACACTGATGTAAAGTCAAAAACAAAAACACAAGTGTCTCTCGTTTTAAAGTGTACACAGCGCACATATGGTTGCAACTTTAGTGTTTACAGCTGCATATAATATTTTTGTTTTTCAGGAGGAAAAATGCTTTAATCTGAACTATTGCACTGGTTGATTTGGGCCGTAGTTTTGCTGAAAGGTGAACCTTCGCCTCAACCTGAAGTATTCTGCATCCCGACACTGATTGTCTTCTAGGACTGCCTTGTATTCAGATCCATCCGTCTTCCAATTTATCTGGCTATTGTTCTTGTCTCCGCTAAAGAAAACCATTACGATAGTTCAACTCCACCATGTTTCACTGTGCAGTGTACCCTACATCACTCAACTGCAAGGATTCCTTATAAACTCTCTTTTACCAACTGCTTTGCCATTTCCACCTTCCTACACAAATCAGATCTGTGCAGGGGTAAAGTTGTCCAGTTGACAGATCACCCAAACTAATCTCTACATCACCCCAGAATATCCACTGATTTCATGGATAACTTTCTAATTATTGCTTCTTTTGCCCAAATTTTATGTTTATGTTGAAAATCATGACTTTGTAGGTTTGTGGTTTTTCCAGTCTTAAATTTTAAGGGATGGAACCATGCTCTGTCAAATGTTTAAATCTTTGGACTTTGCTTTAGGATCCTTCTCTCTGCTGTGTATTTTGGTCTTCATGATGCTGGTTGTCCACTTGTGTCCTCTAACTAACGCAGAAGCGCTAACATTAAACTACACGCAGACTCTGATTCCTAATTAGATGACTTCTGAAAGCAATTGCTTGCCCTTGATTTTATTTGGGGGTATCAGATTGAAAATGGCGGGGAATACGTCTTTGAATAACTTTGCAGATTTTACTTAGGAAAAGAAAAATTTGAAACTCAAATCAATTGCTTTCCACTTCAGAATAATGCATCATATTTTGGTTTATTACATAAAACCGCAATAAAATACACTGTCATCTGTGGTTGCAATGTTGCAAATTGTGAGAAAATTCAATGGGTGTGAAAATGTTGCTCTGATTTCAAGGTCAGCGTTAAGTGGCTAACCAAACAAAGCAAGCGCTTTTACCATGATATTGCTGAAAGTGATCCAACATTTGGCCCTAAAGCTGTGAAGATCAGGTTCCTTTTTCATGTCATCTCATGCTCTCCTGTTTTTATAATGAAATCATCTTTAACAGGTTGGAGAGACCCTCGTTTTTATTTGTCATTACATCTCATTTTGTGACGTTTACTGTACATTAAATTTGATCACTGTGGTAACCATTTCGACCCATCTGGCAAATGGGGGAGATTGTGAAGATACTTACTTTTTGCAGCTAAAGTGTATGAGTGTGGCTGTGCGGAAAGAGATGACAGGTATTTAGAGAAATTTACACTGATAAACCTGAAAGAGAGTGAATTTTTAACTTGTGCTGCAGGCTGGAACCTGGGACTGTAAAGATGCTCCCAGGGTGTATTATGGTGCAGCCATGCAGGCGACAAGCGTGTCTTACTGCCCAGTGTGCCATGTGGAAAATCAGAAGTGTCTATGGATAAAGACATTCTGGATAGGAACTTTTAGTTATGCTGTGAATTCTGCTGGTTCATTAATACCAATTTGGATTTTTGTTCCTAATAAGCAACAATTTCCCTCAGTGTTGGGCTGAACACTTCAACCTCCTAAGATTAAGATTTTTCCTTTAAACGTTAACACATTTTTGTTGTTGTTTTTTTTCAGTTGGCCAATCATCGTCTTTACTTAATTCATTAAACTAAGTTGAAACTGTGAACACGTCCTGTCCAAATCTAGCATAAACAAACATGTTTATGCTGGTGTCAAATTAGCTTTAACCTTATTTTTTAAACGGAAGGCAACATTTTTTATGTCTTCTCTTTGAGGAAATTTTGTGTGGAGCTGCATGATATATCAAAAACATTCCTCATAACGATATGAGTGTCTGCAAGATTGCAATCACAAAGGACTGCTTAAAAGCAATATTTAGTTGGGTGTTATATTTTAAGTGTGACATATTCAAGTTCTCAACACAAATATTTGATCTGCGGATGGTTTCTGTCTGCCCTCGATGCCTGTGCCTGATGTGTATGTTTAATGGGCAAAATGCTAAGTTTTTACAGAGGGTGGTAGAGGCTTTGTGTTACGGTAAAGCAAGTCAAATTCTTCACATTGTGTATTACCTGCTCATGAAACACTAATATTTCTTATGTGCTCATTGTTCATGTCCAAATTTAAACGTGTAAATGGTTAAGAGTCCTTCTTTCTGTCACTTTCTGAATGATTATTTGTAGTATTTAAATCCTTCAGCTTTACAGTTGGACCTCTATGCACTCAGTCACCCTCTCTTGCCCCTGTTATTAAGTTTGTTGAATGCATATAAAATTTATGGTCAGTCCTTGTCATTTTAAAGGAATTTTAGTGTGACCTGAGACTGTGGACTAAGTCACCGGTAATCAGAAAAGATATATATTATTTTAACACAAGCTTCCCTTGGCAATGGATTTA
Source organism: Poecilia mexicana (assembly GCF_051168715.1). Lineage (NCBI taxonomy): Eukaryota > Metazoa > Chordata > Actinopteri > Cyprinodontiformes > Poeciliidae > Poecilia > Poecilia mexicana. Next base: position 19,150,322 of record NW_028263373.1, on the reverse strand, counting down.
ATCCTTATCTAAATCTTGTAGAAATTTAAATGTGATTTGATCACCACAATGTGACTTCAAAACAATTTCAACATATAAAATAAATCTTAAAAGTGTGCCTCTGACCTTGTTGATAGCAGCTTGATGTAATATTCCTCTTCTGTTTTCACTTTCCTGTCCTGTCATTCCAAACAGAACAGAGTAATAATATGTGTGTATATAAGGGAGTAAATGTAATAGACTCATACTAGAACACTTCTTTTGCGTCCTCTGGGGTTGGGTTTTGAAAACTGGAGCTAGTCAAAATCTGGGACAAAGCATCAGTTTATGGGACAAGATAAAAAGTCTTTGCAGCCCAAAGAAAGAGAACACTTAGTGAATTACTCTAAGGATGTCCTGAATAAAACAAAAGCAGCAATACTCTAAAGTTCACATGCTCAAAGTTTGAAAAGTGGCCATAGAGAGCAAATTATTTAAACCACAAACTATTAAAACACTCCAATCTGTGGAGAGGTGGATGCTGAAACACCGAGGACTTATCTCAACTCAGAAATAGTTATTAGCCAAAATTCGAAGGAAACCTTTCCTGATGCTCTCCTTTACTTATCTGCTCCAATAAAATACATTTTCAATGTTTTCATAAACAATGACATGCTTCAGGTCCCCTTGATGAGCTGGATGAAAAACATCCAACCTAACCCAGTGGTGGAAGCAGCGTGGCTCAGCTGTTACTGCAGCAACAGGAGGAAACTTGTTCTCCATCGGTCTCAGGAAGCCACATCTCCCTTATGTAATAATACAACCTAAATGCACACGACCACTAAGCCAAATTACTATGAAATTGTCCACATAATATGTTAATAGTTGAGGCGGCGTAGCTCCTTGTTTGTTGGGAGTGTCTCCTTTTGAAAAGAGCAAAGTGATGGTACGAAATATATATATATATAATGATTATGCATGTCTAATGTCCCGAATCTGTACTCAAAACTCATTCATATCATCTAGATATAATCAGTTTGTTTCCCTGCTATGCCACAGACTCCATACAATGTAGTGTATTCACCTCACCTGCCGTTGGATTAACCCTATGCGTTTCACCTGCTCTTTTTCTAGTATAAACTTCATTGTGCTATTTAGTCACTGCCAGAATGTCGAAAGCCATAGTGTGTGAAAATATATCCAGTGGTGTTGCCTATTTTGATTCCTCATTTTCTGTCTATCCTTCGTTCCCTGGATTTGACCTCTCACCTTGCCCCTCTGGGCATGCACTTCCTGGTTTTCCACTCTGATTTTGATCACTGACTCTCGCATTTTTCCTGCTCCCTTTTTAATCATCCTAAAATCTGCATTTCTGAGAACAACCCCTTCCGGTCCCCTAACCGAGCTCTGTCTTGCTAGATTAGATTTGTCAGTTTTGTGGATTTTATGTGCACTGTCTTGGATTTCCCATCGCACGCTGGCTTTCCCCAAAAGTTATTGTTGCCTCACTCAGATCTCCACAATCTGGATCAGAGCACCAGCGTCATCCTTTTGAGCTGCTAATTAGTGCTCCTCTGCCATTTCTGTACTCCCACCAAAATTGTTGCTTTTAATAAACTTCTTAAGCATTTCCTGTGGTGATTGTCATTTTGGGTCCTCAGAGTCAAGCAATTGCAGAAAACAACTTTCCTTGTTTATTAATTAAATGAATTTTAAGTTGCATGTATGCCTCCATTTGGGTGTATTTAATAAATATCCTGGGTATAAACCTTAGATACTTTGGTCTAATGATGCCTTTCAACCTAAAACCATAAAAAACTAGTTTTAAAGCAAACTATCATACTTTGCCTCCATCTCTTCACCAGCGGTAACAAAAAAATTTAACGCTTCCTTTAGTTTATTTTGGTTGCTGCGAAGTGTTTTTCCTCTGTCGCCATAACCTCTGCCTCTGTTCACATTCAGTTGCACTGGGGATGCAGAATAAAGTTCATTATCAATTTGTAAAATTTCAGCTTCTGTACTTAGATCTCATTCAGCATCATTAGCGATTAATAGTTATTACATAGGAGACTGTGCCTTGTTAAGAATTACGGAAAGGGCAACACTGAAACAGAGACTGTCAGTAATGAATAATTATTGGCCAGGCCTTTGCAGAACTTACTGACATGTCCAGGAGATTATTTGTTTCTTTGTTTAGGTGTGTTGGAGTAGTGATGCGTCTAAAGGTTGCAAGACAGTAGCTGAGTTTCCACAGAATCGTGCAAATTGAAATTACGAAAATAAATTCCTTTAATGCTAACATGTCAAAACTAAAATAAAAAAATAAAAATCACATTAAAAAAAAAAACATTTCCCCTTAGATCTATTTCACAAAACATTTTTTCATGAGTCACGTGATCAACAGCTGGATGTTACTACTGGTGAAAACAAGTAGGAGGATGATGATTTTATTTTATTTTTTCAGACAATGTGTAGCTGGATCCAAGATAACTCTCACAGCACTGCACAGTTCATAAAAAGTTGTGTCATTTGAACGCGTTGAATCCATAGCTCTTCTTTAAAACTGCAGACTGTAATTTCCTTAAAATGCTGCATATATGGCCGCTTGAGATTTTACAGAACTTGCTGCTCCAACGCCTGAATAAGACGCCAAAGTCTCCTGTAATGGCTGATAGATGATCGCTAGCACCAAGGCTGATTTATGAATATATTTCATGTAACTGTTTACATCCATCACTCCCATGATTCCATTCGTATTTAATAAAAACACAGCAACTCGAAATTGTATTTTTTTCAACATTAGGAGTATAGAGACAAAGATTTGTAGTGGAAGTGCAGCTAGTGGCACACAAGGATTGGAGTTACAAATACCAGCTCTAAAATTAAATTATATAATCCCAATAACACAACAGCTTTAACTCCCAGATCACTAGAGCCCAAAAAATATCTACCAAAAAACCTGTGGTTTAGTCCAACATTCTAAGATAAGATCAAGAAAGGGTTCTGGAAAAATCAACAAACAATGACAAATTACAGATGTAAAATATGTAAAATCAAAAAAAGTCATTATGTGGTTAGGATCTTTACTTTTTTAACAATATGTATTTAATTACTGGTTTGGTGTTTTGGGACACTATCTGTTTACGTGTCTCAGGATGATGTGATATTATTTTAATGGATCCTTTTGGGGGTTTCTTTTGCTTCTAAGTGTTTTTTTCCTCAGACTTGCGGTGGCCCAGTTCCCAAATGAATTGTGGGAAAGACGGAACCTATTGGGAGCGAGAAACCAGGCCAGTTTTCATATCCATCCTCTGTCCATTCCTCTCGGCCCACAAATTAACCAAGTCATGTCTTGGTGTATTAATTCCTCTCATAATTCTTTGAGCTAAATTTGGCGACATGGACTTGAGTGACTTGCAGAGATATTCGGAGGGAATTAGACCGTCTGAAGCTGGATTAACACATTAGATGATAAATCCTGAAGCAGAGAGTCAATTTAGTTCTCTCAATGACAGATAAAGAGAAGAATTTCAGAGGATGAAGTCAGGGTGGCTTTCAAATCCTGACAAAACCGTGTCCCGAAGGGCAAAACTGCTCTCACTTAAGACAAAAGTGGGTTACGCCGCTCTCTCCTTTCCATCTTCCTTGTCTATCCAACGCCGCGTTTCATCACAGAATTTTCAAAGCGTTTCTGCAGAGAGCGCTGCAGCAATACAGGTGATTGATCATCACTGTGTTTCCTGTTTATTCCCGAGGGAAATAACTCCTCTCCCTGAGAGGATTCATCACGGCTAAGACAAGCACCCACTCACATTCTCAAACTTTTTTCTCCTCCTTTTCTGTGCTGCTTTCCTCACACCCGCCAGTGGAGCCCAGTGTGAATGAAGTATGCGCTTGCAATTAATCTGGAGGATGGACGTGCCTGTGTGTGTGTTGTTTTAATCAAGTACTTTTTAAGCAGAGTTTCAGACATTACACACGCTCAGGCTGACTGAGTTGAACATGAAAGCTACTGAGACTCATTAAACCGCTGATTACAGCTCGGAGAGGACGGTCGTGAGCAGCTGCTGAGCTCATAGTCGCGGACAAAAAAAAAAAACAAAACACGCCCACCCACACATTCCGATTTCCATTTTTAACCAACTTTAAACATCGTGTGTGTTTTGTTGAGCTGCACAGCTGTTTCCAACATGGTGTAGGTGTCTCTTTGAGTTTAAGTGAAACATATTGTATTCAAATTGTCCTTGGGCAGTAATATGGTAATTTGTATCTTGGAGTATGCAGGAACAGGCAGTATAACTTTAAAAATCGCCACTATAAATGCTGAGTCCCTTTTTATGTTATGGCCTAGAAAAAGTGAAAAAACACAGTGGGAACTAGAAGAGAACTGATTTTTTTTTTTTTTTTTTTTGTAATTTTCACAAATAAAAATCCAAAAAGTGCTTTTAAATCCTTCCATTAAAGCTCTTCCTATATGTCTAAGACCTTGCTCAAGAAAGGAAATCCCCCAGAATGATCCTGCCACTACCATGTTTCACCATGTGAATTAGGTTTCCACCAAACATGGATTATGCATGTTGGTAGTTTGGCATTTCCTTGTAGGTTGTGGTTGCAGCAAAACTTTAAACAATATTTCCTGTGAATTTCTTCTTACTACTCTACTCTGGCGGCCCAATTTGTAAAGTACATGATTGATGGTTGTTACTGTATATCAGCAGAGTCTCGCAGCTGAGCTATGGATCTCTGCAACTCTTCCAGACTTACCATGAGTCGATTTGCTGCTCCTCTGATTACGCTTCTCCTTGCCCAGCATGTCACCATTTAAGTAAGTTTATATTATATGAGGCTGCACAGTGGCGCAGTTGGTAGAGCTGTTGCCTTGCAGCAAGAAGGTTCTGGGTTCAATTCCCAGCCCCAGTCTTTCTGCATGGAGTTTGCATGTTCTCCCTGTGCATGCATGGGTTCACTCCAGGTACTCCAGTTTCCTCCCACAGTCCAAAAACATGACAGTCAGGTTAATTGGCCTCTCCAAATTGTGTGTGTGCATGGTTGTTTGTCCTCTGTGTTGCCCTGCAACAAGGGTTTAAAAGGGCTTATCTCGCCTGGAACTTTAGCTGGAGATAGGCACCAGCACCCCTCCTGATCCCACTAAGGGACAAGGGTGTAAAGAAAATAGATGGATGGATATATTGTATGAAATCTTGTTGCTTCATTTTGTGACACTAGGTAACTCAAGCAATTTGAGTTTAATGTTTTCTCCCCAAATTTGTTTTTCTACATTTAATTTGAAATATTTGCTGTTGCTCCCGTAAAAGGAAACATAGTCAAATCCAAGAGAGTCTATTTCCAGTTGAGCAGAAAAAGAAGCAGGAGGAGGCTGCAGGTCCACGTGCTCAAGTTGAGATCCAAACTCAGCAGCTCTCCCAGTCGTTGCCACTGACAACGCTTGCTGCTGGCAGGGTTAGGTGGAGTAGGAATGCCAAGCTGCCATGATCTCCCTGCGGGACGAGGCCCGAGCGCCTGGTCCTGCTACTTGGCTTTGTTCAGCAAAACCCTGCTGGCTTGACTCATCATGCTGCATGCACCCAAGCCTATTAAACACTCACATTCACAAGCTTGTAATTGGACCATTTTCATCAGAAAGCATCAACTGCAGAAAAAACAGAGTACAGTTTACATAATTGGTTAATCATATTGATTAACAATATGATTGATTTTTTTATGTACAAAATCAGAGACAGTGTCTTTTGGTAGAAACTGTTTTAAATATGCATAAATGTCTTTGGAAAGTGTTACACTTTGTTTTCTTTGCTCTAAGCCCATCTGTACCTTATATTAGGAAACGAGTCATGTTTTGTGACAAGACTTTTAAAAAAGAGAGTTCGAATGCATAATAATATGCAATAGCATGAATAAAATACAACCATAAAAGCCTTTATTGCCCCACTATCTGGACATTCAGGTGAACCAGCAGCAATAAATAAATAAATAAATAAATAAAAGCTAAAAACATAAGAGCCTATACAGTGAGGGCAATTTTACAACTCAAGAGAAATAACACTGCACAGTCAGTAAAATCTGCATTTAAATACATTTGTAACTGAGTAGGGATGTTTAAAAAATGTGTATATCTGCATAGAAAGCATCAACAGACAATCACTCACCATTATTTTCTCTGAATTGAAAGAGATTCAGAGTTTAACTTAGTTTAATAGAGTTTTGTGGATTTTTTATTCAAGTGTACACTTTAAAAATACAGCTTGTTGCATTGCAAAAGGGCCAAGTGATGAGAAAGGACGTAACGTCTTTCTTTCCCACGCTGGTTTCAGATCCCGAGGTGAACTGACATCCCGCTGTGTGGCGTCTGTGCAGCTGCAGAAACTCTGGAAGCTACTGAAGAACAAAATGTTTGCTGTTAAAATCAACTTCCTAACCCTCGCCCTTCTTCTAATTTTGCCTTTGGTAAGTTCTACATTTTTGTGATTCATGTTTCAGTTGACAGTGGATCATCATCAGGATCAGAAGCCGGCTTAAGATCTGAATCTAACTCAGATCCTGTTTGACAGTTCGCAAATTACCAAAGTAGTGGGATCAAAACAGGGTTTCACTCTGTTTATGTTCACAGCAGAACATAGAGAAGGCTTGTTCTGATTTCAGCTTGTGTTATTCTTTTTTAAATAATAAAGTTAATTTAAAAATGAATTATTTGTTTTAAAAATTGTTTTTCAAAGTGGATTGGATATAGACCAAGAATTGGATGGACAAGTTATAAAGTATTGTAAATTTTCTCTAATCAAATGTTTATGAATGGAAATGTGATCTTTCCTCTTGGCAATAAGGCTATATCCTATTTTTGAAACAGACTCATCTTTTATGCCCAGTCCATAAATTATCAATACAGAGGCTAATTCCATTAACCTAAATTCTAACCTGTTCAATTTATTGCAGAACCATTTATTATTTATATTTGGGATCATTGTATTGCTCAAACCAATCCAACCCAGCTGTGTACAAGTTTGAACCATCTGGTAAATAATTTGAGGTGTGTTTGAAATAATCCTATTCCATTGTGTGAGGCAGCAGAACTGCTGGTGCTAAGGCATTCATGCAGCATGATGCTACCATCTCAGGATTGAAAGCCTCCCTGTGACTCCCACAGACATGGTCATTGTGGCCAAATGGTTCAAAATTTTTCTTGCCTATCCACAAAATTCCTCTCTAGAAGAATGACATGTGTAGCTCCTCACATGAACAAATCCCCACACGAATCCTCAGCATGAATGAAACTACACACTTCATTCATGCTCAGTTTGTTAATTTAAGAGCAAGGACTTCTGTTGCGGTCAGCACCCACTTAGTGTATGGTGATACAAACTAACTTCAGTGGATAGTAACATTGATGTTCCAGAATTTTCTAGTGAATGCTAAGACAAAGCACTGGTAATGCCAATTCCCTGTCTTCTTATGGGAGTTATTGGGATGATGCAGACAGATGTTTGTGACACCGCCTGTCTTCTGCACAAGTGAATCATCAGTTTAAGTGTAGGAAAATAAAGTAAACCAACCGAGTCAGCTGCAGGTGTTAACATCATCTGAATAAATTCAGCAAACAAGGATTGATTTTCACACACTTAAAGTAACCATATGGAGTGTCTGCATCAATAATTCATTGATCAGCATGTGGCAGGAACAATGGATAAAGATCTTCTCTCATCGTTTATTCAGTGTTTGTTCAGCGTTATTCTGGGCTGTTAACTGTTAAAAGTTCATCATTCCTGATTGGTCATAAAAACTGTCCATGATTGTGCTTTTTTGTGTGTTATTTACGGGACAGGAGATATCACGAGCCCTCTGTTTTCTTTGGGATGAATCAGTTTCTAAATGTGCAGCTGGGTTTCCTTGGTTTCTCAAGATTATATATACAGTAACTTCACTAAAAGGCCTTGTTTAGATTTTGCTGTTGGAGGATTCTGTTACAAGTGGGCAGCTCTGAGCATGAGTCCTCACACCTGGCAGAAAAATAAGACTTAAATTAAAGTGATCAGACATAATTTTACAGGTTTTTGTCCAAAATAACACTTTATTTTGTTACAGTCTACAACCTTATTTCAAATTGCATTAAATTAATCTCTTCCTTTGAAGTTCAACATACTAATACCCCCTTATGAAAAAAAAAACACAATTTGAAATTTTTGCAAAATTAATAAAAATAGAAAACTAAGCATTCACAATCTTTGCCAATGTCTTAACATGACTGTGTGAATCCTAACATGATTCACACGATTAATCTCTTTATTTATGTACTTTTTTTTTTATCTATGTAGAGGTTCTGTATTTTATGCCTTTTCCTTTATTTTCATATTAAGCTCACCATATTTACATTGTTTTTATTGTGTGTATTAATACGTCAGTCTACTAGAGTCAGTTTGCTGTTTTGTTCATAACCACGTTTGACTTGTTCAGCACTTTGGTGACATTCAGTTGTTTTTAAATTGCTCTATAAATAAAGCTTTGACTTGACTTGATCTCTTTTCGCTGCTAAAACTCAATGTTTAAATGCTCCCTTGACACACTCTATAGCTTTGATGTGACGTATTCCTGACCGGCGCCTGCACTGAGACACAAAATTCACATAAAAAGACCAATTAAGTATCCCACTCAGCCTGCCTCACCTCTCAGAGGGGCCGTAAAAATGGTGTACGTGGTCGTATCTCAGAGCTGTGATCGTCTTTATGATCTCTATCCCCGATTGTGAAGACGTCACTGCAGCAGACACCTCTTTCTGTCCGTGTCTGAGCGTTTTAGCGATTGGGAGCAAGTCCTGGCCTGGACCAGTGTGAAAAAAGTGCATGCCTGAAAGCTTTTGTTTTCAGCAGACTAATGCGGTTATTCCAGGGTCAATTCGCATTGGGATGGCTGCCAGCCGCTGTGCAATGATTTACTTAACTGTGCTTAACCAGTTCCCCAAGCGATGACCTCTGCTATTTGTGTGTGGGTTTTTTTTCTATTCTATTTTTCAGGGTTCGAGGCAACAGGTCCCCTCTAACTGCGTCATCAAGAGGGAGCAGGAGAAATGTATGGAGATGATGGCTCTGGAACATTCAGACTCAGAATTTGGTAGGTTCTTAATTCCTTACCGACATAGTAATTGTTCTTCTACCAGTTTTCAATGAGGAGCTAATTAAAATAAAGTAACACTGAGATTAATAATTAGAACATCTTTAGGGTCGTCATAGTAATGAACAGTATATAGTTCTACCAGCTGTGGTTAACACTGACCTGCTTTGTCTGTAGGGAGATGATAAAATGTTTCTCTGCGCTCCTCTGTGTGTGTAAATCTGCCTTATTAGATGCATGAAAACAATGAGAAATCATTGTTTTTCAGCCTGTGTCTCCAGTTTTTATACAGAGATCCTCATGGTTTTGAGACTTTAAAGTTGTCTCATGATGATGATGAAAATTCAATCAGATTAGTGACTGATGAGCATCTCTCCTGCAGTAAGTATGGAGGACGAGGGGGAGATTAGACTGAGCAGCTTTTCTTCACCATGTTCTCTGATTTACATGGTCAGAAATAATAAGAAAGTGTTTCAGCCTTTTTTATGTTTTGGCTGATTTAGGCATTAAGGCAAGTGATGCAATATGATATTAGCTGATTATACTAGAAACACCCTATCTTGCTCTGAAAAAAAAAACATGAACAAATGTCTGCTTGCTATGTGTTTTTCTGGGAAATAAAGTGGCATATGTATCATTATATAAAAAAAACTAAATACAAAAACAGAAAAACAGAACAGTAATTTAGTTTAGTAGAAAACATCTCTTATTTCATAAGGAAAATAAATGTGTTATTCTACAATTCGCTGATAGCCAACCAACCGGGCGCTGAACTTATAAAGTGGTATTTTGGTGTTTTTGTGAATGTGCCTTTTAAAATTAAAACCAGGTGCTTGTGTTCACGTTGTGTCCTCAGACTGTCCGTGGTTCTGGGACAATCTTACATGTTGGCAGCCGGCCAAGGTAGGGGAGGTGATCCAGATGAACTGTCCAGAACTCTTCTCTCAGTTCATGAGCGAGGAAGACTACGGTCAGTCCTGTCATATTATTATATTTACTAAAAGCTATGTACACAGTTATTTCATTAAGGAAATAACTGCCTTTTTTTCTGTGCCAACAGAACTGGGGAAGGTGAGTCGTAACTGCACAGAGTTTGGCTGGTCAGAGCTCTTTCCTCATTATATTGAAGCCTGCCTGTACGAGGAAGGAAACAGCAGCCACCCTGTGAGTTTACCACCGGCTGTCAGGTTCAGACCTTCATATCAGAGCCTCTGCACTCAGTTCTTATTGTATTCATGTTTTGTTTTTGTTTTTTATTTTTATTTCAGGATATGTATTATGTGTCAGTGAAGGCTCTGTACACAGTGGGCTACAGCACCTCTCTGGTGTCCCTCACCACAGCTATGGTCATCCTGTGCAGATTCAGGTGAGACTTTCAGAAGAAGGAAAATTGTGTTATTGATGTGTTGCCCATTTGTTACAGATAAAAACATAAAGTAATGCTTAAATAGTTTAATGTGGCTAAAGCTAAAAAAAAATGTCAGATTGAGAGTCAGAAGGCCATGCAAATAAAGCTACTAAGAATAATCCATCTAATCAAAAGTCAAAAAGAAAAGATAACAAGGAAAATACTTGATACCTTGATGTGCTTTTTTTTTTTTTTTTTTTTTTGTCATTGCACAATGTACCAACAATGGTGTGTTAGGAGTGATCCAGTAGCTGCTTGAAGATAGCAAGAATCACATTTAAAGAGTCTAAGGTCAAATTTGATTCTGTGCTATCATCTGTGTTGGTGTGACTGCAGAGTGTGCAAGGCTCGGGGGGCAAAAACAGTTTCACAAACTGTCTGTATGGATGTTTGGGGTCTGAATCTGCCTGAGGGGAGTGCGATGAAGAAGTGGTTCAGTTAATCAGGGATGTGTGGGGTCCCGCAGGACTTTTGGGACCCTTGTGAGGAAGCAGCTGCCCAGGGTGCTGGATGCTGCCCAGCAAAATGAAAATGCTGCCAAAATGATGATTATGATGTTACAATTACTGCAAAACCAATAAGTGGAAAATTAGTAATCTGCCATTTGGATAAAAAGAAACATTATCTTGTGTAGCAAAACAGTAGATATGCTAACATCCATTATGATGAATGGATTCAGGTGATGAGCAAGTTGTTGGAAACCAGCTTCCCAAACGTCAGTCATGCAAATAAGTTCATTAGCATTTCGGTTCAGTTTCTTTGCCCTTGATGATTTTTGCATCATATTTTCTTTGATGATCAAATAGTGCAGGCAGAGTGGCTTTAGCATGGCCTCTGACTAGATTCTCATCAACTTTGTTCAGTTTAACCCTTAAAAAACCTTAAAACAAAACATTAAGGATAATTTCGTAAGTTGCTTTTTTTGCATGGATGACACTGACAGCACTATGTTTTAATAGGGTTCTCAGTAGCTGCTTATAAAGTAGCTAGTAAGTTGATAATTAAATTGAAAATTTTGTATGGTTCTATTTTTAACAAATTTAAATATATATATATATATATTTCCACTTAATTATGCATCATTTTGTGTTGGTCTATGATATACTATTAAAATACATTATAGTTTTTGGTTGTAATGTGAAAAGGTTTGCATGCTATGAATACTTTGTACAAGGGAGCAAATTTTCAAAAATGTAAAAAAAAAAAAAAATCACAACATCCTAAAACAGAGACGTTATGTTTGTGAACTAAGTCCCAATATGAGCTATTTCTGACCCATTGCATTTATATTTCTTTTTACTAACAATTGATAATGTTTATCAGCAGACAAAATAAATTTGTAAATACTTGAATTTGAGCATCTTCAGCATGCAAAGCTCTTTGGTTTCCTCACAGGAAGCTGCACTGCACCAGGAACTTCATCCACATGAACCTATTCGTGTCGTTCATCCTGAGAGCAATTTCTGTCTTCATTAAAGACAGCGTGCTTTACGCAGAGGAAGACAGCGACCACTGCTTCATACACACTGTAAGTTACATAAAGACACGCGCGCGCACACACACACACACACACACCCCCACACACACACACACACACACACACACACACACACGCACACACACACACACACACACACACACACACACACACACACACACAGGTCTTTTTTTCCTCTTGGTGATTCTTAGCTCTCTGCTTTCCATCCTTCCTGAAGCTGGAGTGTCGAGCTGTGATGATATTCTTCCACTACTGCGTCCTCTCCAACTACTTCTGGCTCTTCATCGAGGGTCTGTACCTCTTCACTTTACTGGTGGAGACTTTCTTCCCTGAGAAGAGATACTTCTACTGGTACATTGTCATCGGCTGGGGTGAGATCTTTAAACCTAGCCTGAATGAGGTGGTCAAAGCTTTGATGCATTGATTACATCAGTGTTGGTGATTTTCAACAGGAACGCCAACAGTGTGTGTGACCATCTGGGCGGTCCTGAGGCTGCACTACGATGACATAGGGTTGGTTCTAAATAAATGATGAAAGAAATCTTTTTGCTGAGGTTTGTGTGTGCATGTTGTGAATATTTTTTGCCCTCTCAGGTGTTGGGACATGAATGACAACGCTGCCATCTGGTGGGTGATAAAGGGACCAGTTCTGGCTTCAATTATGGTGAGAAATTATGATAAAAAAAAACACAACATACATTGTCTCGACAATATATACCGTTTTACGGTTTCCACATTTTGTCCCATTACAGAGTTCTTCCAAAACCAATTTGAGTACAGTTTTCTTTAAATTAAGAGGTTTTCTTGTGTCTTTAATGCCTGAATGGTGGTGTAGTAAATATATGTGACATTCAAAATAGTGTTTAATCAATTGAATTTACCCAAGTTGAGCATAATCACATTGTTGAAGGTTTTCAAGGATTATTGGTGGAAAGCAGAAGCACCTGAGCTGTTTTGAGTGGAATGGGGATAGATGTGTACTTATGATGTTCAAATGTTTACATGCTTTAAAATGATCAAAAAAATATGACAAAATTCATGTTTGGTGATTTTGTGTAAATGAAAGAAAATAAAACATATTTGTTTTAGAATATCTAAGTAAAAATCTGGTAAAAGGAAATGGGTACAAGTCATTGGTGAAACCATTTTGATAAAAGATTTTCTATCGTCGGATGCTTTACACAGTTACATCAAATAAATTTGAATATTAATGTGAGTACTGCCACAGTTTTTCTATTATTGACACAGATTAGTGAATTTTTTCTGTGTGTTTGCAGATCAATTTTGTACTCTTCATTGGTATCATCGTCATCCTCGTTCAGAAGCTGCAGTCCCCAGACATCGGTGGGAATGAGTCCAGTATTTACCTGTGAGTATATCTTATTTCACATTTTATGTCTGTTTCAAAAACATTTCAGACTAACAACAAGTGAAGCTTTATCACTACTTTGGCTTCTATAAGTGGGCTTATGTTGCATGCTGTGTTGCAGGAGACTGGCCCGTTCTACTCTGCTGCTGATCCCCCTGTTTGGGATCCACTACACCGTGTTCGCCTTCTCCCCGGAAAACGTCAGCAAGAGGGAACGTCTTGTCTTTGAACTCGGTCTCGGATCCTTTCAGGTGACTCCGTCCACTTCCTAAATAAATAAACTTGGCTTATTTACTCGCAGAGCTTTTACATAGAGAAATGTGTGACTTGAACCTGTGTCAGACTGAATCTACAAATTTAGGGTAATTTGATTGAGACATTTAAAAACATTACCTTGGTTTCCCCCCACATTCACTTGTTCTTTTTTCTGAGTAATTATTTAATGTCTGTTGGAATCCATTTTCTAATGCACCAAAAGAAACGTTGTTCTTACTTATCTTTATCTTATTCTTCCTTCTCTTCATTTATTATTTCTTAAATTTGTCAAGAAAGAGACGAGATAAGGCATCAGAACTGAAAATACATACAAAACTAAACGTTTTTCAAAACTGAAATATCTGCTTGTGTTTGAATATGATTATGTCCTCTACTTCAAAATAGATTTTGTCTCGATGAGAAGTCAGAAAGACTTTACGCTCACAAACTAGGAAACTAGGATTTAATTTTCGCTCAGTTCTATAAAGTTTAATTCTGTACGGTTTTACAAATGCTAACTACTTTTGCAGGTCACTAAGTTGGCTTTCTAAATTAATCACACTATGCAACAATGGTACAATCTGGCATATTATATGTAGAGTTGCATCTCCGTTTAGAATTAACTTACATCGTTCTGCATAAATACTGTTTCATATTGCTAAGACATTTGTGTTGCAACTTTTATTGCAGTAGCTTAAAGTTTAACTGAAAAACTTACAAAAATCAAACTTGATTTAATGGCTGAAACGCAGAGGCTTGTTCTGCAGCAGATGTGGTTCAATGTTCAGTTGTGTTTTGTTTTCCTCCAGGGCTTTGTGGTGGCCGTTCTCTACTGCTTCCTGAACGGAGAGGTAAGTCTCAACTTAAACATTTCAAATCATCTCATTCAAGAAAGTGTATCAATACGAGTTTCAAGAAAAAATTAGCTCCAGATTCCAGATATTTAACTTACAAAACCTAAATTGGCTGGTTAGATTTTTTTTTATTTATTTTACTCCTTGAATTTATTTTTACTTAATAATTGTTATTTCTTGTTTATTGTTATTTTTTTTACTTAGAATTTCTTTGAAATGTGTAAATAACAATTCGCAATGAATTAAAGTTTATATTATATTAAATCTGTGAAGTTTGTTTGGATATAAACAGCTCATTATGCAGAAAGAATGACTTCATAATGTGAACGCAAAAACTATTTAGAGGTATTTCATTTGCAGTTATAGCAAAAATGCAAAGAAAGTCAAAGCTAAGTTTATAGTATATGTTAATAATAACAAGAATCATTTTTCTCCACACATTTTACCCATTAATTTATAATGGTGGTCTTTTACATGTGCATGTAAAAACAAAAAGGCTGTTGAAATTCATAAAAAAAAATAGTGAAGTATATAAATTGATGAGCAATAATACTTGTAACACAGAAGTATGGTGGATAAGAAAACATTTCTTTGATTGTAAATAGATAATAATGTAGACAAAGAAAAAGACACTAAGAAATTGTGATCTAAAATGTAGGAAATACCAAAAATAAAATAGAATAATACAAAAAAAAAATCAAAAACCTTTACAAACCTTTACATCAATTAAAATTGAAATATTAAGTAATGTCATATTTTCTAGATCAAAATATGCTCAAAGCGAGCACAATTTTGTTTTCTTGTTGCAGTTTTTAAATGTTTGTATTTATTCTTGATTCTGTATTTTCTGTTAGTCAGTTTTTTGTTAATAAATAATTGCAATAATTGATTACATGCTTTTTAAAATAGTTTTTAAAATGTTATATATATATATATATATATATATATATATATATATATATATATATATATATATATATATATATATATATATATATATATATATATATATATATATATATATATATATATATATATATATATATATATATATAGCATACTGAACCTGATGACTCATTAAGAAAATATTAAGAAAAATATCTTGTAAATGTATTTTCTTTTTTAATCTTTTGGTAGAAATTACATGCAGTATTTAATGTTTTCCTTTAGTTTTTTAGCTTATTTGTTTGACATGCAGATGCTTTTGGAGCTATTTTTCCAGCAGGGAAAAGCAGATTTTGATTCAGCACAGATTACTTCAGGTCAGTCGTAGAGAATGAAGGGCAGAGAGCTCGTCTCTATCCAGCGCGGTCCATTAATAATGACCTTGTGAAGTATATCCCTCAAGGTGCAATCGGAGATCAAGAGGAAATGGCGCAGCTGGACGGTGAACAGGTACTTTGCTGTGGACCTGAAGCACCGGCATCCTTCGCTGGCGAGCAGTGGGGTGAACGGGGGGACGCAGCTGTCCATCCTCAGCAAGAGCAGCTCGCAGATCCGAATGTCCAGCCTGCAGGCCGAGACCCCGGCCACCTGAGCGGCCCCTGTGGGGATGTCTCTACCAGTCCTGCTGCCGCCGCCGACGACCCCAACCCGCCCACCATCGTCCCAATGACCAACCTCACCGACCCGTTCTTCAACACAGACCCTGATGAATCCACCATGGAGACACAGCTGAACTCCAGCGACCCCAAACAGCCTCTTGTGTGAACCTGAATGTGCCAAATAAGGACTCACTGCACTCTGCTGTTTCCTGGCTGAAACATTAAGAAGCATCGCCATCTGTCTCTATGTGTTGTGATAGTTTTAAAAGTTGTCTGGTGCTGCTGAGCAACATGACGGGACCAGTCCGTTAATTAGGGACGTCCTCAAACTGTTGATTCCAGTCCGTCCAAATGTTCCTCAGCATTCCTGTTTAGCTAGTAGCTGCAAAAAGACACTAATCACAGAGCTGTAAATACATTAGAAGAGTGAGAGATTAATTTTCATTTTACATTGGGTTTTATTTACTTTGCAAAAAAAAATAAAAAAATCTTGTGTGACAGCTTCAGTGGCTTTGCAGGAGCTGCTGTTGTGACTGTCAGGATATCTTGTGCATTTTGAATCGGATTAATCCTGTCTCAAAGATGACTGAAACGTTAGTGGAGAGTAAAAACAATAATCTGCGTTGCATCAAGCGAAATGTAACTGTGGCTTAAAGAGCTTACTCCAAATTCAAGATAAATCTGCCTGTCTTTCACCGATTTCCAACACTGGTGTCTATAGCGACTTAAAGCTGCAAGACTAAATTCATGTAGTGACCTTTTAAAGGACAAAGAACCAGAGAGAACCTGCTGGTGTTTGTGTCTGGTTTCACCTATTACATAATTATTTAGACAAATATTTGCAGCCAATATGATATAAAGTGACTATAAATGATTTATTAATATTATTCCTTACTGTCAAGCTGTGACTGCTCTACAGGGAACATGTGTGATGAATCCAAGCAGACAGAAGAATGTCAGGGAGAACAATAACCAGTGGTTTTCGGAAAGAAATGTTTTCTACCGTTATGTGAAAAGCCAAAACAGACGCAGGGTTTCGATTGAGACACGCTGAGGTTTGTCTAATACGACCACAAACACCTCTTTTCAAAACTTCAGCGCTGCTCAGAAGACAGCCACCAGTACAAAAAATGTCAATGAAAACATTGTGAGTTCATTTACTTGCATGAAGTTGAAGTAACTGTTGTTATGCAGTTGTTTTTGTCTTTTTTTCTCTCTCTTTTTTCTGAGAAGTCAGTGCTTTAACTGGATGCAAGGTTTATTTTAATGTTGAATGGGCTGCTGTGGAGACAGAGCTTTGCAATATTAATTATTCTGTCGCATCTACTGTCTCTCTAGCAGAGATAATGTAAAGGTCTTCAATGAAAGGTCTACATCCTCTGAAACCTCAATCACTTTCCAGTTTCTGTTTCTTGAGGTATTTGGTGTCTTGTTGCTTGAGAACCCAAGAGGAAGGATTATATAAAGTAAAATAAAGTACACCCTGTTTTAACTGTTTACATGTCACAATGATAAAATGATCTGGCTTTTATCAGGTTGTAAAATAATTTAGACCTACCTTCAAGTGTCAGAAGAGCATAACCAAGTCCACAGTACCGAAGATGAAGCAAAAATGAAGATGCTGTGTATGAAAACCTAAATACATCTTATACTGTAAATCAGCTACTTGTGGGACAGATTTTAGTAGCAGAAGCTCTAAATAGTCATTTTCTTGTTGTTCAACTGGATCAGCCTTTCACACAGTTCAGATTTTTTTTTGCCACTCGTCTTTCCAACCATTCTTAAATCCATCAGTATTTACAGATGTTTGTTTTTGCACAGGCTTTCAATCAGATTGATGTCTAGACTTTGACTAGGACATTAAATACCTTCATTTTATTTGTTTTTGCTTTTTCAGTCATTGTAGATTGGCTGCTGCGTTTGTCGTCGTCCTTCAAACCTTCATACCTCCACTACCGTACGTAACAGTTCATCTGCAGCTGCAAGTTCAACTGCAAGATGACCTTCCATGTTGTTTCCTTAATCCCACTTCACAGAAGCTACATCTTTTCAGTATTTTCATCTGATTACTTTGCAAATGACCCCATCAGTCTTTTCCAGATGAACGGACCACAATTGTTTCTCTAAGGTTATTGCTGATGACTTTCCACCTTTTCATCTGTTAAATGTTCACCAGCAAACTGAAATGATCCCTTGATTATTTGATCAGATCTTTTAGTAAGCAGAACCTGGGTTCTACATTCCTCCTTTTGTCATAGTCAAACTAAAAGAGTCTACTTGACTTTCCCATCTTTGAGAGATAACTGTAAGGTAAATCTGTTGCGTTCTGGACGCCTGATGTTAGATCAAAAATACTTTTTACGACCTGGTTAAAAAAAGTTCATATTTATTGTTGCCTGATACATAAAATCCTCCAAGATGAAAGAGGGTGTACTTTAATTTTAAGGTTACTGTGGTGTAATCCTCTTATGCCAAATATGACATATTTGATTACTCGCTGAGTTTTTGTTTTGGAGAGGTTGTTTTTGCAGATGTGTCCTTCTGTCCTCTGAATCTCAACGCTCCACTGTTTTGTGTTGCCAGAAGTGCCTTCAAGCACAAAACCAGTATTCTGACTTCTGTTTAATAGAGTTTTCTTTGCTTTTAAAAAACAAAACTGCAAAGTAAAACAGGGGGTTAATGCACAGTTTTTCCTTGCTTGTGGCAAAAATCCTGTACTTAAAACATGGAAGCCTTGAGAGTACTTTAATCATGACTATTTAGTTGTTTTCACTAAAGCAGTGTTTTATCTTACAATTACACAAACACACTGTTCCCTACACATTTCAGTGAAGTTTTATGCTTTTCAGGAGCTGTAATGGACTCCAGATATTTTTTTTAAAAACATGTAGATTGTGACATTTTCATTAAATGCCAATCATTTATTTATGCCAGATAATGACAGTATTGTATTGTTTTATGTATTCATTATACATAATTTGGTTCATTTTCAGACTAAACAGCATTTTCCTTTGGAGGCTAAAAATGACAAAATGGACCAAAATTGATGTATTTAAGCTTCATCACATCCCTTAACCATTCCTTCTTACACAGAAATGACTATTCCAGACATTCAACTTTGAGCACATATCAGTGTAATTCCCACACTCGTCTCACCCATGCAATGAGGGAAGAGCTGATCAGAAACTGTACCGTCCTGCTGTGCTGTGGTTCACCCTGAGCTGCAGTAATAGCAGCGCAGATCCAGCTGCAGCCGTAAGAGGGCCCTGTTCAATCTGGGGAAAGCTCTGGACAATCATGCATCATCTCCCCTCTGGCTCAGTTAAACATCCATCACAAACATTAAAGACAATCTTAACTGCTTTATTTCCTTTTGGCTGTTGAATAAAGGAGTTGGAGCCTTATATTGCCAGTACTATGTTGATGTCAGACAAAGGAGTTGCTATTATTATACCGCATCTATTATTTGAACTTGTTCTGAAGTATGAAGTAGTTAGTTGAAGTCTTCTGTAGCCAACAGTTGTGACTTAAACTGCAGTTTAAATGTGCAAAACAGAAACAAGCTGCAAATGTTGTACTTTGTAAATGTAAATTGAGTTTTATGTGAATAGCTGCCATCTAAAGATTTTATGTCGATTGTTCTCATGTTTTTAATATTATTTTTCTTAAATAGGGATTGTGTTATTAAATAAAGCCTCATGTAATTCCCCCGTACTCAGAAAGGCCGATGCATGCATTTTTGTGAGACAAGGTTATAAGAGAGGGTATTCTCTTGAGCTGAAACTACTGTAAAGACTGCACGAGGCAGCAAATAAGCTAAAAGGTGTGTTTTGCGGGCGTTAACTGTGAACTGTTTTGTGGATCTTAGTTCTCACTCTGTAAAAAGCTTTTCCTTTGAATGTTGACAGACATGAGGGAAAGTACAGTGCCATAAAAGACCTTTCGTTTTTACTGTGAAGCATGGCCAGATTTTTTATTAGTTTTTTTTATTGTAGTGGCTGTTTTAAAATGATATGCCTAACTATATTGATTGAATCTGCTGAAATGATGACATTGGGCTCAGCATTTTGTTTCTAGGTTGCTGAATGTATAATGTGAGCTTCTTTTAATTGCTCCTTTTTAATTGTTTTCATTATATCATCTTTTTTTGTGAATATCAAGTGTTTTCGTATATTATGGAAAAAAAAAGTGTATAAAAATAAATGTTTAACTTGTTGGTTCATTTGTTGGCACACATTTTTCATGCTGTCCCAAAATGTTCACACCAGTAAATTTATTTAAATTTTGTCACTTTATAACCATAAACCTCAATGTATTTGATCTGGACTTCATTCCAGAGTGCATAGAACAGTTTCATGTAAACATGGACCAAAACTATATTTATACTGCAAAATCTACTTTTCTTTTCTTAAAAAAAGGTGACAAAAATCTCTTTTTTTTAATCTGTTTACCCAAACAGATAAGTGACACCTTAAAAATTATTTTTTTTGTAATGCATTCTGTAAAGATAATCTAAATAAATTACATTTTGGATTCTTTACTAATTAGATGATTTCTCAAGATGAAAGGCTTCACTGAATTATATTTAGGTGTAATCGGAGTAAAGGGACAGATGAGAAACTCAACCCACATTTCTAGTATTTTATTTGTAAAAAAAAAAAAAAAAAAACACTTTTAAAAACCATGTATCATTTCTCCTTCACAATTATGCAATACCCTGTATTGGTCCACCACACAGAAGCCTATGAAATATAATAAGTTTCTGGCTGTAACATGACGAATTACGTAAAAGTCCATAAATTAGTTTACCAAGGCTCAATACTTCTCGACATGTGAGCAGTGAATTATTACATATGTTCTCCGTTTATGATCATACGGTAAGAGGAGAGTACGCACACTCGACATGGGCATCTTAACTTTATATTAATCACACTAAATCATCCTTTCTAAAATTACAAAAGAACACAGAGGCAAATTTGTTCAGCATAAAAATATGTATATGAAGTACAAGGTACAGTTGCACAAAATCAACAAATGTAACTCACCCGCGCTGATGATAAACACTGAAAAACAGTGTGGAAAAAGGCACGGTAGTGGTCAGTAGCTGAGGCCTATATCTCCTTCATACAAGCATTTAAATATACATGTATATTAACACGTTATATGTATACATTGCCTGGTGAAAATAAGTCGCCACCTGAATATAACTGAGCACGTTGCACGACAAATCCTGTGGTCGTGGAAAAAATGTTACTCTGTTTAAGAATGCATTGGCATCAGGCAGAGAAAACATTACTGAGATTGCGAAAACTACTAAAACTGTCTTGAGAAATGTGGTTGGGAAAAACTTGTGAATGGCCATGATCTGTGATCACTGAAGTGTTTGGTGAAATAAATTGAAGATAAGTGGAAGAAATCTGCTATGTTCAATAGTGAAAGGTAAAGTGGTTCCACATGCAAAATGTGAAGCGAATTCAGACAATTGTTGCCAAGCAGTTGTTGTGTAGCCATAAGAAAGCCATTAATTAGTGAGCCTAACTGGAGAAAATTCTACAACTTGCAAGGGAACATATAGATTGGACTCTGGAGTGATGAAAGAAGGTCATATGATCTGATGAGTCCAGATTTACCCTCTTCCAGAGTGATGGACACACCAGAAAAGAGGCAGACGAAGCCATGCCTAGTGCCTACTGTACAAGCTGTGGTGGCAGCTGCAGTTGCTCAGATTTATGATCACTATGAGGTCAGCTGTCTACCTGAATATACTGAATAATTATTGTATTCCATCAATAAATATTCAAAGTTTACAATGCCAAGCTTCATTGGGCTCAAATTGTGAACAAGTCGTTCAGGGAGCATGAGAGTCCAGAGCTCAACCTCACTGAAAATCTTTGTGATGTTCAGGAGAAGGCTTTGCACACTTGTCAGACATCATGAATACAAGATCTTGGTGAAAAAGTAATTCGACACTGGACGGAAATAAATCTTTTGACATTGCAGAAGATTATAAATCAGTGCAACTACAAATGTGCGCTAAAACCAAAGTCAATGTTTTCTGTGACCATTCTTTGTTTTGGTGGCAACTTTTTTCTGGCCAGGCATTGTATGTATATGCATACACACACATTGCTGTACATTTGTGCAAATTACCTACAGTGTCAAGAAGGAGAAAAAAAACTACACTGATACAACATTAGTAGTGTCACAGCAGCCTATTCAGTCGCTATTAAAGACAACCTAAGTTATGCCTAAAATGTGGTCTTCTTATATGGTTTTACAAAAGAAGTGTGTCATTAAACATCTTACAGAAAAAAAAAAAAATATATATATATATATATATAGCCTGCAAACACCAACTTGATACAGTAAGGATTCTATAGCCAAACAAATTTAACAAATTCAGTATGGTCAGTGTATAAATCATTTGAGTCAACTGCAACAGTCACAAAACACTGTTCATTCACAAAGACAAAACAAAAGGCTTTTACAGTCTAGTGCTCCAAATGTGTGCTAATGCACTGTGCAACATGTTGCAGACATAGCCACGAATGGCATCATGGATTTTCATCTCCTAAATAGACATGTAATGTAACACAGGAATGACCAGAGTTTAAAGAAAAAAGGTGATGCTGGATCTCTCAAAATCACAGGTATCACAGCTTTTTTTTTTTTTATATGGATTGTTGGACAAACGTAAAGAAACTGGTGACAAACACACACAAGCAATAATACCAGGTAACGATTGGGTTCATAGTTTCTCGAAGTAATTGCAGGAAGGTCTTCTGGTCATTATTAAAAGTACATCTATGAGTATTAGAGTACGAAGGACAATGCACATGAGTGGGTTAACGGTTGGTGTCAAGCTGATAAGGTGTGGCATGGCACCCAGAAAACCTTTTTCAGCCTCTGTCGGTTCTGATAAAATTTGTTGGAGCATGGTTGGAGTCTGGTAGCAAAAATGATAGAGTATACATCTGTGTGCAATGGTCATCAGGGAATTTTAAACAGGTCTGCCTATAGCAGCCTCATGGCTGGAGTATATCTTCTTCATGGCCATGCCAGGCTGGTAACACACAAGTTCTTGACATCCTTGAGAAAGAGGCTTCTATTTACATCTCCTTTTGCAATCTAACGTCAGTAAGAGTGAGAAAAGCTTATAAATATGTTTGATTCTGAATTCTTCCTGAAAGCCAGCAGAATTGTTGTGAAATTGGGTGTTGATGTTGCACGACATCTAAGGGATTGTAGGAAACCTTCAGTTATTCAGCTAGAGGCTAAAAGTTTGAACGTAAAATATGCCTTACCTACTGAAAAAAAAGCATCTCATTTATTGGTCATATAATTTTACAACTGTCAGAGTAGCAACTGATGAAAAGAATTGATAATCTTTGTATACAAGTATGATTTCCTCTTACTGCACCCAAGAGTTCCTCATAAAGGCATCCGCCAGATTAAAATTATTACCCATAATGACACAGAGTACAGGCAAAAGAAATGGCAGGATTCAGGTCAGTATTGCGGTTGCAGGTTCAGCATCGACTGAGAAAGAAAATGTACACCTTAATCTCTTATTAAGTATCTTTTACTTATAGTACCACAAAGCCATTTTAGTTTGTGTCTGTTGGGAAAATGTGAATATTTGACATAATAAAAACTCTCTTTGTTCACTGTACAAAATCTTTTATTTTCTGATGTAATGTATTTTGTTGTTTTTAGTTGAGTTGTTTGTGACAAATTTTCTATTCTAACTTAATAAAAAGACTGGTAAATCAAAGCTTTGGGACTGTGTTGAATTAAAATGTACTTCTTTTCATTTCTGCTCCACCTTGATTTACTTCAGTTTTGAACAAGGCTCCTGTTCACCTTTTGCTTTTTTCTTATCTCTTCTTTAAATAGCATAAAGAGTTCAGTGTTGGAAAGTAAAATGTGGAGGAGTTGCCCCAAAGCAAATGACGTAGTTTTCCAGCAACACTGTAAACTCTGGTGTCTGGGGGGAAATCTGAATGTGCTGTAAAACGTGTGTGGGACGATGCCGACTTCTTGCACAGCAAGTTCAGAGGTCTCACAGTTCAGGATAAACACACCCGCCAACAACCAGGCTCTGAGGTGTAGTCTATGCACAGCATGATCTGTGCGATACAAAAAAAAACAACAACTCATCTGCTGGACCCGTCTCATGGTTTTCAGACTGCAGACACATTGTTGGGTGTAAGGGCATGTGATTCGGAGCTCTGCTGCTCTTTGGGACTGGATTTGTCCAGAACAGATATCTGTGTGACCGTGCTGCTTTCGTTGAACAGCGTACGCCGTCGTTTACTGTAGCTCAGGTAACTCTCAGTCTGCCACTTCCAAAATCGCTTCTTCAGCTCAGCCTGCACCTAAAAATCAAACACAACTTTGATGAAAAGGTCCAGCACCAACATTTGCTCGCAGTCATTTATATTTTTGACAACACAAGAAGCCATCCCAATAAACTACAAATTATGAAATATGTTGACAAAACCTTGACAACTCTGTTTTGAAAGATTGCAAGAAAATTTGATAACTGGGAAGGGAAAGATAAAGAACAAAGAGATCATTTTAATATTTATATGTACAGTACACATCTGAACTCCTTTACCAGAATTTAATAAGTGAGGCTAATTAAAGGAAGAAAGATACCAGACAAATCAACAATTTTATCCACCAGATGGTGGTAATGACCAATTCAATAACATAATCAAACTTGTCCTGACATCATAAAATAGATTTTCAACATTTATTTGAACTTATTGGCTATGTGAGATTCAGTTCTCTGAATGGACAGATCAAAAGAGAGAATATGCATAACATGTACTCACCTCTCCATTTAGGAAACAGTACAGCAAGGCTACAACAAATCCCTTTAAAAGATGAACATGTGATAAAAGTTGTGAAACTTTATTTTCCTTTATTTTTAAAAATGTGTTTCTGTCGTACCTGGAAGGATCCCATGCCAACCTCGATGATGATCCGAGCTTCTGCTCCTGTATTTTCCGGTAGGAAGGCGAACACCATGTAGTGCATCCCAAAAAGTGGGATGAGAAGCAGTGTGGATTTGGCCAGTCGCCTGCAAACACACACAGCAGAGACATAAGGATTACATGGGTATACAGCCATGTGTCAGCACGGATGCTCATAGAGAAGTATTTATGCTCTCTCACTTAAAGTGACTCGTATTGTTGCCACCGACTCCAGGAGACGTCAGCTTCTGAACCAGAATACGGATCACGTTTAGAAAGATGATGAAGTTCACCTACATAGAAGAAAAATGTTATATTGTTTACTCAATGTTTTGGTCCTCAACTCCTCTAGCAGCAATTAACAAACACTTGGTGGAGCTGCATGTCTGGTGAGCTTATCATATGAATTACTTCTCAGTCTAATGTTGTGATGACGTGCTAAAGGCGGAGCGTTGGAAAGAGTAGGAGCTTTTTAAAGAGACAGAGGCCATTTTTTAGGATTCCAAGTTCTTTTAGGTTTGACATATACATTATTTGTACAACTTAAGGAAACATAATTACTTGATTGCGATATAAAATGGCAATAAGTGATTGAAAACTTTGTAATAACCCCTCTTTATGGTTCCCTCTCATCATTTCAAACAGGTTAGGATCTGAACTTTGACTGGGCCATTTGACTCTGTAAAACATAATCATAAAGAGGACTTCATGGTCAACGCAATGACTGAGAGGTGATCAGGTCTTGTCTTGGGAAAGCAACCCTAATTCAACAACTTTCCATTACTATGCTCAACAGTTACAATGTTTGCCGTTTAAAAACATGGCGCTTTGCATATTGACCAAAACTCTCTGTTTTGGTCTTATCCATCATTAACACAATGTTCCAAAGCAAGTTTTGTTCACATGGAGCTTTCCACACCTAAGTTGTGCTACCATTCTTTCTTAAAAAAAAAAAAAACAGCTTTCTCATAGTAACTATCCATGTAAAATACGATACATGGATAAGGTCTGTGGAGACTGAGATGGAGCTCTTGGGATTTGTTCCTTCACTGAGAAATGCCCAGAATGACCCAGGGTGGAATGTGCTACATTCTTGGAACTGCTGGACACTGCCTTAAATGTTTTCCACTTATCAAAACATTTTCTCACTGTAGAATAATTGGCTTTAAATAGTTTGAAAATGACCTTGCAACTCTTCCCAGATTGACTGGGAGCAATGTTTGCTTTTCTACAGATTGTTGATGCCTTTCCACCCTGGCATTGTGCTAACAAAGAGCTGATCCCACAGGCGATAATCAATGAACCAAATCCTTTATTTAAACGTACTTGGCTTCAACTCCTCCTTTTAGTTCCTTTGTAACGGGAAAAGTGTTGTTTCTCACACACAGCCTTTCCATACACACTTAATCTTTAACAACTAAAGAAAATGTGGAGTTTGTTGTGTGTTTGTATTGTGATTAATTTAACAATTTGATCTTTTTTAGGATCTACGTCAAATCCCACCTACAGCCAATACTTTATAAAACAAATATAAAGACACTCAAACATACTGAGTTATTTTTGTCTATCATACGATCAAACCTGAAGAAATAAGTTGCTTTCTTGTAACTGTGGATTGTTGCCAATCAGATAAAGAGCTCCCACTTTATCTGCAGTGTACTCACCAATAGGGAGGCAGTTATTGGACCCTTAATGATCCACCAGATGAAGGCCACATCTGTGTCATCCCAGCACCTGGGATGCATAAAAGCCAGCTTTGCAATAAACTGAGCAATATGAGGCCACACACTTTTAAGTCTCATCATGAAATATGCAACATTTTCTGGAGCCAGAATGTTAGAAATTAAACTGTAAATCTTTCTCTGAAACACCTTCCCATCGTGATTTTTACCAATTTTCTAAAAGGACCATAGCATATTAGATTTAACATCTTTGCAGAATTGCCTGTTTATTGGCTGAGTCAATCTGGAAAAAATACTCTTTTGGTGAAACATCAATGCAGAATATTATTTGGCATGCTAACCCTGCAAATGGTAAAGCTAGTTAAACTATCAACTATGTTTTAAAATATAGGTGAAACTAATAATCACTCCCTTGGAAAAGGATTTACAATATCTATTTTTAACACTTCTACTAGGTGCTTACTGCTAAAGAGTGATCTGAAAGGGATGGAATAGATATAGATACATTTAAGCTTTATGAACACTGGAAATCAGAAATAAAGGTACTACTTCTGATTGACATCTCTCTAAACCAGTTTTTTGGTTTTTACTTAGAAAATACTGTATGTTTAAGCAGCTTAGGATTTTATGAGCTCCATGTTCCCTCGTATCCAAGCACATTGTTCTTTATTCTGGGCTCCTTATAAAGCATCTAAACTTCTTTTACTGCTAACAGGACAACAAATACATTTTCCATAAGTTCTGGATAGGGAGTTTTATTTCCGTTCAAACTGAAACCATATTTAGAGTTTGCCATATTGTTCAATTTCTAATTTACTTGTTCCTCTGCTGTACTAAGCAGCTTATCACCTCCAGAGATACAAACTGCCTTGACATGTCAGATTACAACTCTAGACAGGAAATCTTGAGAGATGGTTTCTAAGTCTAAATTTGAAGTTCAAAAAATGAGTTCTAGCTAAAAAATCCTTTCTTCTAGCTAAAAATGTCCCTTTTAACATGAAGCATATAGGTGATAGCATTGTTGTTTAAATAAAATATGTGGCTATTTCAGAGTGTCTGCTTATTCTTACAAGAAAAAAACAAATCTGACTTTCACCAGCAGCCACAGCATTTGCTCACCCCTTATTATTGTAGAAGTTTCTAGTGAGAATCCAGGTTGCAATGATTATCGTCGGTAGACCTGTGAAAAAGGGTAAAAAAAAAAGAAAACACACACAGAAACCAAATCATTACGCAAAAGAAACTTATTACTGCTCTGGCAAGAAACTTTGAGAAAGTAACAGAAAAACCCACCCCAACCGATTAGTATATACCACCAGAAGTATTTCTTTTGAAAGACGAAGGTGAGTGCTAGCAGCGTCTGTAGATACATCCCCTCCACCAGTAGCCAGAAGTAGTTGGCCAGGATACTAAACTGGAAAAAGGCCACAGCGGACTTGCAGGCTGTCTGCCAGACAAGGCAAAGACAAACATCAGACAAGGTTGTAAACTTCACTTAACTTGGCAGATTACATTACCAAAGTTTATAACAACTGTTCATGGACTTTTTGTTTTTGCTGAGAATGGAAATATATATATATATATATATATATATATATATATATATATATATATATATATATATATATATATATATATATATATATATATATATATATATATATATTTTTTTTTTTTTTTTTTTTTTTTTTTCACAAACCAGAAACTTTGGGTGTACAGTCACTGCAGTGACATAAAGTATTCAATTTGAGGCATTAACACTTTTTTATTGAAGAGAAACTTAAACATTTACAAATTTAAAAGTTTTTTTTTTTAAATTTGCAGATAAATAGACAGATAGATAATCCTAGGGTCACCAGTTTTTAATCCGTACAGATGTTTCTGTATATCATCCCCTTGGTTATGGTGTTCCACGTATTCCTTTCTTGCTGGTACCTTACTCCCTGTTGGAGCTGGGGCCTTGCCTGGTGTGGTACATCTGTGCCTTTATTGCTCTGGTAATCAAGGGCTGCTCATGTGGTGCCGTGACCTGACTTTCTGTACTGTCCATGAGTACAGAAGGTCTCCAGCCATTGGTAGGATTTGGTCATATCAGCCACTTCAGCTAACTGTCGGTGGTACATCCAATGCATGTTCTTTTCCTCCCATGATGGTTCCTTCAGAACCTTCTCTTCCAGTTGCCACTGTCTGAGATTTTCACTGAGCACTTCATCCCTTGGGTCCATCTTTTTAATGTGTTCTTGGAGTTTGGATGACAGCTCTGGTATACTCTGGACCTCTGCCTCCTTCTGTGCTTTGGGATTTATATATACTAATGTGCCAACATACAGGCTAAATTGGCTTCTCTGGCAGAGATCCAAGGAACAACTGCTTACCCCAAAGCACATAAAGACCGGTCTCACATTTGACAAGACATTCTTTATAATTATCATCATCATGAAGTTTATGATGATGATAGTTTTGGGAATGCATTCTGTGAAATGACAAGACAAAAGTGGAACAATTTTGGAAGTTGTGCATAATCTCACATTTGTTCCAAAATTAGCACATTTCCAAATCAGATCATCATACTGACAGTCCAACATTATCGTGACTCTTTGGGACTGTTTTGCTTCCTCAAGACCCAAGAAGCTTGCCATAATTGATGATGTTGACCTAACAGTTATTGCAAACTCTTGATGAGAGTTGTTGCTGCTCAGATCGTGCAACTAGCTGTTAGGTTTAGAGGACATTTACTTTATCCCAGAGGGCCAGGTTGGTTTGGATTACTTTGAAAACTGTTTATTGTATTTACGCAAGTCAATTTTATCCAATATTAAAATTTAGTTTGATGTTCTAAATACATTTCAGGGTGACAAAAGGCCAAAACAGAAGAAGTCTGTAAGAGGAAAAACACTTTTTCACAGCAGTGTAGTTGTCATGGTAATGGCATGATTTCTCTGTGGTTTGCTCCAGTTGTGTTATCGACAGCTTCCCTGTTTTCCTGCTTTATATTTAAAACTACCACTGTGCCAGCATCTAAAAGACTCGGTTTTCTTGATGGCAACAACTGCTGCAGCCACTGGCCCATGAAGCTGAAGGGTCAGAACTAAGCAGAAGTCATAAAAAAAACTTAATTTCAAGGTGGACAGGAAAGATTTCTCACTGAATGAATATGACAATAAATTATGTGATCAATGACTTGGTGTAGATCCTGCTTATTAAGAACTGCCCAGAGGTCACTGTCTGACTTGAGGTTATAAATAAATCCAGCTTGTTTGTTGTGATGGGTACAGAGAAGTAGAACATCCATGTTAAGCTGAAGGCCATGTGGCCACTGATTTGCTATGGACAAACAAATACCACAGTCCTGGCTGAGAAGGCACAGCAGTGGCTGTATTTTCTTAGAAAACTCAGGAGAGTAAACCTGTTACAACAGCTCATAACATCCTTCTATAACTCCATCTTTCACAGCATCTTGGTGTGGTATGGCTCTGCAGAAAAACAGAAATCTCTACAGTGATTTATAAATACTGCCAGGAACATCATCGACCAACAGCTACCTACTCCAGACAATTCATCAACCGATGTTGCCTGCAGAGAGCATACAATATTCTGACAGACTCACTCTATCCTGCCCACCACCTGGATGAATTGCTGCCTTCGGGGAAAAATAGATCCATCAAATCAGATACTTTAACATTTTTTTACAGCTTTTTCCCTACATCTATTAATAAAGTTAATTTTTAACTAAATATCCAAATGACTAGTCTATTAATATTGTTGGGTAAGGTAATTTCTGTTTTATGAATTTGAACTGCAGACAAGCACTAGAGTGATAATAAGTGCTGATATTAATACATCATTTGAATGTGGCAGTGATAATTGAAAATCACTGCCATAGGCTGCTTTTCCACATATTCATTTTTGTTTCACATCAACCCCACATGAATTTGATATGTTTATTTTTTTCTTTGACAACAAAAATCTTGATCCAACTTTGTATGTCTACCTTTGTGATAGTTGCACAAAAATGCTGTTACTTAGGTGGCCTCCCATACAATCAGTTGGCTTGTAGATAGCATCTAATGGTTGTTATTTAGAGTTTACAAGATGTCAGTCTCTGGAACAGTTCTCTAACAGTAAGCTTCAAAAATTGATTTTTCTTTCCAATTTAGAGGAGTCATTAGTTGGTGACAGCAGCCATCATTGGCATTTCTACAGCACCATGCATGTTCACAATCCATTAATTCTCAGTCTATAACTTAAAAATACAAATACTGTTGTCGGAAATGTATTATTCCATTTTGATAGTTTGATTAACTAAATATAAGAAAGTAAAATGGTCATCTTCTAGACACTGGTGTATAAAATCCAAAAACACCAGAGTTTTACTTACATTTTTTTTGTATTTCCATTCATATTCAGACTTGGAAAGATGTCAGTCACGGTGCATGTTTTGTTAGTACTGCAGAGGAAAACTGTACGACTCTTATCCTCCCTATTTCAGCCTTACTTCCCATCTAAATGAGTCACAGAAAGTGCTTATGCTGAGGCCTCACAAACAAACAATAGGGACACTCACACCTCTCACAGCAGCTTTATCAGCAGAAAAGCAGGAAGTGAAAACCTCATCATTGATGCTCTGAGACATCCCCTGTATTTTTATCTTTCTATCTCTCTCCTTTCAAGACAACAGGTCATGTAAACCTGTCCAAGTTGTTCAGAGGAGGCACAGAAGCATTTTCAGATGTTGGGTCTACAACAATTTCTGCTTTTACAAAATTCTTACTGGTGATGAAACGTCGGCACTCACAGTTGACATGAAGCAGTGGTCCAGATCTGCATCAGAAAAAAGAACCAGGTCTTTGACAAAGACAGCAGTGGCTCTCAGGATGAAGGAGAAGAACAGGTTTATGTGGATGTAGTTCCTGGTGCAGTGAAATTTCCTGCAGAGAGAGAACAAATATATTTGAATTACCTTGTGTTTCCCCACTGTGTGTGTCTGCATAAATAAAGGTAGCAGAAGATTTGAAATTGTTACCTAAAAACAGTGAAGACAAAAATAGCTGATATAAGTGAGATGAGTGAGGTAGCATAGCCAGCAGTGTACACCTGTTTAAAGTTGGAGAAATATGTTGTCTAAAAGAGACAAACAAAAACAAGTTAGGACATTTCATTAAAGTGCTCTCCAACAAGTTGTTCAATAATCAAAGAAAGAAAATGTTGAGTTTGCTGAAACTTAGTGAATGAATAACTTAGATATTTTAGTGAGATTCAATTATGATCATTGAAATTCTGAGGAAAGCAAATTGAGTGAGAGTCTGTTCAAATAAAAGTTCTGGGTATGTAAAAGAAAAGAACTTTAGTACATAATTTTTTATCTTTAATGTGATTTCAACTTTGAAACACAAATATGTTTGGAATAAAAAAGGGGTAAAGAACATTACTATTAACCCTAATCTGGTTGCATGTTGTAAATGTGTCCCTGCTCTAACACACTTGAAACAAATAATTGAATTGCCTGGTAAATTCAGCCATTTGACTCAGCTCTGCTGGAACACAAAATCTGTGGGGGCTGTGGATAAGAGAAGTCTTTACAACTGAGCTGAAGAACTTTGCAAAACAGAATGGTCAGATAATAACAAGTGAATATGTGCATGCTGACAGATGAAGTTGAATGAAAAGATGCTTCAGCAAGTATCAGTAGAAGGATCCACAACCAGGTTGTTGCACCTGTTTTTTCCCTGCCTGATTTGTTAGTTATACAGTGAATTTGTGTAGGGTTTATATCACTAAGAAAGTTTTTTTTCTTTTTTATTATCTATTATCAGAATCTTGCTTTTAAACAGTACACATCTGAAATCCATAAGTTGAGTATTTGTGTGCTTTTAAAACACAACATAACCTGTACAGATGAAAATATTCCCAACTCATATAATGTTTTTTGTTCTGTATGTCCAAGCGCGACAAAGTCGACAGCAGGGGATTTACTGTAATAAAAACAGTAACATTTTCTGTTTTTTTCTGTAAGGACTCATATTGTTGCAGAAGAATGTTATATTTTTGACATCTGTCATCTACTCTGTCTAATTATGAGCATAATAAGAGCAGAAGTTTATAGCCAGTAATTAAATCTCTAATGGTAGGTTCTTACTGTATAAGTGCTGTCAACCAAAAGTTCACACTATACCACAGCAACACAACAGTTTTGTCTGAAAGGTGAAAATAAATTTAAAAATAAAAATGGGCAACATTTAATCAAACCCTAACCCAACAGGAAATAATAATAATAATAATAAAAATGTGACCCAGAGAGTAGCGGCCCAGCACAATCAATAAAACAAAAATATTCACAATGATCAGTTCAAAATATAACTCCACTCACATAATAATAAAGTCTTACCACTGGCTCCTGCTCTTCAACATCTTTAAACACACAGGTCTCATGGTAGTCCAGGAGTTCGGACCAGCCCTTTTCTGTGCAGTTCCTTGAAACATATGCTAAAAAAAAGATAAAGACAGTAAAGAGTGGAAATGTGCTAGAGATGTAGCAAAGGAAGCACTTAAAACCAACTCTGATCTCTGATATAAACTAGGGCAGTTGAAGAGTTTGGAAATGGACTAAGTGGACGTTCTAGAGGATCTCTAGAAAGTCAAATTGCAGAAACTCTTCTGAATCTCTCACTAAGGTTTCACAAAGCTCCCCTGGGTTCGGAAAGACTAAAATTAAACTCTGAGGGATGGCTCTTAAGTCTTGGTCCTGGTCATTGTTTGTTTGCACTTACTCTGCTGTAAGGTATTTACAGAATAATTTTAACCACTTACAAAGAATCCAAAACAATGTATGGAAGAATCAAAGCAACACCCCAGGTATGTTTTGGAGGGAATAACATTACAACCAATAACATTACATTAAGCTCCAAAAACGTCGATTTTGCATAATACTGCCCCTTTAATGCATAAACTTACAACCACTATGACACATAATGATACTCAGGATGTTTTTGTTGCTAGTTTCTCACTTTTGAATATCACCCTGTAATACATAATTCATCATAAATAAATGTTTATAAAACTGTAGATGCAGAAAGACCCCTGGATAAACCCCAGTGTTCTTCTGATCTGAGAAATATGTTTCTGATGACACCCTGATGATGCACATGTTAAGAATTGAACAATGAATTGGACAGGTGTCTGGATCTACATGGGGAAAAATTTAGGGGAAAAACCCCCATACTTGTCCCACAGTTCATGCTCAAGTGAATGCAGTGTGCTATGAAACTGTCCCTCTTGTTTCCTGCTCTGAAAGCACATTCAGCCCATGATCTCGTGTTCAACTTGAGTGATGTAAAAGACGAAATTACCAGAAAGCATTGTTTATTTTATGCATAAAATGATTATGTAAGCCAGGATTGAGGGCCTTGTCACAATGCACATTTCAAAGTTTTTTGACATAAGAATAGGATTTGGACAATGGGTAAACATTTAGTGAACTTGTTTCAAAAAACAAATATATGATGGTCAAACAGAAGTAGCCAAACCCTTGTCAAAAGTCACAGCCAGTGGGGGATGGAAAAAAGGAAGAGAGATTAACTGTTCTTTCAGCATAACGACGTTAAAAGCAACTGATGAGGAGAATTAAAGCCAGAATATCACAAGAACGTTTTTTTTTTTTTTTTCAGAGACAGACAGACAGCAATTAGGAGAATACTGTTGTCTGGAGGAACAAAATCAAAAAGATTGATGTGTCATGGAGTTCTTTAAGTCACTGTGGGAGCAAGAAGAATCTGTGCTTAGAAAAAATAAGAAATTACTTCTTGAATGTTGTGTTTTTAAGTCAAATTTTTCAAAAACTAACCTCTGCAAACCTTCAGAATATGGTATGTATACACTCCTTTGCAATTTTCTCATTCACCATATAAGCAGCACACATGCAGACTGAAATACCAGCTGAAAAAGGCAACACATACAGTAGCAAGCCCAATTACTCAAAAAAAGGCTTTGTTATTATTATTTTTCTTTTGTACCTGAGATATCAAGCAAAAAGCTTGTCATAAAAGAACTAGATGGTTGTTGGGTTAAAAAAAACAAAAACAAATCCAGCCAGGGACATGATGATGATGATGATGAATGCCAACTTTATTGTAAAGAGAAAATCTGACCTAGAAAAAGCTAACAAATGAGTATTTATACCCTAGAAAGAAGCTGAGGACAATCAGCGTGCAATAGTTGGAAAACCAGTATCACATGAAAAGTCTTTTAAAGAGGGAAGAGAAATGGGCTGATTGTGGACCATGTGATATTCACAAGGGTTAAGGAACAGACACTTGTAGCTAAAATCAGCAAATACTCCAGACACCTTCTAAAAATGCCAATGACTGTCTATAGTAGCAGTTCGCACATCAAATATCCTAAAATACATGGACAGTGAAAACCATCTTAGCACTACTACAGAAGTTAATGTCTACAGTCTTCCTTATTTTTATGCTTGGAAACACAATTAGAACCAGGTGTCTGGATCTAATTGCAAAAATCAATGTGCAGCTTTGATAATTAATTCCTAAAGTACAGGTGGAATGATCGGTGACCAAAGTGAGTTGGTGGTGGATGCTAAACAAAGTGCAATTCTGACAATTAGTGAAGAGCACATGAAAAAGATCTGAAACGGAATGAGAAGCAGGTGTGATGACAAATTGACAAAGCTTACTCATAAGGCGCTTTTCTCAAATAGAGTCACACAACAATTTACAACAGTTAAAACTAAATTACAAAATAAACAAGAAGACTCACATTAATGATGCAAATGTAGTAATAGCTAAATAGGGAACAAGTGTTTATTGTTCGTAAACAAGAAACCTTTGTGATGATTAGTCAACAAGGTACAGGTGTGATGATTAACAAGAATCAGGTGTGACAATTAGTAAAGCTGGAATAGACTAGAAAATCCATTCATATCTATGAACTCCAGCATGAGTGACATCTGTGTCAATGTTAAAAAAATTATTGCATTAATTTATATGGTGCCTTTTATTCACTTTTGCATTATGCTTCACAAAGTGAAGAGTATTGATGAATATCAAAGCAAAAGACAGAAAGTGAAAGTCTGGTGATGAGGAAGAGCAACGTTTCAGTGAATGAATTATGTGCTCATTATTTGCTTCTTTATTTTTGTGTAGATTGATACTTCGGGGGAAAAAAGCCTTCCTATATGAGTCCAAGATCAAATAAAAATATATGCACAGAAATTCTTGAATTTTAAAGTTCATGACCAGCTCAACTGAATTTAAATGAGCTGAATTACATTCTCTGTTCTTCCACCATGGCTTGCAGATAGAATGGAGGAGCTCAAATCATGAGTTCCTGAAGTTTTATTACACATAAAGAGGTTTTCAGATACCAAGACTGAATTCACCCTTTCAGCAGAAGTGACAAAGTTTACAGTGAAATGCTAGGTTTCATGAAGTGAAATTGCCATCCAGCTTCTCGGTGCAGCAGAGTGTGGGGGTTTGAGTCATGGGTGGATTTACCGATATCCAGCAGCAGAACAACGTAGTATGTAGAGCCTGCAGCTACAGCAAATGGTTGGATGCGATTTAAGGTTTGAAGGTTGCGACTCTGGGGACAATGCTAAAACTCATATCGCCTCGTTTAACAAGCAGTGTCAGCTTCAAACTCATGCTCCTGGCTCTTGACTGAACTGTTTGATTTTCCAATTCATTATTTTATTTTATTTTATTTTTTTATTTTTTGCAGAGTCCCATTGGAAACTCTGGACCAACCTGTGGAGGAGGAAACCCAGCAAGGTCCAGGGAATGACTAACACTGAGTTATGAAGTCATTCACAATAACCTTCGTCTCCTGATGCATCCAAGCAAAGCTTTCAGTTAGCTTTCACTCATAATCTTTTTTTTTTTTCTTGCACTAACAACTTCACTACAGGAAACATGCAAGTATATTATCAGCATCCACAATCTGTGTAACCACTCTGCTGTTGCTAGTTTGGCTGAGAACCATTAGGTGACATGACATAAATTTCTTTGCTTGTTCCAGTGCAATCAAAAGGTGCAAAACCAAGCACATTGTTGATGTGCATAAGTCTTGAGTCAGTCAACATTCTCATCTTTCATCCTAGCAGCCTGCCTTTCCCATAATGTTTCAATCAAAATATCATCAGGCTTTAAGAAAGTTTTTTGTTTTCTGCTATATTTTATACTCTTTTCAATTTTTTTATGCACACGCTGCACTATTGCTAAATCCAGTAACTGTTTTTTGACAGACTTTTATTGTGACAATTTTACATTTGAATATGCTCTAAATCATCCTACTGTTGCTCTGGTTGTAGCTTCATAGTCGTAGACCAAACTCAGTACTAGTCTCACACCATTTCCAACCTCTAACAGGTCTTTTTTCTGTGTTTAGATGATCATCAACTTTGACCAACTCTCCTTGTTTCTTGCACTTTGTGTGTAGAAAAATGTTACATTTGGTTTCATTTGACAAGAACATCTGTATCAATGCTTCCTGTCTCCTACATTGTTTGTAGTATTTTTGTCAACTAAGTTTTGTCTTTCTTGGTTGAATCCTCATTTGCTCTAAATGCATTCATTTCCTCATTTGCTCTGACATTCATTAATTTTTCCATCATTTCATCTATTTTTGCTGTTTATTCCTTCCTGCATGTGTGCATTTATTGTTTTGATGAAAAAAAAAAGACCAGCTGGATCTAAGAGGGGTCTGGAAGAGACAGGAGGGGTAGTCTAAACAGTCTGTGCACACAGGCAGGGAGCAGTGCACACTGAAAACTACACAGTCTTCATAAATCACCCAACAAAAACACAACACCATCCCAGGGGACCTCCAAAATAACATGGTAATTTTTCTGGGCTGTGCTATGATGGATGATCAGAACTGATCATAGTATTAGATTTAAACTATTTAAACAGGATTCTTTATTTTGTTTAGAAAGAAACAATGAAATTCAGCTTCACAATGTCAAATCATTGTGGCTTTAAGACAAATTATGGACTGAAAATAGTCAAGGAGAGAAAAAATCAAGAGGATGAAAAGGTCAGCACAGCTGCTGGTAGGAATATTAATTTCTTGCTGACCAGAGTATTTCTACGGGACTCGAATCATAAACATAAACAACTAGCATATATTTCAGAGTACATTAGTTGCTTTAGAGCAGGAACACTCTCAGAATGCAACATGCAACAGCACCAAAAACAACAACAAAAAAACAGACACACCCACTCAAATCTCAGAATTTTAGTTGTGGTTTTTATGTCACTGATGGTGTTTTGAAAAATTAATTTACCTTGGTTGTCGGCAAACAGCTTAGAGATGTTCGTACATGAAACCCTGATCACCTGTCCCACATTGGCCCGGTGCCAGCAGTAAATGTAATCCCAATCTGTTGGGCAACCTGGGAAGACAATCAGAATGTAATAAACATTTACCAAAGTGACTGCACCAATGTGTTTGGGGTTAACACATTTAATAAAATTATACTCATTAATCAAATATTAGATTAATAGACAGCTATAGTTTGTTGACTTTCTTGAATGTGTTTGCTTAACCTAAGAGTTAATATTTCTCTTCTCAAAATAAACTGGACCATAAGAGCAAGACATTTTGATGTGAAGCCACAGCTATGTACTGTCATTAAAAGGCCAAACAAGCGAAAAGGGAATTTTATGTGCCAGAGCTCTTACTTTATCTACTACGGAAGCGCATTGCTATCACGCAGGAAAAAAAAAAATTTCGAGCGCTATCACGTTATAACGTGATACGTATCTCGTTAAAACGTGATAGTATCTCGTTAAAACGTGATACGTATGTCGTTAAAACGTGATACGTATGTCGTTAAAACGTGATACGTATCTCGTTAAAACGTGATACGTATGTCGTTAAAACGTGATACGTATGTCGTTAAAACGTGATACGTATCTCGTTAAAACGTGATACGTATGTCGTTAAAACGTGATACGTATGTCGTTAAAACGTGATAGTTATCTCGTTAAAACGTGATACGTATGTCGTTAAAACGTGATACGTATGTCGTTAAAACGTGATAGTTATCTCTTTAAAACGTGATATTTATCTTGTTAAAACGTGATAATTTTAGGTCCAGGAAGTGGCGGTATTATGCTAGGCTAGTACAGTGGCTAACATGAATTGGTCAGGTTTCCCTTCATGTTTGGTCTACAACATGTAGAGATACGGATGCTGCTTTGCACTGTGGTTAAAACCATTAATAGCATGCGTACTCTGAGCAGGATCCTAAACAGAACGGGACTGCACCGAAGGAAACGTCAGTCCGGTCCTCTAGCTGTAGCGGCGTTCCTGACTGTCTGGATCGAAGCTCAAGTTGGCTTCCGATTGTAGCTTCTGATTTGGGAAATGGCTAAAGGGAGATTATAACGGAGGCTCAGACGTATTTGCTGAACAGTTTCTGTTCAGATTTGTTTTAACAGTACACTTGCTGAACTACGGCTGTTCGTAACCAAGCAACCGAAATCAACAGAAGGCTCGATAGTGGCAAAAGACAAAACTAGATCCTGTTAAGCATTCTTCAAAATAAAAGACTTCCTCTCTCCAAAATAAATCATAAATCAGCAAAAGCTGAATGGCCTCCTTTAAGCGTCCTGAGAAACAATCACCTAATGATCGTGATTCATAAATCTCTACTCGGCTTGGCTCCAGCATCCTTAAACTTTCTTTTACATAGGTCTGTTAATTCCCATTCTTTACGTTTTAACAATATTTTTCTTTTACATGTTTCACTTTTCTGAACTGAAAAAGGGAAGCAGGATTTTAGTGTGATGGCTCCTACAGCCTGGAAACAGCTCCAGTCTGAAATAAAGATGTCAAAGCTGGTTTCACTGGACTTATTTCGAGCGATTCTTAAAAACAGACGAGATTCTATTAAACAGTGTCACTGTTTTTAAATTCTTTTCTACTGTTTTACACTTCTGCATATGCATTAATTAATTTTATTTTGTAACCAGGTTGCTGTGTGTTGCAGACTTCTACCCAGGTCCCTCTTGAAAATAAGATAAGATGTGTATCTCAACGGGGTTTACCTGATAAAATAAAATAAATAAAATAAAAAAAATAAAATAATAATATTTGTCAAATATTGGTCAACAATTTTTAATATTTGTCGACAAACAAGGAGCAAAGAAGAGACACCTCTCCTTTACCATATAGGTGACTTAAAATAATGTTTTCTAATGGAGACAAAGAGGGTAGATAAAGATTATTGTGTTGCTTTGATAAAATAAAACTCTGAACTTGAAGATAGTTATAGAAATATTTTGTAGGAATATCATGTTTGTTTTTAATTTCTTCAAGTTACATAAATACCTTCCCTGAAAAAAGATCAGACACTTTAGTTATATTCTTAGCAGTTTAAATCCTGCTCTACATGGATGAACATTACATCGGATAGTTGTTGCATTTCTCCCAAATAATCAAGTGTTTTTTGCCAGATCATCATTGTATTTTTCAGAAATGGGTATTTTGTTTGCTTAATTGACCTTTTCCTGCCTGATGAGTACATGTACAAGTCTATAGCAATAGAGATCCAGTGGGACACAATAGTAACCCATGCTGGGGGCTGTCTGGCAGTAAAGTAAAACATTGCTGCCCTGATCTGGGTTGAAATAACATAATAGGTTTGATAATTGTTAACACCCTCTGTCATATGGCTGATATAAGACAGACAGTTTCATTCTCGGGCGTTTACCATTTAAGTGAAGTTGGAAAAAGTTATATTTAGCTCCTTAAAGAAGAAGGGGAGTGAGGAAATTGAAACTGATTGGAAAACATATAAGAATTTTGGCAATATTGTAATTTTTATAATATTGATGTGACCAATTAAGGAGATGAGTAGCATCTTTAACTATTAAACTTTTATAGCTAACATACTTAGACACTTCTGATCTGGAATAGATTATTCATCTCTGATGCTACGTTGCATCACTATAAATCGGAATCTGAAAAGTTGTTGGCATTATTATCCCAGCTGATGGATCCTTGTAAGCCACACAAAAAGGCAGGTGCTCTAGGACAAAAAAGTGAAAGAAAACAGAAGGTTAAAATAATAACAAATATTGTAAATGTGATAGGAGTTTATTTCTAATGCATTCCAGATGCAAAAATATTTTTAAATCTCTCATTGCTGAGGTTTCAATTCAGATAAAGATTTCACAAATCACAAACTAGGTTTGAAATATTCTGCCATTAGCGTAGATTAGAATAATCTACTCCAGATTTGAAGTGTCGATGTATGTTCGTTTTTAAAGCAGAACAAATGATTTCTTAACATTTATATGTTAAATATAATTTCCATGATTAGTTACTTATTTACAGTCATATGTCAAGTCATATGTTAAGTATAATTTACATGATTATTATTATTCACCGAATTTAACTTTATTGTACACAATTCCAAAAGGTGACGTGAAAAATAATTAAATTCAAAGCTTTATGTATGATTTATTTTGGAGAGAGGAAGTCTTTTATTTTGAAGAATGCTTAACAGGATCTAGTTTTGTCTTTTGCCACTATCGAGCCTTCTGTTGATTTCGGTTGCTTGGTTACGAACAGCCGTAGTTCAGCAAGTGTACTGTTAAAACAAATCTGAACAGAAACTGTTCAGCAAATACGTCTGAGCCTCCGTTATAATCTCCCTTTAGCCATTTCCCAAATCAGAAGCTACAATCGGAAGCCAACTTGAGCTTCGATCCAGACAGTCAGGAACGCCGCTACAGCTAGAGGACCGGACTGACGTTTCCTTCGGTGCAGTCCCGTTCTGTTTAGGATCCTGCTCAGAGTACGCATGCTATTAATGGTTTTAACCACAGTGCAAAGCAGCATCCGTATCTCTACATGTTGTAGACCAAACATGAAAGGAAACCTGACCAATTCATGTTAGCCACTGTACTAGCCTAGCATAATACCGCCACTTCCTGGACCTAAAATTATCATGTTTTAACAAGATAAATATCACGTTTTAACGAGATAACTATCACGTTTTAACGAGATACGTATCACGTTTTAACGAGATACGTATCACGTTTTAACGAGTTACTATCACGTTTTAACGAGATACGTATCACGTTTTAACGAGATAACTATCACGTTTTAACGACATACGTATCACGTTTTAACGAGATAACTATCACGTTTTAACGACATACGTATCACATTTTAACGAGATACGTATCACGTTTTAACGACATACGTATCACGTTTTAACGACATACTATCACGTTTTAACGAGATACGTATCACGTTATAACGTGATAGCGCTCGAAATTTTTTTTTTCCTGCGTGATAGCAATGCGCTTCCGTAGTTTAAAAATAATTACCATTACTTTGGTGTATTTAGTTAAACCTATCTGCTACTAGTAATTCTTTCCCTTTAATTTCTAAAGAGTCCTTTTACTTCTCTAGTCTTAAGCACTTATCCTTAAGTAACTTATATTTATGTTCTTACTTTCACTTATTTAGTTAAACTTAGTTTTACATACTTATTTTGCATATATTCACTCCTATTTTGCTTTTACTTACTTACACTTACTTGTTGAAACATTTCTTAATTTAGATTTACATACACCATGTTAACTTGAACTTTTAAGATTTGCCCACTTACTAATTTAAACTTAATGTATTTCATTTATTTACCATTTTACTTTACTTGCTTATAGTAACTGAAGCATCACATGCGCACCTTAAACATATGGCACAAAGAGACATTAATATCTTCAACGGTCATTATAACAGCATGTGTCCAATTATATTGTTCATAGTAAAGGTTTCTTTATTGGATGACACACTGAATCCTTTAAACTTACTCTCCCATTAATAAAATGCTTTAGGTACAGCATGTTTGGCTGAAAAATGGTGTTTGACATGTCATTGTTACACCTTACTGACCTTCCTTGTAGTCCCGTAAAAAGCCAGCACCTGGTCATTTTATCAACTTTTCTTATAAAACACACTTAACATTCTATAAGCAACAGACTTTTTTGACCTTGAATGCATCTTAATCCTGCAGAACCAGCTAATTAAGCATTTTCCTGGAACAGAAACTTAGTTCTCTGATGTTAGTTTTCAAGGGGTTTCCCTCAGTCTGGGAAAGGCGAAGGGTGTTTGATTTTGTGACGTTCTCAGCCCTCCTCTCTGCCCACGCTTCCTCTCCACAGCCGCTCATATCACATGGCCGACGAAGTCTCTCCCTGCGGACCCTGGCGCTCTGGATGAGAGTGTGTTTGTGATAAGAGACGGTGGTAATGAGGCGCCGGACTCAATCCGCCATCTCATCGTCTCATACATCAAAGCTCCTCGGCCCTGCGTCAATTAAAACGGCCGCACGGAGAGATGCAGCAGCACTCATTCATAATGAAACACAGCGTTTGGCTGCTGCTGCAGGTTCTCCTGCCAAAGCTGCGAAGAAGAAGACATCTCGCAGGATAAACGAGGCTTTGAACTCGTTTTTCATTTATATTTTCCACTCCATCATAGCTACAGATGACATCTTCATTTATTATGTTCTGCACTGACTCAAGACGGAGTACCTTTATATTGTTAAATACTGTAATATTGACAGATATCCCCTATAAAATGGGACTTCATTTAAATGGACACAGTGGCTATGGCTTTATAACAGTTTCCAGTGGTGATGGGAAACAGTTCCTTCTTCAGATGCTCACTGAAGCAAAGCAAACAGCATTATAGTGGGATTTAGCGATGGATAAATGGACTTGTGCATCTCATTATATAGTCATGGTTGTCTTTTTGTCTTGTTCACAGTGAATAAACATGAGCGAAACGCTAGTAAACATCAGTGCCAGAGACAAAATGCTGAAGGATCCGTGGTCTGTGGATGAGAAATAGAAA
The DNA here is from genome assembly GCF_051168715.1 of Poecilia mexicana. NCBI lineage: Eukaryota > Metazoa > Chordata > Actinopteri > Cyprinodontiformes > Poeciliidae > Poecilia > Poecilia mexicana. Next base: position 19,106,766 of record NW_028263373.1, on the reverse strand, counting down.
CATGAGAACTTGAGCCATTTGAGCACAGTGAACTCACTTTCTTTTTCAAGAAACCAGTTTGAGACAAACTGAGGTTTGTGACATGCTGCATTTTCCTTTTGGAGATACAAGACCTTTACACTGTGGTCATAAAAGGATGGACATTTCTCAACTGTTGTCAAGAAGTCCACATTTTCTGCCCCAAGTTCAGATTCAATGAACCAGAAACATTTTCCGATCGATCATGGTCAATTTTTACTGAGTCTAAACTGACAGGCACAATGCCTGACGTGACCCTTCGGTTGCAGTGGCCCCTTTTCTTCAAGGCACAGTGCGCATTCCCCATAATCCCCATACTTTAGTTGTAATGAGCGATTGTTGCCTCCTATCATCTCAGAAAAGGTTTTCAATTTTTCACTGATAAACAAGATATTTTCATCCACACAACTGTTGCTCTTATTGTGTCTGAACTACCCAGACCAGCCTGTTTGGCACAAACATCCATGTCATGTTCAAATACATTTCAAAATTCTTCATCTGGATTTTTGGTTTAAACAACAAGTCATCATCAGTATATGCTTAAATACAGTAAATGTCTGATTTGATATTTTGCATTCATAAGCAGTTGAGGAAGTGGATCTAATAAATTATGCAATAAGTCTCAGTAACGCAACAAACCACAAATATATATTTTGATATGTAAGATTAGAAAACTAAACAAGCTGGTAAAATTAAAATTCACGATCATGTAAAGACACAACAGCCCACCTGCAGTATTAGAAAACAAAATGTATCCTTGTCTATTTAAAGCCCACAGGGCATCTAAAGTGACTTACTGGTTTATTTTTCTTGCTGAGGGCTGTGAAAGGTCAAACCTGGCTGAACAGTATTAAAGTAATTTCTCTGTCTCACCTGCTTTACTGCGACATTCAAAGATTCACCTGTCTGACATTTCTGTATCCGATTAAAAAAAAAAAAGGAAGGAAAAAAAAACCCATCTGCAACAACTTATGAGGAAAGATTTGTCATTCTCGAGGACAGACATGAAGGGGGAAGGAGTATTATATCGATCAAATGTCAGCCTAAATGGAAGGCCTTTATTTCCTCCTCAAGGTCTGGCCAGCTTATCCCCCGTCGCTTCATTTCTCAGTCTATTCCGGATTCAATAAAGCACAGGTACACTAACGGCTGTAATAGTGTTTCAAATATTAGAGTAGTGAAACCCCCCTGGGATGGATAAAACTGTGAAATCTCTTTATAGCCCTTGTTATGAGATGCAGATAGAAGAACTGTATATCAAGAGATAATCTGAAGATATTAAAGAAAAACACCTGTATCTTATCAATTGTTTAATCACGCTGTTAGATTTTTATGAGGGGAGTATTGCATGAAATCTACTTTTTGAGCCTTACACCATGTTATCATGTTATCCCTTCATCAAAAACATATCTGGAGAATTGCTTTGATTCTTTCATGCATATTTGAGAAATCCTTGAATCTCCCCTGGCAGCCATTCTAGGGTGTCTGTGCTCTTGCTCTAACAAAGCACTGCCTATTTTCACAAAGCTCCTCCTAGAGCTAGCAGACTCCGCCTCAGCATGTGAACTACTTCTCAGTCCAACACCCCAAGTGCGATTGGAAATGGTAAAGGCGCATTGTTGTGGTGACATGCAATAGTGTATCAGAAAGAGCATAGGAACTTCTTAAAGGGACAGACGCCAATTTCAAAGCATCAAATTGCAAAGTCAAATTTCTTTTAAGTTATTTTTGCTGCATACAGCATTTTTGTAACTGAAGTTAACATAGTTACCTTTTTGTGCTAGAAAATGACACCATGCGCCTGGAGAATACATAATACAAGCCTTCTAAGGTTTTGTTCTGAAAAAACTTTTTTAAATTTTATCCCTTGAATTCCTATTTTTTCCTGCCTCACAAACCAAAGCAGTAAACGAAAGCAGTAAAATATTGCACAGGACACAACTTTAAAATAAAAAAATGTCAACAGCACATTTATTGGCAGATTACTCTTTAAAAGCTAAGGGGAAAAAATTACAGCATTTTGCCTGAGAAATACAGTAAAATGCACAGTCCTGGAGAAAAGAAGGTTTCCATGACTGTCAATACAGTCCAACTTTGCTGCTTCCATTTGATTAAACAAAAGCAATTTATTAATTACTCATTACCAGAGTGACTACCTCTGTAAGAGCAGGAGTTGTGTAAGTTTGTGAGTTTCTTCAGCATGTAGGCGTCGGTCCAATGCAAAGGTGGAAAAAAGCAGAAATGGCCTTGGACAGCAATAGTTGCTGCCCATCACGGGGAACAATCGCAAGGATGGATGGATGGATGGATGGATGGATGGATGGATGGATGGATGGATGGATGGATGGATGGATGGATGGATGGATGGATGGATGGATGGATGGATGGATGGATGGATGTACGGACAAACAGAGGGATGTATGGATGGATGCTACACTGAGAAAGATTTTTCACAAAAAGGAAAACAAGCTGCCGATCGTCAACACAAACACATCAAACCCACTGCCCAGCACAATTGTGGAGGAGTAAAGAACTGATTTTTTTTTTTTGTTTTGTTTTTTTTGCTGCCACAGGGCTTGGGAACCTTGAAATTATTTTAAGTCCTCTTTATATTTTAGAGTTATATGTGAGGCCATTTGTCTTACTGCTGAAGCTCAGTCCAAAATGGATCATCAACAGATCAATGATCATAAGTGTAAATCAACAACAGAATATCTTAAAAAGAAATAAATGAAGGTGTTACAATGGTACACTCCAGGTCATGACCTGATTGAAATGCTGTGGTACAACCTTAAGAGAGTTGTGGAAAAATTGGGTTCTGCAAAAAAATGTTCAATATAAAGTCACAGCAATCACATATGCCATTGATGTTTCATACATGTTGTTTGTCCAAAAAGTGTTATTGACTGTCATGGAAAGTGCTGGTGATTTGAAAGTATAAAAAAAAAACATGTTGGTTTTTATGGTCCATGGTTGTGTGTTTCGGAAAACAGATTTCATCAGTAACCAAAGACGTATTGGAACAAAACTTTTGATTTCTGAGTTTGTTGATACATGTTATTTAAAACCCAACATTACATGTTGGGTTTGTTAAAAATACCAACATCCACATTACTGTCAAGTTATTTGCTTTTACTGCTGCAGTAAACAGTGACACTTTCCACTAGTAATTAATGGTCAATATGGCAGCAGCAACTGACCTGAGAATATGAAGAGGGCAGAGCGGTCGAGCTGTGTAATGATCTGTGAAAAGGCCAGCAGCAGAAAGTGACAGCCACATGGAACCTGGCAGTAACACACAAACATTCACATGGGTGGCTGATGTTCAGGGTGAGTGTAATAATGAGGATGGAGAAATAATAATAATAAAAAAAAAACATTACTTTCTTGCTTTCTTTATGTTGGAACATGACGGGGCATTTCCAAACTGTTTCCAGAAGATTGGCACCATGAAACTATCCAAAAGGTCAAAACTAAAAACTAAAACAGGAACTGTGTGGTTTATATCTGAGTCAATAGTTTAGCGTGTTACATTTCCTGTGAAGCACTTCTTTCCAAACTCATAAATATCTCTGCACACGTCGTAAAGAGATAAAACTATTTCTCAGACTACTGCAGTAGCTCATCTGTTCAGAAACAAAGACCCTCTGTTTTGCCACCTCAGAGTCTGATTGTCACATCTCCTCTTTGCTTGAACGCAAATGATGCAATTAATTATGAGCAATAGCAGCTGAGGTGTAGACTGGAAGCCCCACTGGTGAGCAGATGACGCTCATCAAGTGAGAACAAAGTTTAACTGCTTGGAATGATCATGTCACACAACTGAAAACACTTCACAACAGAGCATTTCAGGTGTAATAAACCTGGCTTCAGACAACATCACAGAAGGAGAATGAAGTCCTCCACCCCCTTGTGCACAAGCTGTTCAAGTGTTTTGTTTTGTTTTGAGGTGTGGAAAAAAGGATGAAAGAAGAATCTTAACAAATTCAGATAGTTCACCTTCTACTCAGGTAGGTAGCAAACCTTAAAAAGGTTAGAGACATTTCTCTCTACCTTTGATTGTAGTCTGTGGAGCCGGATGAAGAAAGCATACTTTGCATTTGGTAAAAGAAAATCAATCATTATTTACAAGAAGGTATCCAGCTGGACTACTTTGTACATCCATCATCAAATGTCAGACAGACAAGAATGTATGACAAACACCCCGCCACACAAACTGACTGGTGTAGAAAGTTACCCGAAGTTTCAACTAATTCCCTCTACGCATCTTTTCTTTTACAAGTTCAATGAGGCTGAAAGACAGCTGAAGCACTCGTCACAGACTTGTATAAATTTGTTTTCTGGTTCTTTGGGGAAAACAGAGATATTTTCACTCCAGACTCGACATGCAATTTCTTGTAGGAGTTGTAGCTGTGAGCTGAGACCTCCTCATATCAGGACACCTTTGAATCACTTTTAGAGAACTCAAAAAAGCATCAGAAACCTACAAACATAGACCGTCTTTATTTTGAATCGGAAAGCCTGAACTGTTAAATAGGGAGGCCTATCAGCCAATAGGAGAATCACAGATTGGCCACTGTATTCCGATTCATTGGAGCCTTTCCGCAGCAATGACAGACCTGCAGACACTCACCCAAGTTCTGACCAGTCTCCTATTTCATTCTGCTCCAACACATGAAGACATTGTGAAACTGTTCTCCTCATGGCAGAGGGTCAAACCTTGACTTCCCTGTCCAGAATGTCTTGACTGTGGACTGTGAAAACAGACTTGAGATTGATGCTTCCCATGCCAACTATTCAAACAAAGCCATAAACCGAACCAGTGTCAATGTGAATGGTTAGTGAAGGTTCTTGGAGAAGTTCCCAGGACTTTGTCAGAAATTAAGTTCACACTCCATTACTCTAGATGGAGCGTGAGAGATACCAGGCAGTTTTGTGCATGCACAAAACTTCTATGTTTAGATTATGGTGGTTTATTTTAATTTTCCAAGCAGTCTTGAGTGCCTGTGAGTAGAAGCCTGTAAGTACCAGAGTCAGATATCCATGACAAGATAGAGTCAACCATGCACTGTTACACTAAACACAAGAAAGTGTCAGGGTCTCTTGCTGAGGCTCCTGGTTTTCACTCTCCTCACAAATGCAACACTGGTCATTGTTTGAATTGTGCAAATTAAAAAGATGAAGTAAGGATTTGAAATAACTAACACAAAGTGGAAGTCTGCTGGAGAGAAACTACGTAAAACATGATATATTTAAGAAACGAGTTAGAGGTACACACAGGCTTTTAGTCTATAGTTGCAACATGTCCAACAACACAAAGCAATAGTCACACATGTCTAAAACCACATTTCCAAGAGTTGTAAAAACCTTTGGATTCAGTTGAAAAAGTAAATAAAAGGATACATTTTATTATAAAGCCAAAGAGACCCAGAGGTTATATACACAATGTTTTAATCTCAGATACCAAGAAGAAGATTCATTATGATGATTTAATTTTAAAGTCTAGCATAGACGCTTTACAATATGAAATCTAGCTTTGATTTCATATCTCTGTATGTAGTATCAAAATTGCAAGACCTGCTTAAACTGTAACAAATATTAGCAAATGACATAATTACAATGCATTCGCTCTGACTGACGAAAATGAACTCCATGCTTTCCCTCATATTACATAGATAATCTTTTTCCCCTCTTTTTGTAATTCTGCCACCACATCTTTATATTTGTGTTTAAATTTGTCATCCTTGAAATCTTCTGAAGCCCATCATCTCACATTGAGATATTGGGTTTCCATTCTCTCTGCAAACAATATTTAGCTTGAGGATAAGTAAATCAAACTGTGGTAGCTACGTGGGTGAGCACATAAAAAAATTTACATTTGTGAAGAAGATGGGCATGTTTGGCTTTGAAAGGTGAAGAACTAAAAGCATGAGCCACTCCAAAATTAAGGCTGGTATGGCTAGTGTGTTCCCCGGCCATAAATTTTAATTTGAACACACGTGAAAAAGAGGTTGCATACTAATGGTGGCTGCTCTTTCAGGTTTTTTATTTTCAAAAATAAAACAGAGAATGAAATGAAAATAAAAGCTAGTATAATTTTCTCTTCAAGTTTAGAACTGGTAATACTACTTTACTTCCTATCTACCACTTGACAACAACAAAAAAAATAATAATAAGGTTCGAATGGTTTTCTATTAATTATTTTTGCAAAGACTCTGAGTTTCTCCACAGCAGAATAACAACATACCAACCTGTCTTGGATGAGTAGTTGTTTTCTTCCTGTTCAAGAATATCATAGCATTCTTCTTGAGCCTTCATGTGCTGCAACACCACAGCACAGTCTGGGTGCATGGCCTCCGTCTGAAGAGCAGAAAAATCCAGTTGCACTTAAAATACATGGCTGAGAAATAATGAATAAGCACAGCATATCAGGAAAATTGTTTTGTTTTGGGGTTTTTTCCACTGATCTTTCCTTCAAACATAAAACTCAATACAGGGTAAAAACAAGTAAAATATTTCCACAATCTAATTTACTTCGGTGGTCTATAAAAACCTCCCTGATTATTTAAAGGTCACAGGCACAAGCAGTGTCTCGTTGTGACAGCATAGTCCTATCATATCTGTCCTGTAAGTTTATGGAACAAATCTACTTTATACAAGCATGATAGTGGCAGAAGACTTTTCCTCCTGAGGCCACACAACGAGTGATTTTACAGTTTATCATTATGAATGTTACCTGGAGCACCTCGCATGACGAGGAGCAGACTCTGACAGATGTTTTCATGAAATCATCAGATGCAGGTGAAAGAAACCCGATTGTGTGCGAGAGACTAAAGAGTGCCCTCTGAGAGTGAACTTTAATTATTGTTACCTTTCATCCTAAATGGCAGCTGTTTTCCCAACGTCGTCATTTAAATTCAGTCATTGTCGTAATGAGGTCATTATCGCAGGGCGCCCGATGCCTATGGCCATTCTTAAATGAGCCGCCATCATTTACATTCAGAGTTTCACAGCGATACCGAGGGTAGATTATTGTATGGTATTTGACATCCTGACTGAGGCATGAATAATTTTAGTTGACATTTAAAGATGGAGCAAGTTTCCTGTTATGTTCAGTTTAATTTTGACTACATGTGTAATGTGAATTTACACCACCATGTTAAATCACTTCCAATTTTGGTAAATGTTTTCGTTTAGTCTGGGTTTTAACGTCATTTCTATATTCCTATCTGAGTGCTCCAATTTGGATCGTATTTAGTATAAATGCAGAACAAGTCCCATGGATGCTCATTCTGCACTGCAATAATGTGTTTGGCCTGATGGACAGAATTTCACTGCCTTTTATGCCTAAAATGGATGTACAGTGGAAAAGATGCTCAAACTCTCAAAGACAGTTGGACTGCGTCATTATTGCAAATGACGCAGTCAGGAAATTGTAAGTTAATCACAATCAATATCATAATTGTAATATTCAGCAATAAGATCACAATTAAAAACAGTTCTGATATTGTGCGGCCTTTCCTCAGCGTTTCTGGGTAGTTACGTGTTGATATAAAACGGGTGAAATTTGAATCAAGATTAGGCATCAACAGAATATCAGTAACACCTTTGTGTGATTAAACACAAATAAATCTGACCCTTTTAACTTTGTATTTAATAAGTGTGAGGCTGGTGTTCCCTCTTATGGACATATAAACAATACAATCTGAGCTGGTTTTCATACCATAAAACAACAATATTTACTAGCCTATTTTTAAACAGCTTTTAAAATAGGCTTTTAAAGAGATTTTGAGGCAGTTGAGTTTTCTCTTACTCTTTAGAAAATCCTTGACATTTTTATATACAGAGGTTCATAATTTGATCTAAAAGAGAATGGCTCTCAGAGAGAATGCTTCATGTTTTTTTTCCTCGTGATTTTTTTTTTATTTGCCCTCTCTGAGAACTGCTTTCTTTTTTGTATTTTTGCTAATAATAAAACAGCAATTTCCAAACCACTAAATACCAAACACAGAAGCCTGAAAAACCAAGAAAATAATATCCTATAATTAAAGTCTTTAAAAAAGTAATAAAAAAAGCATTAGCAGCACTTACTCTCAGTAGTTCTTTCTTTATTCACAATGTCATGAAGGAATTTGCTTTCCAATGTGGCACCAGTTGATTGGGAGTTACACACAGAAGCTGATTTATACTATTATTCATACTATTCCTAACTCATCTGAAAAGCCATGCTCCACTCAGATACAGTTTTCTCTTACCAGGCATTAATGCTCTGAAGAAGAGGAGAAAAAGAAAATATAGAAAAAGTCACTTCTTACCAAAACATCAATTCTTGTTGTCCCTGAGAGATAAATTACACACTCTGAAAAAAACAGCAGATCTCTCTTTGTTCCACTTTTGAAAAGCATCTTTGTTGTTTACATCTTGTTAGGTTCTGGCATATCATTTTCATCACCTGCTGTGTGTTTGGCGCCTCCCTCTGCCTGAGAGTGTTATTGTCCTTGGCTCAAGAGAACTGGAGTTTACAGAGGAGTTCAGCATCCAATCAGCGACTGCAAGGCGCCCAAGTGGGGTGGCTCCACACAAGCCCAAATTACCATTTTTCCACCTCCATGCTCAACATTCGGTATGTGTTCTTTGGCCAAGCATCTGTACTTCACCCTCATATGTCCAAAACAGATTATTCCAGAGGTCTAAAGGATCCTGACAACAATACTTTGCTAAACTATTTTCAGCCACTTAGCAGAGCAGATACTTTCTTCTTCAACTTTTCCAAAGAAACCATCCTTTTTTTTCTTTGTTTTTTTTTTCCCACGTGTTTCGTGTTGTACTTTACCATTTAACATAACTAAGACCGGTGGAGCCATAGATGGAACTCTTGGGTTTTGCACAGTCTGACCTTGGGGGTCAACACCATGTTGGAATGTCCTTGGGGAAAGATGTAGCACATCACATTTCCCTCCAACTCTTTCTGCACTATTTTTTTTTTTTTTTTACATTTTATTCTTTTCTAACTCCAAATTCTTTCCTGCATCTGTTTCCTAGAAGTGGGCTGCTGGCATTCATTATCTGGCCACAAAAATCTATTGATTTCCTTGTATGTGGGAAAGAAAAACACATTGTCAATCGGCAGGGCATTGACAGGATGCAGAGGGAAAAAAAAGATGACAGCATGTTTCCTCATTTTGGCCTCCATACTCCAACTACCTGTGGCCTTTAGAATTGATTTTAAGGTTTTGCTACTTGTTCTGCAAGAAGATACTTGCCTGAGGCAGTAGGTAATTTGATGTCAGGACTCAAAAGGTCTGGAAGAATTTCTTGCAGGAAATAAGAAGAGGAACCTCACTAAGTTTGTGACAGATTTACAGTTTCATTTCTTGTTTGAGTTATTTTTAATTTGGCTGTTTTCATTTATGTCTAATTTCAATTCCTTATTACAAATCCAGTTCAGTGTTAAACTGTTTAGGTACTGTCAAAATGTCAACAGATCTGATTACTTTTGTAAATCCTACTGCCAGAAAAATATATAAATGTCAAAATAAGGTGATTCATGTTTGTGTGTGAAGGGGAAAAAAATAATAAAATGACATCTGAAATCCTTCTCACTCAAGTGTGGCCGCAGCTGGTGGAGATGAAATGCCGTGAAGTTCAGATGAGGTTGAAATTGAATAAGAGCTGAATATTTTTTTTCATTGAATTACCTGCATTGTTTGAAATTCAAACAAGAATATGTGTACTTTCGCATGAGTGGAGGAAAAAAAATTCATGATTTCCCTTTGTAGCTGTCAGTCTGCAGAGTGTCCGACGTTAATGGAGTCACAAGAGATGTTCGTTCTTTTCTTTAATCCATTATATTAGATATTCTTAAAGTGCTTTTGAAATGATTGATTCTGTTTGTTTATGGAAAAACAATGCAAATGTAAAAAAAAAAAAAAAACATGTCAAATAGGTCGAAAACATAACAGTTTTTATTGGGCGTTCATATCCCAGAGGAAGTAAGAGCTCTAGAGATAGAGTGAGATGCCCATTGAGAGAATTATGACACTAATTCACAGCTGACACAACAAACAGCAAGGACAGCAGGTGAGTAAAGTCAGGTCGTAAATTCACATAAATGTCTGAGGAGTTCAGGAAACTTTATGAATTAACTCATTATCAGTTCACATTGATTTTAATGAGTAATTCATTCATGAGTTCTCTAAAAAGTTGAGATAAATGTAGATAATTAACTATTTATGTTACAAATGTCAACAATAAAACCAGAACTTTCTTATCAAATATATATTGGGATCTAATATATTGAACTGTCAATTATTATGTAAAAGCCCGGTGCTTTATTTTTTTTATTTGGTAATGGAAATTAACTTTAATTAATTTTTTTTTCTTTTAAAGGCAAACCCACCGACAAATCTATGAACTAATCTATGAGTTAAGGTAAATCGGAAACTGTCGTCTTTACTCACCGTTTCCCAGAGCGCCAGCTGCAGGAGCAGAGCCAGGTGAAGGAAGCTGTTCATCCTTGGACGTCCAGAAAGCAGCAAACTGACCCGGGAAAGGACTCACGCTTCCCAAAGTAGTCTCAAGAAGCAAGTTAATAAATAAATCTGTACTTAAATAACTCTTCAAGAAAGAACACAAATATGTGTTTCCGCGGCAAGTGCTGGAGGCAAGCAAGAAGTGAGCGGTTCTCTGGGAGGTGTGTGGGAGGTCCGGGTGGCGCTACGGTGTCCGAGGGGCGAGGATGAGGATGTCCGCATGACGCGCGGAGGAGAGCCGCCGATGCACTGAGCTGAGCTCCGCTGCTCTCCTCCTCAAAGGCGGCGACAGAGACAAAGGAGGAGGAAGAGGTGGAGGGTGGGAGGATACTCAGCTGAAGGAGTTACATCTCAGCTGTTGAGTATACTGTGCAAAAGTCCCAAAGTACTTATTATATTTTGCATTTATCGTGCTTTTCATCTTCAGACTGCAGACTTGTGGGGTTCTGATATATATATTTTTTTTTACTTTGCTTACTTTCACACTAATTTCTAGTCAGGTAGGCTTTCCTGAGTCATTCCAGGCTAAGTAAAAATAAATATCATTTTAAATAAATCTCTAGTCACTAAGTAGCAGCCCAACGTTCTGTACATGGGGAGTCCAAATATTCATCTTCAGGCCTCTGAAAAATTTTATGTTGCCACATATTACGGCTCCTGGCCTCTTGAGGCTGTGCAGGCTCCCTTTTTGTTATGCAGGTTCAGCTGTGAGAGCACACCTTCCTGATTGGCTGCCTGAGTGCTGCAGGAGAGCAGCTATATCATTGGACCAGCAGAGAATTGACAAGCCAATCAGACGTTGATGAGGCCCACCTGTACCATATAAAAGGCTCCTGAATTTCCTCCAGTGGGACAGCTAATTGGAAGAGGTTTTGTGAAGTTGTCATCCACGTTTGGTGATTGCAACTGCTTTAGGCAGTTTGTTTTGAGCCGTTTTGTGCAACTGCTTTGGCAGTTTTGAACTAATTTGTTCTGCTAAGTAGCTTGACTGCTTTAGATTGCTTTGCCAAGCTAGAAGCTTGTTTGGGAGGCTTGGTCCTCCCTTTGTGTGTCTCCCCCCCTTTTGGGTTATTTTGAGTTTACTTTGACTTGTGTGGACATTTTGTAACTTTAATATTCTTGAGTTTGTTAATCCCTTTTGTTTTACATTAGTTGGGCTAAATTGTATTGTTTTGTGAAACCTTTTTTTGTAATCATTTTACATTCCGCTTGTTACTCTGGACACATTTTATGTTACCAGCCCTGGACTCCTAGACCTTGGGGGCGTAACACCACAGTTTACAAATATGCAGTAAACTAAAATCTTCCTGAAATAGAAAATATTTGGTACAACAAGAGAGCATATGTCTTGGTGTACCAATGTTACTTTTCAGTGACATTTGGTAGCTCATCTAAGTAGACTTGAGCACAATTATTAAATATGGGTGCAAAAAGCTTTTATGTATGATAAATATTAGGATTTTTGATTGTCACTTTGTTTTAACAGTTGAATTATTTTGGACTATGTATTTTTGTCAATAATGGTGTTCCATAAATGGATTTCTTTCTGTTTATCTTTGTTGTTTTTCTCCCTGTCATGTTTGTACATTGGTTATCCTGTTTACTCATAAATAACAGTTTGACAGAGGAAAATTTTATTTTAGCTCCAACCAGGTGAGTCCACAAATGTATTCTCTAAACAACTGGAATACCTCAACTCAAAACAAGATGATCTCTCAGATCCTGGTTCATCTCTGTTCTGTGTTACTTTCCATTTATTATGCTTTCCAGACATTGTAATCTCCTGAAGATTAATTCTTGGCCCCATTTCTTTTCTTTTTTTTTGGTCCTATGTTAGACTTGTATCATTTTATCAGATTGTATGTGACTGAAGATCAGTTCAGTTCTGCTTTCCACTAAACCATTAGAACTTGTTTACAATTTTTAATTATTTCCTGAACAAATTCTCAACTTTTATGTGCAAGACTAAATTGCTGGTTCATAAAGGACTCATCTGGCTATCACTACCACAAACCCTTTTTGAGGAATAGCATTAATATTGAGATTATGGGTCCAAAAAAATATTTTTTTTATCGGAAAGAAGTACAACAAATCCTTGGGGGATGAGAATGTGATGGGAGATGTGACGTTCCCAATGCAGAGGCTGGAAAACATACTTAAAGAACATTCTCAAATAAATAAACATAAGTCAAATCATGATAAATGGGAGTATACAAGTAATGCTGCTAAAGCTCTGCATTAAGTAATGTTAGAGGATATAAGTGATGGAAAATAAACAAAAAATGGTAAACAAAAGAAAGTCATGTCAACACTTTAGAGTTCAGACTAGAAACTCAAATAATACATGGATTTGAACACTTAAAGTCCAAACACTGCCAAAAGGGAGGCAGAAAATGAGGAAATATGGAAAATAGTTTTGTTTGATATATGGAATTTATCCAGAATGCATCAAAACTGTGAAATGAAAAAATCACTAGAAATGCCTCTGCAGGAACCATCACAATAAGTTCATTGTATATTTTTATGCAAGAAAATCGATTTAAAACAAACCATCCCCACCTCATCATCAAAAATATATTGAAAACTAAAGCCACAATGTAGCTCTTAGTTTTTTGTCTGTCAAAGAAATTGCTTCTTTGGTAGAAAAAGAGATGTGTTTATGTTAAATATGTATTTTACTGCGGGGACTCAAGATTACATTCTATAAAAGCTGATGTATCTGTGTTGTGCTATTGGATACATTCCTCTGGAGAATTGCTCCGCTACTCAGGACAGTTTAAATAAGCAGAATATACTTAAACAATGGACAGCTGCCCACAGAGCAACACTGTATCTGTGTGTGTGTGTTGGAGGCATGATTGATGATTTGCTGCACTTTTGGCAGATTCACCAGACCACCAGCACTGAACATCCTGCAGACAACAGCACCTGTAGAAAGAAGAGGTTTGGAGGCACTTTACACAGTGACTTGGGTTTCTTTTGCATTCATGGACACTGCATCGCAGAAACCCAGCAATGGAATGAGATTTAAAATCATGCATCCACTTTTCTTTGAAGTTATGTTTATGTTCGTTATCCGTGATCAGAGCAATAAAGGTAGTATGATTACAAAAACGTTGATGCAGGATGACTTAATGCTTTGTTAAAGATAGCAGATATGTTTTATTCCAGGAGTGTAGGAAGCAGTTTATTCTTTGAGGCCCACGTTAGGTCGGTAGGTATTTCCATAACAGCAAGTTGTTTGGTCTGTACATAAACATTTAGTGGTTAATCTGCATGGTGAAACATTGACTTGAGTCTTTGTCCATCCTGGTTGGCTTCAGTTTTTAGTTTTTTCATTATTACTCTGATTGTAGCTATGCACAAGTTCTGGTAGTTAACAATTATTTATCAAGATTGACGTACATGCATTACGTAACTCTCTGTGTAAGGTGTGGCATCAATGACTTTGTTGAAAGCAATTATAGCTTAAAGAGGGATTTTTTTTCCTACAAAAAATAAACTCCAACATTTTTCTAAATTTTTAGAGTTTTTAGTTTCTTCTGCTGTAAAGAAAGTGAATTGTTTTTACACATCTTTTCTAGATTTGTTGAGCTATTTAGAAACCACAGTAGTATATTATGTTTTATCAGATTTAGTTAAATATACTTTGTGTGAAATACAGATATGGTGCACATACAGTCATATTCAACAAGTTATATGCATTTCATTCATTTGATTACAAGTGCTTTTTTAAAACTAACCTTTAAGCAAGTAGTAAATACACATCTCATTAAACCCAAAGATTTGTATGAAAAATGTGTTGTTTTTCCTTGTATGATCTAATATTTTAATCTTCTGACTAAATGTTGTGTTTTCTTTCGCTGTAAACATAAAAATTCTAATAATTAGTACAATAATAAATTATTGATAAAGCTTTGAAACTATCAGCTTGTTTGTAATTAATCATTATTTAGTATTTAATTTATTTAATTTTGCTGAAATAAATATACTTTACTGTAATTTATTGGCTACAAATTAATTCCTTTTAATAGCAACAATTGTATGTATGATACAATGTGCTTTGTGTGTTTTTATTGTTAGCATTATTTGCAACATCTCTGTACATACGAATTCAAAAAAATTATGCTAAGAGCTCTTGTATGAGCCAAATGTAGCTCTTTCTGATGATGTTATGTCTGCAGATTTACAGAATTTTGTGAGTCTCTTAACTTTTAACCTACAGTTCACATCCTTTCTGTTTATCCAGATTTGCTCTTTTTGGGTTGGCCGATCCGAGCCTTGAACAACAACATTCCAGCTTACTCTGTATGTTTGCTTTTTGTCATTTTTGGACACCTGCTGTTTGCAGCTGCACATCCACGCACAACTCCAAGAGATGATCTGAATCTGCAGAGGAAATGTCTGAGGCCAATTTGTCACGTATCATTTACTTCTTGTGACTTTGCCAGTAAAAAGGCTGGCTGTAATGTTAAAAGTTAAAAAAAAATACAAGATGCAAAGTCCAAAATGTGAAACCACTGACATTTTAGCTTTTTAGCACATTTGGAATTTATATATGTCATTATTATTTTCTATTTTGGCTAGTGGAATTTTGATATTTTATCTTATTTCTGTATGTGTACCAATTTGTGTCTTTCGTAAAGGTGATACATTGAGACATAACATCTTGCTTTTAGGAATCTTCAAGGTTACTAAATGTTTTCAAACAAGATAACTTTTAGCAAGTTGATTGTACAAAGCTGGAAGTAATGAGTTGTAGAATTTAACTAAAAGTTGCAGTTAATCTTTGACTAATTAATTTGTGATTTAACAATGTGAAATGTTACTTTTTGACTCTGGATCTGGTTGGTTTGGAGAGCACCATAATAAATAAAATGATCATTTGGAAAGTGAATGGTATGTTTGCTCAAGTAATCACAAATCTTACAATTCGTTGGATCTGAAATACTGAGGCATGAAAGTATTCTGCAAAAACAGAAAAATTGTGTTTTCTTAATTTTACAGTGAGTACTGCTTGGATTCCATGTCATCATACTGTACTTTCCCCATCTGCCTAATTACCTGGAGGTCAAACTAAACAAGTAGAGGGTTCTTTCATATGTACAACCGCAATGTTTATTTCAGTGGAAGAATAATTTTGTGGGTTGTAATTTTACTGCAAAAAAGAATTTATTAAACTTTTTCACGTTTTACCACATTAAATCTACAAATTTTTACATGTCTTGGGAGCGTAACTGTGGAACAAAGCAAAAAATGACCTCTGGAAAATTACGTCTAAAGTTATAAATAAAAAAAGCTGTAAAAGATAGACATTTCCAGCCACCACAGTTAAGAACACCGTTTTATGACAAATGAGACCAAAGATGCAACTTCAGTAATTGTGGGTCTTTAGAAATTAATAGCTGAATACAACAGTTGACACACTTTCCATCCATAAAAGAAAATGTTGCAAAGTCTGTTCTATTTTACTTGAACTCACATTTATGTACTGTTTTGTGTTAGTCTATAAACCGAAATCCCAATAACCATACACTGAAGTTTGTGGTTGTAACATAACAAAATGGAAAAAGGTTCACTGGGCCTTGAATGCTGTAGCATGGAACGGTTGCTGTAGAAACATTTTATGTGTTTCTGCCCAAGATAATAAAGAAAAAAACAATAATGCTTTTTAGTTGATAATCTCAGCACATAGATTTCAAACTATACAAGCACGACATTACAAAGTACCCTTTGTTCAAAACTGGTTATCTGAAGTAAATATATAGTCTGGAACTCCAAAGATTGGATCATCTTAAGTAATTTTTGGCTATTTTGAAACTTTATGAACAAAAAATAAAACAATCTGCAGCAGAGCAATGACATTTGGATCCAAATTACCAATCACAGAGAGAAATTGAGGTAAGTCCACTGAAGAAATCGTAGTTTGAGCCTGTTGATGACAGATATGTCATCTGGTCAAATACAGTTTCTTAAATTTTTCTCTGCAGAGACAAAGACATGTCTGGAACCACCTCTGAACAAATCATGAGCTCAGGAAAGCTGGAGTAAATTGCATTCATCATAATACATTCACCAGAGCTTCTGGTTCTCAGCAGACTGCAGATGGAGTTCAAAACCTTTTCAGGACGTGCCTTTCTTTCCTTTTGTGTCACAGAATATGCATCATTTCAGCTTCAGAAGATGCACCTGACATGTCCTCATATGCAATATGTAAACAGTTGTATATTTGCTTTGTTGAAGCTCTTTGAATCACCCTCTCTGTAGATCTCAGCACCTTCACTGTGTCTTTGTATGGGATCCCAAAGCCAACAGTGTTTAGCACAGCTATAAGGTGGTAACACACTGTTTGCACTGCCTTTTTAAGTCTAGTTGTTGATTTGAGTTGAAGCTGAAGATGAGGTAGAAGGAACAATTATTATCAAGTGAATATGCAATTCTGACAGATTCCTACATAAAAAAAATCATGTTTTTTTCATTTGAATAGTACAGAGATTTGCCACTTTTAAAGTGGAAAAATTATGAAATTATTAATCAAGGGACCATTGATTACATCACCAAACTTTGGCATTTTTAACAGCAGAGGCACACTTCTTAGATCCGTCTTACATTTGAATTCATGTAACGGTCTCTGTAGCACTCGTCCTAAGTCGAACGAAGATGGTCAACTTAAATGTGAGTCTCTGTATTCTGGACGCAGTCCTCTGAAGGTCAAATTTAATTGTGTTGCCAAGAGAAGTGTCTAGCGTCTATCTTTTCATGTTTTCTCATCTGACCTGGACGCTAATGGGTGTCGTGGGCAGTACTGCTGGTAAACCGGTCAAAAGGCAGATTTGCAGGAAATGATCCACGGGGGATGTGTTCATCTGATGATTATGAAAGGAGTCTGGACATCAGATGTCACACTGAGAAAAATGTTTTCCGGCTCCATAAGCTGGTTCTGACTAAAAAGATAAATAAACTGTGAGAAGCAGCTCAGCATTTTCATGAGAAGCACACAGGCAGACACTTTCTTTGAGGTCAGAGAAGACCTTATATTTTCAACTTTTTTTTATTTTAGAGGGGGGAAAAAATAAGTTAAATTCATGCTTCTTATAGTTTTTGAAATAAATCACTGCATTCCACTACATATTATCAAAAAACACTTTCAACACAGAAAGTAAATAAATTAGGCAGCTGTGTACATAAAATGACCAGCTCACAGTCAAAGTTTTTTTTTTAAATTTACATTTTTATTGCAAACGTATAATGTTCTCAGTGTTTGTTGCACTTATTATAAGCAAAACAGGTGCAGCACAGTGAGGGCCTAACTACGTTTTCTCTGTGGTCATGTGACTGTAAATGCTTTCCTTTGTCCAGGCTACGCACATTGCATCAGTCTAGTGGCAGCTCAGATAAAGTCAGAGCAGCTTCACTGCACAGCCACATCCATGCTCAGCCGTTATATAGTGATGCTTCACAGCTGCACTGATCCCAAGGTAACAGTCGCAATTACTGCTCCAACCTGCTTCCATCAACTGCAGCATCTGTCAATGGGAGTTCAGGTCCACTTGCAGCAAGATTTGTGCCTGAGCAGACCCGTCTGACGGTGTATTCACCCAACATGTAGCAGCAACAGTCGATAATCACAATCAGGGATTTTACAGCACGTTATGTTTGTTTGCTGTAGTTTTCTGTAGGACATCTGTATGATGTTCAGCATAATAGAGGATGCCATCTTAGTATTCATCCAGCTTCTGCCCGCCTGCTTTAATTTTTTTGTAGACACACAGAAACAGCTGGATGTTCCTACAAGAACATGAACCAAAATTCACTTCAAAACTGGTTGTGGAATGCTTAATGTTGGCTAACATTAAGTTCGGACTTTTCTTAAACTGTGATCCAATGAAATGAAACAGAGCGTGTGCCCCAAGAACTATACAAGTAGAAGGGTAGAAGATTTGAAAATACGCAATCTGAACTGTTACATTTGCATTTCAACCCAATGCAAACAAGAACGGAGGAGTGTTCTTCAACAGTGTGAGCAAATTCTAGGGTTACAGAAGTGCTGGTTTAATTGGATAATTCAAAGATATTGCTTTGCATTTCCTCTCTGTCTAATGGTGTTCTCCTACTTGAACTCTAAAGGCTTCATATTTATCATCATTACCTTAACAAGACCAGAGCAAAGGCTTTACAAATGTGTCCATATGCCCTGAATGTCACTTTTTGTCTTATTTTGACCACAAGCTTTAAGGTATCATGATCCTGGTTCATCCTCCCCAAGAAAGACTAAAGATTGTCTACTTTAAATAGATTTTTCTGAGAGAAAAGGCCTCTTAATGGTGATGCAGAGGAAGAAGTTCATGAATTAAGACAGAGTCTGACAGTAAATTTGGAGAATAGGATGAGATTGAGGATTAACTAGTTCCAAAATGTAGATGAGCCCAGAGGCCAGCCTGGAGGCAGTGAGCCCCAGGTGCCAGAACAGACCCAGTAGCAGCTAGACCATTAAGAAATGTTGATGTAAAAAATTTAAACGGGGTCAGTGCTACAATGGACGACAATTACTCCTTTACTTTTCATCCCAGATTTCCAACAGGAAATTATCGTGGATTCCAATTATTTCTCAGCAAACGTGGATATTTAGATAGAATATTTAGACAATGAGATGGAACAAAGCTCTTTATTGCCTGTTTTTGCTGGTTAATTTTAATTTTTCATGGCATTTTCAAGCATCACACACTGGAAAGGCTTTATTATTGCAACACATATCCAATAAAAATTCAGCTAAATTTTGTGTATACTGAATTTGTTGAAGTTCTAACTAAAATTAAATGGATAATCAGTTGCTTTTGTTTGTTTTTTTTTTTTTATCACTTTCATGTTTATAGAGAAAATGTGTACTCCATCATCTAAAATAAAAACAGTGAGGTACGACTACATCACTGATGTTGCTAAGATATTAATGGAAACTCTGGATGAGCCTCAGAGATTAACTTCCAGATAGGAGTATTTCTTGACTGGAAAACGACTAGTGTCAAATCTGACCTTCATGGTAAAGTGATGAAATGAAAGCCACTGTTAACACAACTCAATAAAAAAGTCCCCTCTGTAATTTGTAACAAGCCATTTAGGAAGAGGAGATCTGACCATATGAGATCAACACCGAGCTTTCATCGCACATACAAAGTGGTTCAGTCTGTTGCTTAGACCTGGAGGAGACAAATCCTTTGAAAATCATACATTTTCCTTCCACTACATTGTATTGTATAAAATCGTGATAAAACACTGAGGCTTGTGGCTGCAACATGAAAAATGTAAATAAAAAACAACAATAACAATTTTTTGTCTATGACAGTTTGTCTTTTTTTTCAGTTAGAACTATGGAAGTGTAGCCAAGGAGATTGTGCAGGGATTAGAAAGGTGATAATCTTTGCTGATGATGCTGTTCTTTTAGCAAAGTAACAAAAGGATGCCCAGCTTATCCGTAAGCAGTTTATATTCAAGTGTGATGCATGTGGAATGGGCTCTTTGCACCTAAGGCGTTGACGTCACATCTCCAGGAGCTAATGCGGCTCACTTTTTTCCGCTTTGAGTTACCATGACTGGTAGAAAAGACTAAGTCGTATTTCAGATGCAAAAAAACAATACTATTAACATTGTTGTCTTCCTAATATAATGGGCTTTTAAGTTTTCGTTAATTTCCAAGCGATCCTGAATTAAGAAGATGGCTTGTAAATATCTGTCGCTACCAGTTAACGCCGAACAGCAAAGTTTGCAGCCTTCACTTCACTCTGGATCAGCCTAAAACTACCGGGGACACGGATGGTAAATAAAGGAGCCTCCCTGAGTTATTTCCATGGAATCACTTCTATATTCAGCCTGAAAGAGTTTATGGGAACGAGAGAGCAGACCAGAGCCAGACAGCCGAGCAACTGATCTGCCTGTACATACTGCTGTAAACACCGTCCTATCTGAGCTCTTCACAAGAAACATGCAAAGGTAATAAAACGAAATAACACGGAGACATGAAGCAACACGGTCATATTTTTCTAAAAGCAGCAACTTTGAACCTGAACAGCTGAACCAGATCTCTGACACCAGAGCTGCGCTACTGTCAAGCTATGAGGCTTGTTGTGCTTCGTCAGGCTTCGGAAGTAAATAGCCCGAACCGTAACCGAACCCCATTAGTCTGACACTAACGACAATAAACACACATAATATACTTGAAAATAAGATAAATACATTGTCCGTTAGAATGTTTAGATACTTAAATAGCACATTTTACAAGAACAATGTCCGAGAATATTGCCTACTAGCATAAGCTAAGGTTAATGTTAGCCACAAAGTTTAAGTAAAACTCACCTTCGTGTCAGTGAATGTATAACGAGGCGAACATCTAAAACCTTTCTCCAGCTGGCTTGTTGGGGCTTCGGATCGATGTACAAACCTTGGCCAAGCACTGCAAGCACCTAATGTAAATGATATTTGTATTGGATCGGAAACAATCGAGCCGCTTTACCCCGAACGCGGAAGCTGAGGTGCAAAGAGCCCATAGGTATCAGCCCAAACATCAAAGGTGTTCCTTGTATGAAATATAAAGTTGCTTGTCTTTATTCATAGAGGAACTGGGGAATTTAGAGTTTGTAGGTTGAAAGGAAACTGGATGACGAGGGCTGCCTTACATTGAGTTATACTTCTATTAAAGATGGAGCAGATCCATGCAGTTTGGATAATGACTCAAAGAATAAGAATGAATCCAAGTGGCTGGAATTGATTTTCTCTACAGGAGGCTGCAGGGATTTGGACTTGGCTTCTGACTAAGAACTTCGGGAAGCTGTAATGAGCCCAGAGCAGACCTGCTGTTCTTCCACTCCCATGGGAGTCAATTCAGGACTTTTAGGCGCCAGATGAGTTTAAAGAAGTGATCAGATTTAGATCCAGATATACAATTTTATTTCCAAGGATGAAATGATTTGCTTCAGTGCTCCACAAGAGGTAAACAAGTTGTAAGGTAAAATGCAACCGAATGCATGCATAACCTCAGAAATTAGAGAAAAGGACAGGATATATCTTTACAGATTAAGCTGTCACATAGAGAAGGGGTAGGCTACATGTTGTTAGTTATGGGTAAGACTAATTTCTTGATGAATTTAGTGATGCATAACCAGGGGTGAAAGTGGTTTTAAATTCTTGGGGATACTATGACAAAAAAAAAAAAAAAAGAATAAAATAAAATAAAATAAAAAAAAATACTTGGGTTGTTGGTTGTTCGCACTGCAGGGTCTGGCCTGGCCCGGCCCGGCTCGGTTCGACCCCCCGGTCACATTATCAATTCTTATTTGTAAATCACTTTGCCCTTTACAATTACCTAATAACATAAACTTTGTTTTATCTAAATTTAATGACAATTTGTTAATATTAAACCACTCTTTCAGTTTACATAACTCTAAATTCATTTCAAACAAAAGCTGCCGTAAATTTTCACCCGTACCAAAAATGTTTGTGTCATCAGCAAATAATACAAATTTAAGTATCTTGGAGACCTTACATATATCATTTATGTATAAAATAAACAATTCTGGTCCCAATACTGAGCCTTGGGGAACACCACAAACAATCCCGAATAATTTCCTCAATCATCTTCTTAATTATTATCATGTCAACACCATCATAATCAGTTGACCTTTTATTTTCACATTTATTTACTATATCTATGATCTAATTTCCCTCCACTGCTGTGAGAAACATGGAATCTGGATTTCTACTAACTAATATGTCAGTTAGTATTTCGTGTTCATGTTGTTCCTGTCCTGCTTGTTGATTGATTCCAGCTACCCTCCCTGTGTATTTAAGTCCAACTGTTGTCTTTGTCTCTTGTTGGATCCTCGTCGTTTGTCTAAGTCTTCATACCAGCCTGTGTCAGTTAGCCATTCAGTAGAACTGTGAAGTCCTGAGTTGGTTGAACCATAAAAAGTTGTCATAGTAGAACTGTTAAGTCCTATGTTGGCGTCAGCTCTCTAAGCAGTCGTTTCTTGTTCAGTTGCTACCAGGGTTAGCCTATCTGCGCTCAGCGTGCTGCTGTTCTGTTCACTGGACTGTCGAGCTGTACATTTATCATTAAATCATCATTTTCATTACAACCTGGGTTTTACCTGCATTCTCTCCTCACCACCTCAACCCCACCTTATGACAGTTCAGTGGGCTGCGGGATTTCTTCAGCCAATTTGAAGGTTGCATTTTATGGTTTATTTATCCAGATTATCAAGCAATAAACATAGGTCCATCTTTCTATGGTGCCCACCTGCATATCATACTCTGGTAAAACAATCATAGCCCCACCCCAGTGCATGCTGGTCCTATACCGGTCCCTATACTTTGAAAATGGCCCCACAGTTTTTTCTATCTGATCTGCAAAGACAAATAACAAAAAAAACAAAACAAACAAAATGTTTGTTTTCAGACTGCGGTGGAATGCAGGGGAATAAAATTGATTAAAACACAGTTAAGTGACATTTAATATTGCACTCAAAAATAATACAAAACACGTTCACAGACTGAAATTTATATAGCTAATTATTTACTTTTTAGCATCATTTTTGTTGGATTCTCATAAAGGTAAATACCACTCTCACAACAGGTCTGATGTACAGAAGAAATTCATGAAAAATGCGTACTCTTCCTAATGCTGTTGGATGAAATAATATGTTCTTCTGGTTTGTGTCATTAGAACCAAATTAGTTCTATTGAACTTTCCTGAAATCTACGCCAAACTCACTCAGAGTGTTTTTAGTTCTTTGGAAATGTTTGCGTCAAAATGTGATGAAGATGTCACAACTGAGAGCCATTTTTATTTCAGAGTTAATTTGGAGAGAAGTTTATTGCATCTATGACTCTTCGTTGGAAACGCGGCTGAAGCTGTAGGTCCATCAAAGTTTCTGTATTAAGGTTGCAAATCAGTGAGTGCAGCCTCCACACAACACATTAAGAAGGAGATTAAGAGAACTCCACCAGCTGCACTGAAAACCTGCATCCTGCAGGGAATTGATCCACAATTTGTCACTAACAGCCACGTCTCCAGGCCCCATTAAGTGTAAACTCATCTCTCTGGTTATTGGAATGGATAAATCAGCGGCAGAGTCCCTGAGCAGCTTCTCACTGCGCAAACAGATTCCCAGCTTTTATTATTATCTCTTATCATTGTGGTTCACTTCCTTCACTACGCCTTTACTTTGTCACATCTGATACTTTTCCATTTATGAGCCAGCTTCACTCTCGTCACATGTTCCTGCTGGCGTGGGTGCTGCCTGAATTGTGTGGAGAACAGAGGCATTTAAACCACCCCGGGTGAATTTCTGGAACTGCAAATGACAAAACGATAACCTTTCCAGCACTTAATTATGCAGCTGTAACACTGCCCAACTAATAGTGTTTGCATGCTGATGATGGATGTGGGTTATGATCCCTCATGTGCTGACGTACTAATATCTAAAGATCACATCTACTGCTGCAAATTAATGTCCCTTTCTGGGGACATAAGCGATAGCAACCCTCCTAAACTCTGCTGTATTAGGCCAACATGTCTGCTTTAATGACACGTTTATGATTGCTAATGGTGCTAAGTAACTGAAAGACCATATGGAGGGGAAAGTCATAACTCTTGTGGAGAGGAGGGACCAATAAAACCCTCACTTCTCGTGGGAGAAGAGGAAGCTTTGGTGAAACTGACTTGATGGAAAGTGCAGCAAAACTAACAACGATCCCCATAAAACCTTTATTGCATTTCATTTTCCAAAAATCTTCAGACCCTGTGAACATTTCCAAATGTTGTCACTTTAGAACTACAGACTTGTACAAATTTATTTTACTGGGAATTTACATGCAAAAAATGCCATGATGTATAGTCTGAGAAAAAAAGAAAAAAGAAACGTGGTACATTGCTTTCACATCTTTTTTGAGAAAGATAAAAGAAAACAACCTTGAGTGTGCTGGCATGTGTGTACCTATTCAGCTTTTATTGTTACCCCTAAATAAAACTCAATCGATTGCCGTCAGAAGTCACTGCATCATGGAGACAAAGGAACGCAACTGACAGGTCAGGGATTAAAGTAGGATATATTGCTCTGAACAACTTGCCATACTCTGAACATGGCAAGAGTATGGCAAAATTGCTAATCTGCTAAGAAATGGCCATTCACCTAAACTTACAGGGCAGGAAAGGAGAACTTTAATCAGAGCAGCAGCCTCAAGGATTGTGCTAACTCCAGAGGAGAGGCAGAGATCCTCAGTTAATGTAGGACTATATGTTTTCCACAGGACAATTAGTGATCCAGTGATCCACAAATATGACCTTCCTGCTTGTAAATTTGTCAAGAAGAAAGCTGATGTTACAGAGAGATGTCCAGCTTAAAGTTTGTCACGGGTTATGTAGGGAACACAGCAAACACATGGAAGAGAATACTCTGGTGAGAAAAGACCAAAGTTAAAGAAAATACAAATGCAGAACATGCATTATTGACGAAAAAAGTTTTGAAAACCACACGACATTTGACTCCTACTTTACAGCAATATGTTGCTGTTACATCCTTGACAAAAATACTGAAGTTTGTAATTTTACCATTAAAAAGTTGTGACTGGGTAGAAAGAAAACATCTTCACGAATTTCTGAAAAAAAAAAAAAAAAAAAGAACTGGGGTGACTTTAAAAACTCACAATGACATAAATCACAAGTCAAACAATTGAGGGCAGAAATTATCACACTCGTTTCTCAGACTCTGTTGTCGCATGCCTCATCAGCAGGACGTCGCTCTGACTTCCAGGTGGTGAAGGCTGATGATATTTGATGACCTTCCTGCTTGGAAGCTTCGTGACGAAATGCTGCGAGGAACAAGGTGTTCAGATCAAATGACAAAGATAATATACAGACAGCCAGGGTTTATTTACTGGCAATCTATGCAGGCTGTTTGGATTTACTCTGCTGTAGCTGGTAGAGAAGATTTCTAATCAGCCATGGTTGAATTTATTCTAAAAGATTTTTACCATTTAACTTCAAAGGAAAAATAAAACTGTTTTTTTTTCCTTTGAATGTTAACTGAGGAGGAGCTAGCTCTCTCAGCACACTTCAAAGTGCTAATTGTCCTCGTTGGGATTGTATCCTTGAAATTGAAAACGTAACGTAACAAAATATGACATGAAACATTTTCATGACAAAGATAATAAGAAAAAGTGAAAAGAATATAAAGGCAGCCTTAATGTGCTCAAGGCAATATTGTGGCTTGGCCATGGCTGCTATAAAAACTTTCAATGTGCGACTTTACCCCTGTTTTAGTGTCCTGATGTCCTGCACAGTCATCAAAGAGTGTGTGGGTGGATTAGATGATAATCTAACCACATTCGTATGTATTTCTGTAGATTACACCCAGAGCAAGACACACACGATTGTAAAAGGCAAGTGCTGCTTGCGACACAAAAGACTGCAATAAAGATTTTTCATTTTGTACATGAATATCCTGCCACGCTGTTGCAATTAAAGGGGAGGTATTATGTAAACTCGTCTTTTTTTTTAGCCTTATGTAAAGTTATAATGCCATTCCCTCATCAAAAGCATACCTGGAGTGTTGCTTTGATTCTTTCATGCATGTTTGAGGACTCCTTAGCTGCAGCCCCCATCTCCCCCCACTCAGCTTCTTCAGAATAGCAGCAGCAATTAGCAAATACCTGGTGGAACTACGAGTCTGCTGTGCTCATCATATGAAGCCACTTCTCAGTCCAATACTCCTATATTGGTGAAGCTTAATGGTGAAGCACTGTTGTGATGACAATACTTCACCGCTGTCACCACAACAATGCTTCACAACGTGTCCCTTTAAAGATGGGACGCGACATCCCATCTTTAAAAAGATGATGTATCCCTTTAAAGATGAAGGGTTGGAAGGTCAGAATTTTATCAGAATAAAAATTTGCAGCAAATTCCTAAACATTGGAGCTACATAGTCTGTACCAGTCTTTGTTAGGCATCAGGCTGTTTGGTGTGGATTTTTGGAATTTGTGGCTTTTATTACTGTGACATTATCTTCTTTCAACAACTGCAGCACTAGACCAACTTTACTGCTTTGACAAACACAACTCCCCCCCCCCTTATGTAAACACACACATGCAGGGTCAGTGAATTTTTTTGCATATGGGTGAATATGCTGAGCGTGTTGGATGAAAGGACGGCTGTTTTATAAAGTTGTAGAGCTTCGTTTCACGACTCAAGGCTGCTTCCTTCATTGCAGTCCGTGCCCTCGAGTGTATTAAAGAGCCCGACTCATCAGGGCGGCACAGCACAGCTCAGCACTCCTAACTAGTGTTAGAGGTCACTCAGAGACCTGATCACAGCGAGACAAAGGGAGACAGCAGGATCAAAGGCATCCAGATCGAAGACAAATATCCAGGCAGGCAGCGTTTGAAAGAAAGATGAGGCAGAGGAAGTCGGAGCCAACCGGTTTCTGCACTTTAATGGGGGAGAAAAAGCTTTTTTTGTATTCTAATCGTGTCGCGTCGTAGCAGATTTGACACTTCAAAGCCAAAACAGCAACATTTTGTTGTACCATAATTATGGCAGATATTTTACATCCTGGCGGTAATCTAAATGATTGAAGAAGTGCTAACCCTTCCTTTATGCCTTTTATTATTATTATTTTTTTTTTTTACATAGAAACACTCACTGGAGTAAACTCAGATACAAAACCACATCATGACAACTTGTTTTTTAATCAGCAAAACCTTCCCACCTGATTGGAGACTAGACTTCAGACTCAATGTGGAGCCAATTTTGCTCTCAGCGTGAGTTCATGCAGAGACAGGAGGCTGCTACGAAACAAGGGAAACGACTGAGCAAGAAATCAGCACTAACAACAATTTGAGGGGAAAAAACAAATCTTTGATTTGGGTGTGAGTTCAGTCTGACTCCACCGGCTCGAACTTTGTCTCCCTCCTGAGGGATCATACTCAGTATCACCACCTTTTACTGCAGATATAGCTATCAACTTTGCAGATCCAGAAACTGCCTGGATGTGCAGGTGATATTCTTCTTTGTAGAATGGTTTATAAAGCAAAACATTACAGATTCCTGTGTAGATCTGGAATTATGTTAAGGGCTGGAGTCCTACTGGAAGGTGAACTTTCACTCATTGTTTCACCATGTAACAGCTTTGTTTTTCAGGATTGTCCTGACCGAATCGCCTTCTTCTACACTTTGAGAGATTTCTTTGACAGATTAGAGGAGTGAATGGCTAACAGTTGATCTATCAACAGACTCCTCTACCTTAGCTGTGCATCTTTTTCCTTTCTAGTCGTGTCATTTTATATGTAAGTCCATGTCTTGGAAGGACTGTGATTGTACCATACCATTTCCTTCTTTGACAATAGACTTAACAGTTCCTCAAAAATGTCAAAGAACTTCTTCAGATATAGCGGTCTCCTGCTTTCAATGGAGCAGGTCACAGCAGCACAGCAGCTGGGATGAGGGTCAGCGCCCTCAAATCTGAGACCATGTGTTTTAACTGGACAGGACAGAGTGCCCTTTCTTCTTTGTAAACGCTGCTCCACGTTGTGTCAGTCTAAGACATGAAATCTCAATGTAATATGCTGAAGTTTGTGGTTGTGATGTGAGAAAGTGTAAAGGGTGTGAATACTTTTGCAAGTCAACGTATCTTAGATCCTCGTTTAAATGTTGTAACAGAGTAGATTGTGTGATGGACACAATCTGCAGTATTGTGTCCATCTGCAGGATCAGGGGTTTTCCTGCAGAAATGAGGGCGTTGCAGTAAAACAGCAGCTGCGCTGAAAGGGAAAGTTCTGGATTTACCGGTTCTTCAGCATGTCAAGCCCCAGTTATGGTCATGTAAATCATGACCAAAACAAGACTGAGATAACAACCACTTCAACTTAGATTGATTAATTAGCTGTACTGTTAGGGTCAGTATCTCCGATACGTGGTGGGGAACCTAGAAGCAGCGCTGATACACTTCTGCATCAAAAGGACATAAAACTTCACATTAAAACCTCAAGCAGCACGTAGCAACACATTTTCCGCTTCACAAAAAAAGACAAATACTGATCCCTACAGAAATCTACATTTATTTAACTAGATCCAATGTAATATATAACAATAAGAGGAGTTTAACATACATTATGAATAGAAAAGGACCACCATAAAGGTCTTAGCAGCTATTCTAAGTGCAGTCTCCTCAACTTTATAGTATATCCCACATTACTTTTACACCAAAATATAGAACTTCTCAGAAAATCAGAACAAAAAGAAAACAATTTTTACTCTTGGAGTTTATACAAAAATAGTTCACTTTTGAAAAGAAAATGAACAAGATTTACTCAACTATATGTTGTATTACAACATTTGAAAAACACTTTGAATTATGTGTGCTTGGTAAAATTTGGTTTGAAATAATTTTTTGATCATACTGTGCACTCCTGAATACTACAAAATTTCATCAGCAGATTAATATTATATTCAAATGTTCCATATCAACAAGTCATTTCTTTTTTTTTTTTTCTCCTTTAGTGCAAAATTGCACCCGTAATTTCTGTCAGTTTGTCCTTCATTCATACAACAAAAGTCAGTATTACTACAAATTATTCAAGCTTGAAAACATTTTCCTTGGATTAAGAGGGAAAATGCTCAAGGGAACTCTTTTACGTTTGCAAATATACAAAACAAATTTACATTTGTGTAAGTTTCCACGCAGAGCCATGTAAAATGCAGCAAAAGGAAATAGTAAACAGCAACTGGCTTTCCAGAAGTAGTGAAGTGTCCCCTCAGCGATAGAGACACATGCTCGCACTCCGGTACAGGTACATGTAGGCGTCGCAGAAGAGACGCTTGGCCACACCTTTCATGTCCCGCGGCACCTGATTGGCCAGCTCCGCAGGAGACATTTCCAGGTACATGCCAACCTCAGGACAGGCTTGCACCTCTGGGATGTTGAATCCGTCCCTCTCCCCTAAGAACAAAGCACAAACCGAATAAGCTTTCTCTCCGTTTGGAGAAACGTTACGTCAGAACTCGACGCCCACCTTCTCTATCAGCCATGCTGTCGAAGAAGATCCAGTCACGTGTGTTTGGTCCGTGTTTGACAAAGGACACATAGTGGCTTGTCTCGATGCAGAGCACAGCGAACAGCTCCAGGCGGTCTCTGGTGAGCGAGTGTGGGATGCCGCGGTCGATGTAGCCTTTGGGGACTTCCAGGGCTGCAGGCCGATGGGAGAGGCGCTGAGGGTGAGAGTGCACCTGGGGAGAAATACAGACTTTAATGGAAAAAAATTCAAAATCTGAAACACTCATTATAAGATAGAGTCTAATTGAGGAAAATCTGTAAAAACTCCAACTGCTCAGTTGCAGCAGATGAGCAAATAACCCTCAAGTTGACTGCTGTAAAATAAGCCAACAAAAGCGCACATACAAAACAAACCAACAAAACAAACCAAACCATTTTACTCTAAAAATATTAGAGTGGTGATGGGGCAGTGCCAATAATTTATAGATTCTCAAAAAGTTTCACTCTGGTTTTAAAGCTCTTCACATCACTGAAACTGTTCTTTTAAACAATTTTAATGTTTTTTTTTATGAGCTACTGATTCAGGACACCACCATTCTGCTAAAATCCTCACAGCTCTAATAAAATGTACCTCAGTTTTCTAACCTTGTAGGTGAAGCTTTGATGCTTTGCAGTAACTCAACTAGAATAGTTTAAGTCTCATCTTTAACTCAGGACATTTTCTGCAGGGCACATTTTATAGCACCACCAAGTATATTACCTTGAGTTGTTATAAAAATGCTGTGTCTAGCAAACATAACTTGAAAGAAACTTGACTTTGTAATTTTAACCCTTAACATTGGACCTGGGAAGCACGTAAGTGTTCATCATAAACACATAATATTGTCACGTACCACAAAAAGCACCCTCAGGACTAAAAACACAGTGACTTGGACAAGGTCACACCACATGTAGGTTGTGTAAAACTAAAAGAAAATATGTTGTGCATCCACCTAAAGATGGATGTACAACAGCTGATCTTACACGCCGCCTTAAACTACAAGACCACAGATATGTCAACGATTCCCACTAACTCAGACAAGGCGCAGCTAAGTACAAAGTTCAGTGCAACTTTTACTGAGTCATCAGCGACCATCAAATGAAGTTAAAAAGCTAGCTTTAACACAAATGTATAGAGTTGTATTATGCTGATACTCATCGCTATCATGTGTGTTCCAAACAAGAGCAGGTAGTGAGAGTGTAAATCACCTTCAGCGGATCAAATTAAATCATAAAGTTCCTACAGATTCCTGGCATTAGTATCTTTTCCACGCTGCCACTTGGAAAAGAAACCACTTCATGGTTTACTTAGTTGACTTACAAGGTATGTTGTATTTTATTATTTCATTCACATAGGATCTTAAAAGACATGTGTTTTATAAATAAACTTGAACTTGAACAGAAATGTTGCAGTAAAACCACCAACCTGAGAGGAACACGTCTTGCAGAAGACTTTAAATCCTGTTTGGCTAAAAACTGGCTCTTTAAAACAGTCGGCGCACTCTTCCACTGCCATGTGTCCACACATAATGCACTGCTGAGGACCTGAAACACACTCAGACAATGAGTTTTGCTTACTGTGTTGCATCATGTCTGATCAGACGTGTTTTAATTGTACCCTCAGAGAGGAGGTCGGTGATGTCCAGCTCCAGGGAGGGAATAATTTTGTTGAACATCTTGAATTTCTTCCCAAAGCGCGGCATCTGAAGGATGAGGCAGGACGGCACCTGAAGTTTAAAGACAGAGAAAGAGGCAAAGAGGAGTGCTGAGTAAAACGTTTAACTGAGGCACCTAGTGGTGGAAAAGGAGCAGGTCGGAAAAGGCTGTAACTAAAACATCTGAGTATTTATTGGTAGTCACTAAAGAAAACAGGGAGCCCACCTCTGCCAGTTTGAGTCCTTCACTGTAAAAGGAATGTTCCAGTAGCTGCTGGACTGTGGGCAGAACCAGGCTGTGGTTCTGGTCCAGGAATATCTGGTAGCAGTAGCTCTCCTGCACTTTGCCAGCAGCCGATCTAAACAGAGAAGGAAAAAAGGAAATAGTTCTATCTGAAGTTTGGTACAGTTAAATCATAGAAAGGAAAAGGTGAAGGAATACAGCTTCAGCAGAGGCTCCAGGGCAAGAATGTGGTGCATCACAATGATGAGGAACTCCTCTGGATCTGAAACAGGCAAGTTACATCAGCACATTGAGTTTTAATCTCAGTACCAAATTGGATCTTTTACGAGCTTGAGGATCAGACTGACCCTTCTCATCAGTGGTGAAGGACTGACAGTAGCCATGTTTCTGCAGCTGCTCTCGAAACCTCATGATGTGTCGCCCATGAACAAATCCCTTACTGCAAACAGCACACGAATCATTAAACACTGCCGTCCCACAGCAACACAAACAAAAGATGCAAAAGAAGACACACACACACACACACCTGCGGAGCGGGTTGACAATGTTATGGAGCAAAATTCTCTGGATTGGAGCATCCTGAGGATTTGTTGCTTTGAACAACATAGAATCCAACACAGAGGAGCAGGAAAACAATCTGAAGGCATCAAAGGAAAAGTTCAGCTATTTTCAACTTTTAAATATTTCCAGACACTTATAAGCAGTCTTTTGTAACTTTGTTACAAATAAAAATCTTTGTTCCAGTCCTATAGCATATTTTTAATAATGTATTTCTTAATTATAAATGTATGATTCTGACCCAAAGAGGGCAGAGTCCATGTAGCAGGAGTTACAGTGTCCTTGGATCCCCTTCATACGTCCAATCAGAAGCTTTTCGACCTGCTCTGTGCTGATTGGAGGAACAGTCTCCAGCTTCCCTGTGTCGTGATTTCCATCTTCCTCTGTTTACAAAGAATAACATGATGTCATATCCATCAAATATCCACAGAATACAAGATACAACATATATTCAGATTGAGATAACTCCACGCAGGACAATCTGCATGGAGTTATCTCAGATAAATGTAAAAGGTAATATAAACATCTCCAATTTTAGTTTATGAAATGACAACTTGACAGGGCTGAACACAACAGAAAAAAGATCATCGAAACTGAGCCGCCATTGGAGTCCAATAAAAAATGTAAAAAGTTATTTTGAGACTTCTCAAATTAGTAGGCAAGGAGAAGAAACAAGTTTTCAGCTGCATGTGTTGTGACTCAGTCTGAAACATAAGACATGATATATAGAAAATGGAAAAGCAATTTGGGCGCAGTTTTTTAATTCTACAACTCACTGAAGTTGTGTTTTTTAGAACAAAACTATTTATATAAATCATTAAAAGGTTCTAATTACCATGTTACACATCCTGATAAATGCAACTCTGAACTTACCATTTTTATCCAGTTCAGGCATCATGTTGTTTTGGGCTGATATGTTCTGGAAGCGTGAATCGGGACGGCAGGACGTCAGCTTCACAAACAACGCTCTCTTTGGAGGACAGTCGAAATAACGCTTTCCATGAATGGTTCCATCGCTGACGCCACAGGGTTCCTCCTGCAGACAGTTTCAAAGAAATCAAATCACTTCAGGGTAAAATACTAACAATTATTATTAGAGATGCACAATGGATCAACATCAACATTAGTAATTTTTTAACACTTATCTGTCCGATCAGTAAAACTGGGTCAATATTAACAACTGATTTTTATTTCTATTTTGTCGTGTTTATGTTTGTGTTTCCGGAGGAGGGGAGTGGGTTGGCCATGTGGTATTTGTTTGGGAATTTGA
This sequence comes from Poecilia mexicana, assembly GCF_051168715.1. NCBI lineage: Eukaryota > Metazoa > Chordata > Actinopteri > Cyprinodontiformes > Poeciliidae > Poecilia > Poecilia mexicana. The sequence continues at coordinate 19,073,410 of NW_028263373.1, read as the reverse complement.
GAATGACAGTGATGCTAAATGTCAAAAGGTCAGCAATAGGTCAAAAGGTCCCTGATAAATGTTTTATTGGTATATCCTTAAACAACAAAGAAATCCCTAAAACATAATCTGTCCTAGATGATAAAAACAGTAACTCCAGCAAAGTTTGAAGAACTTTAGTTTTTCTGTTTTTACACAAATATGCTCAGATATTTCACATTTTATGGGTTAGATTAAAATTACAAGCATTACTGGTCTTGTTCACAGTTTAATCTCAACCTCAACACATCAGCAAATAGATTTACCAGCTCAAGTCCAACCATCACATCCTCACGGCCGGGTAGTCTGCCGATCCAGCGGATAATTCCATACGAGTTCCCTTTACCTAAAGTCACCTCAACCACAGAGTTTAGACTTATGCTCAGATCAGTGGGAGCTTCCACAGGGGGAATATCGATGTCCATGCCTTCAGACCCTACAGTGTGTAGAACATATCGTAATCAGATTGAACGAAAGCGAATGCAACAGATATAGAAATACAAAGACACTGCTCAAACCTGAAGGACATTCTCCTTTGCTAACCATGTAGAGTGGAAGCTTAATTTCTCCCCCTCTTTTTCCATTCTCATCCTTGTCCTAAAGACACAGAAAACACAATAGCAATATCTTGTAAATAGCTTCAATAATAAAAAAGGTAGTAAATTTATTGTAAACTCTAAAGCAGTGGGTTTAGCAAGCAGTGGCAATTTAAGGACTGTCTGGAGTGAAAAGTCAATTATGCCACGAAAGTTTCGTTTTGATTTTCTGCATGCATAGTCAGAGGGCGTCCTCATCTGTTGATGACAGTGTAAACAACGTCAGACTTGTGAGGAAAATTGTCCTAAATCACCAGGGAGTTGGTTCAAGGTCACCATTATGAATCTGTATCTATGTTTGTGCTAAGAAACTTGAACTGTATATGATCACTGCTTGTCTAAAGTTAAAACACACATACCTTTAACTATAGATTTAATTACACTGATATAGTTAAATCTATATTTGAATAGATTTAACTATTACATTTATTTTGGGTTAGTTTATGCATGCGAGGCAGATTCAAAACAAATATTGTCACAAGAAACTTTACAAAACTATCCAATCTAATTTAGAGGCAAAAAATTACGCCCTCTAGATCCCACAGATTCAAAGTCAATCATATAAATTGCAGGTGGAGCCAGAGTTTTCCATGAAAGTTAAAAGGAATACTTTCAACATTTACACTCATAGTGAAATGAAAGTTTGTCTCCTTTGAACTCCAGGTCTTATTTTGCATGTGCCTCGGGTTTATGAGAATACACGTCTTTCAAATGATATACTTACTGTGGAGATCTGCACAATAGGTTGTCCTCCATCTTCCTGAATGTGTAGTACTATCCCAAAGCGATATTTGCCATCGATGAAGAAATATACGTTGTCTCCAGGAAATATGTTTTGTGTTTGCTGTTGACTGTGGAGCATTGCCATGGAAGGCGACAAAGGGGTAGGAGCTAAAGGCTTCACTCTGGAGAAAGGGGCAAAAACGCCGCAGTTTTTCTCACATAGGAAAAATGTCTTAAATCCAAAGGTTCCATCGGTTTTTCCCTTTCCTTTGTATGGTTTCTTGAGAGAAAAGACGGCAGAAAATACTGATGAGACACACGCAGATAAACATTCAAGAACATTGTCTAGTCACACAAAATTTCTCAACGTAAAAATAATTTTAGGGCAGTTCAACTCTAGGTTTGTTGGAATTTCATGTTGCTCAGATCGTAGGTAGGTAAAAAAAAAAAAAAAATTTTTTTACATGATTTTCTTCATGTAAAGAAAATCTGCTTTCAGTTCAAACCCCTAATCTGCAAGGACAGTTAAAAATAAGTATTTTCAATTTTAAAATGGATATATGTCCTGTCAGTACCACTGAAATGAAATTGCAATTTCATTCAGATCAAATCTTTTGGTCCCTATATTTTTTCTATGCAAGGTAAATAAAATCTTAGATGAACCCCAAATTATATTTCACTGGAAATACTTAAAAAAAAATAATTAAGTGCTTAACACAAAAACTAAAATATTTTTGCACTCAATAAGAATGAAAAAGTACTGCAAAGCAAGAAGATCATTGTCATCGTCCTTGTGTCCAATGATGCAAAAATTTGTTGGCTTGCAGCTCTGAACCATAGAGGTGAGTGATGAAGCAAACCACGCCACGATGGAATTACAAAAGTGATTGTAGAGAAGCAAGTGACACCACTCATTATCCTTGGAAGGACATTTTCAAACAATTTTTATAGAAGAAATTATTGTGTTAAGAAGACATTTTAAGAGCTCCAAGTGAATTTTCTACAAAAAAAGTCTGACAGAAAGCAACTAACTTAACGTATTTCTGCCACAGGGAACTTCATAAGCTATCAAAGCCTTTTGGGGTTCATCATTCCTCAAAGACAGCAAAATCTTATAAGATGTTGTTCATCTGAAGCTGTCTTTCTGTTGATATTCTATTATAATTATGTAGTATTAAGTATGTGTAACCCCAGTGATTGTTTTTATGTGCTCACATGAAACGAGAAAAGCTGTTTTCTTATTTGTTTTAACCAATAGTCATACCTGTAGCTCAATTCCAAAGAATGTTCCTCTAATGGGATTCAAATAATCTTGTTCCACCACCGGACCAATATAGCGAATGACACCTATCAGCTTCTCGTCTTCTTCCTTCACCATCACATCAGTTTCCACGGTGAGTCCCAGGGCTGTCTGGACAGCATCTTTGTCTCTGAACCAGTTCAGCCTCTCATCTTCAGGCTCACAGGCCAACAGAAGTTCGGCCTCCTCTAGACTCAGTTTTTCAATGCAGTTTACATCAATATTATAAGTTAAACTGTTTAGCGATTTGACGAACGTGACTGGTAACTTTGTGCTACCACCAGACAGGGGAACGTCATGTGTATTATACGTGTGCCCACGGATGTAACAAATACTTCCAAGCTTGATATGCTGGGGATGTTCGGGTTTTTTGGTTAGGATAAAATATACGTAGTCTTTTGGATTCATGTTGTCCTAGTCTGGATATACAGCAAGGTTCTGAACAGAGACACAAAACAAACAATGGCAAGTTTTAAGTTATTGATTTGTATGGCAACACAGAAGCTAAGTCAATAGCAAGCTGAACCATTAATTACAGTTAACTGAAACTGTCAGCTCATGTCAAAATAAATAACTTAAAATAAAACACTGGAAAAGTACACTAGTAAGTGTTTATTAAGAAAATGAGCATTTATTTAAGTTTACCTTGACAACTTTGGAGTTTAACTTCTGCTGCTTCGTCGCACTTTTAGCTAAACGTCCCAGCTCCTACGTAAAGTTTCACTTCCCCTTTCATCCTTTCGTTTCACTTTCTCTACAGCGCAGCTTTCACGGAGGTCCCACGGACATGACACTTTGTGGAAACGTTTAATATATCTTCTAAACAGCTCCCTGGACACCGTTGACTTGTTCGTCTAGAGCTATGTGCTGTTAAACTGCGTAAAAACCGTAATATTTAGAGAATGACTGTTGTTTTACAATCTGTTGACGCTGACGCTAACAGGGAGTTGAAAGTGAAGCCCTCTGTGAGGTCTTACAGGCAAGAAACAACAACAAGGCACTGAGGGGATTTTCCATGGTTGCTTAGGACCAATTTTGTGTGTGGGTCCATTTTTGCTTCCTCCTCTATGTTGACTGGGAACAACCATGTTATTTACTTGCTGTTTTTTTTTCTACTTTCAGGAGTTTTGTTATCCTTTCCACTGCTTCACTTGACTACTTTTATTTAGGCCTGACCAGTTAATTGCAAGTGTCGGCAAATTGTTCTGCAGTACAAACTAATAAGTGCCCAATAAATAGTGTGCTTGTATCTGTTTTAAAAATGCAAATTGGCCACTGTTTGGTAAAAAAAAAAAAATAAAATAAATAATATGAGCTATAATTTAAAATAATGAAATCTAAAAGATTTCATTATTTTACAAAGCTCAAAATATCTCATACAAAGAAAATATTATGAGCCGTCTGATTATTTAATTTTGTAATTAAAAAAAGAAACATTTGAATGATCCTTCAAAAATAACGTTCTTATTTTCTGAAGCTCTTCATACAATTGAATATCAAATATAATTTATTTTCAATAATTTAAATGTTTGCACATTTATTATTTTGACATATGTTTGGAACTGTAGAGAGAAATATAAAGTTTGAAAACAAGAACAAGCATTTTTGCAAAAGAACCTACTTCATGGAAATTACCTAGGTTTTTTTAAAATAACATTTCTGCCTCAGCCCCTTTTCCCCAAAAACGACAATGACGCCTGCAAGTCAAAAATGAGAGCAAAAAAGCTCAGTAGACTTTGGACTCTGATTGGCAAAGACAATGTACGTCATCTGTAAGGATCTGACGTTGAGGCGCATCGGACGTAAACATGGAGGAAAGAGAAGCGCTGAAGAGGCAGATTGAACTTCTACAAGGTGTTTTTCTGTTTTTATCAATGTCAGCTATTCTGTGTTATACCAGCGAGGGAGAAAACCTTTTTGCTCTTGTGTATTTTCCTAAGCCAGCCGTGTGTAGGGTTGAAAACCTTTCTTTCGGATAATTTAGAGGCAAACGTTAATCGTTAGCTTCATGTTTGTGTTAAGCTTTAGAACTTTAATGTCACTGAAATCAAGTGCAGGAAAAAAAAATACATTCAATTAACGTAGATTGTTAAGGTAAACGTCTTTTTAAATACTTCTAAGTTGATTTGATGTGTTGATGAAACAAGCAGGACATTTTCTTCTGGAGAATGATGGAATTTTAAGCAGACGTTAACATTAAAACCAACTGGTAGAAATTACATCTTCTTTCAATATTACGGTTTGACATCGACATAATAAAAAAAATGGCGCCTTCGAAGGTTCTAACATTGTTTAAATCAAAGCAGGTTCCTCTGTTATTTTTCTACAACAAAAAACAAAACTAAAAGCCAAATTAATACTTCCTGCTCAGATGTGATTAAAAGTCAAATGTACTGGAATAATCATAATCAATGTGACCACCTGTGTACGAGCAGGGGTTTTGATTCGTTATTGCTTTTGCAGCTGCAAAAGTGCTGAAATGACAGCAGTTTTCTGGTATGTCAGGAAGTTGAGTACAGAGATCGGATGGAACATTTAGTGGCATGGTGGACTGGAATATCCCAGCCCTCTGAGAGTCAACTGGTCTCAGTAAGTTAAATGTTAAACGTCATAAGACTATAAAAAAACAAGTAAAACTTGTTTAAAAGGGATGAAAAAGAAAGCTTTTTCTTTCATTAAAGAAGATAAAATAATGACTTAGGTTTACAACGTTTCTTCTGAATACACAAAATAGTTCTTGAGCAATTTCCTTTTGATGGGAGAGACCATCATGTTCCTCTTCACCTTGATTTAAACGATCAAATCCAGTGTTATTAGTGTGATGACTTGGACTAGTTTTGCTGTCACTGAATCACCTACAAACTTGCTATGCAAAAGTAATCTAGAATCAAATATGAGGCCAACTGTCTGAGAGCTCAGGCTCAAACAGCACTGACTCATCAACAGGGCAAAAATAACAAATCCAACATTACTAATTTTAAAAAAATATATATTTCATGTTAGATTGAAAATATCTAACTTGATAAAGACCAGATCACTTCTATGATGCCGATATGGTAAACCGTGGAATAGAAAGAAGGTGTGCTTTGTTTTTACAATGACTGTATGTTGGCAAAAATAACGACTCTTTCACAAATGTTCTTGTCGCCAAACACATTTGCACTCCAGTTCTATCACTCATGGATGGCTCCATTAAATGTTTCCAAACCCATATTGAAATTTGGAGAACTTTATATTTCAGACCAAATATACAGATTTTTGAAGTTGGAGGACCTGTTTCTGCATCTTGTTTGTTACTTTACCATCCAAGATTTTAGCTTTGTCGTCAAAAAGGCTGTTTGTGTCAGTTATTTTCCTCTGTTATTGTGTGTTTTTTATTTTATTTTATTTTTTTTATTTTAAGCATCTAATGAATTTTATAACTAAATCAGAACAATTTTTTAAATCCTCAGATCTTATCAATAAGCATAAGAGCGTCCATGGAGATGCACCGGTTGCTGCAGCAGAGCGGAGGCAGCCTGAGGTTTCAACAACAGCCAGAGGTTTCAGCACGTCTGCTGTCCATCCTCACATCGCCACAGGGAGGCCGTATGCTCCTCAGAGCCGTGGAAGTTGGAGGAAGACATACTCTCTGAGGAACAACTTCCCACAGTCGACAGTACCAGTACCCTCAGCCGTTCCCTCCACTTCCCTTCATCCAGCTACCTCCCAGTATGGAACTAGCAGCACCTTTTCAGCAATCAGCAGCACAGGGCGTGAACCTAACTCCCAGGCTGCTACTTCTTTGTCAGGGAATCTTACGCAGAAGAAAGCGGGAATTACAGTCAGGAAAACTGGAGTGAGTGGAGCAACAACAGAACGATTAGACACACTTTCTGAACGGCACGGTTCAAGTTCAGGTAGCACCAATATCCAGCCAGATGCGCAAAAGGCTGAAAACAGGCTCGTCATTCTGCCAGCAGAGAAAACTGAAGCGTCATTCAAAGCTCCCGCTTCTGTTAATGCCAACAGGTTAACAAGTTCTCAGAGCAAGATTCAAATACAGAACAAACTTTCCCTGAACAAGAAAACTGGCTCAGAAGCTTGCAAGACTGCTAATTCTCCAACCTTACCTTCTCTTTCCAAAGAATCAAAACATTCACCAGAGACCCTTCATGGCCAGGTTAATGCACCATTTCTAAAAAAATCCAAGTTCACCTGGGTGAAGAGTCAGACTGTGAGCTTGGAGCCCAAAGCAGCCGGCTCTGTTTCCGTATCGATGAGCAGAGTCACAGCCTCTCAGACATCTGTCCTCAAAGCTGCAGCAACTGCTGGGAGTCCGTTATCAGGTGGATCAAGTAAGAAAACGCCTCCCAGGAAGTTTCCTCGAAAGCTCAGTCCTGTCACCGTCGCCCCCAAGACTTCAAAGTACAGATGGGTTTCTTCCTCAGGAGTCCAAACTAAGAACCAGCGCAAGCCTTTGTCTCCCAAAGCCCTGATTAATCCTCAGAGAGATGTTGCCAAGAAACTCAAACCAGCCTCTACACCCTCTGGAAAGCCGAAGAGGGGAATCACAGCTTCTTCTGCCAGCTCAACACACATGAGTCGTTACCGTTGGAAGGCCGGAGGTCAGACTGCAGCCGGGTCGGTGACAGGAACGACACCAGTGGCTCGTCGTAGATCCGCCTTCCACTGGACAGCAGAGAAAAGCAGCAAAGGGCTGAAAACGGGACATCCTTCTCCAACTGTCCCTCAGAGGGCGTACCTTCGCTCTTCCTCCCCTGCTGGGTTCAAGCTCCGCAGCAGAATGAAAATTATCAGAAAGTCCGGCAGCAGGTACATTTACACACACTGATTCACCCAGTTATCATTACTGATCTGATTTTTACCAGTTAAGCTTTTTGCATTTTTTTTTACCAGAAGGTGGCAGCAAAGAGTTTTATAGGTGCATCTCAATGAAGAAGAAAATAAATGCATATCAGTATTACAATTTAAATAGTGAAACTAATATATTTTATAGATAGTGACGTAAGAATTTATTTGTAATCATATAGATGGCGTGGCTTTGAGCTGCTGAAATATTCAGTTTTCAGAAATATAATCTCATATAACACCATTAAAAGCGATAACATGCTGACAAGCTTTATGTAGATGCAGATTTCCTTTCCAATAAGGCTTGGCACCTGCACACACTGACAAAAGTATCCGTACCTGATGGTGTCCATTTTATCACCGCGCCTGATTGGACAGCAAACACGTCTGACCTAAACCTCACAGAGAATCCAGAGTATTAAAAAGAGGAAGATGAGAGACACCAGAGCCAACTATGCAGATGAGCTGAAGGCTGCTATCAGTCTTCCTGAAAACCTCAGCAAAAGACATTTCCGTACAAAATGCCATGTAATCTGTTTTATGTAATGTTCAAATTTTCCATGAAGCTGATATTTGATTTTTTCCCCCCTTATTTGAAAACATAATTTTAAAAATGTGCAGAAATAAACGAATGAAATATGTCTGTCATTCTGTGTTACTAAGGCATACTTGTATTATTTTGCTGCTCTTTATGTTCACCAGTTCTGTTCTTTCTTTGTTCTCTCCTTCACCTTAAAGCTTTGTTCTCTGTTCTGCTTTCTTACTCTGTCCTCAGTGTCGCTGCGTCAGAGAAGGCGAGCAGTCCGGCTACAGGAAAGTTTCCCCTGCGTAGTCGAATGTACTCCTTCACCAGGAGTCCTGCTGGAGTTCGGAAGACGCCTTCCAGGGAACTGGTCTGCTTTGGCAGACACAAGTTGAGGCGTCTCTCCCCGACCTCGTCAAAAGCAAGTAAGAAACACACATCAGTGCTTCAAGGATGAATTGATTTGTAGATATTGAGCAGTTATCTGCAAAATAATTAATGGACATTGGTAAGAGTGTGTTGGGTTTTCATAGTTTAGTTGTCCTTTTCTGCTGGGTAAAGTGGCTTTAGAACTACTAACTAATGTCTAGCAATTATTTTACATTTCTAAATCTGCATTTTTTTTCTTCCACTTGTTTCCTAAAGGTTTTAAAATGTGGTCTGTTGTAACAGATTATTAGGGCCAATGCAGATAAAAGAAAAATAAATGACTGCCGTCAGTGAGATATATTACTGCCAAAAAACTAAGAATTTTGTAAATTAACAAGAAAAAGTAATACATTTACATAATTTTGTGATGATTAACGCTTTATATTTCTGATATTAAACTATGATTTTTTTCTGATATGGTAAAATTAGAAATTTGTAAGAGGAAAAGCTCAGAAGTTTTCTGAAATTATAAACTCAGACATCTGTGACAAAAAGCGACAGAAGTCTTCTGGTAAATTTAGGAGATGCACATCTGGATGTTTTCCAAAGTGTAAGTGCTACATCCTGGCTCTTTTCCTGTATCAGAACTATAATGTCAAAACAAATTCCTGACTTTGCAATGTCCGAGAATTCCCTAAATTTAATATCATAAATGCATTCCTTTAATTATATAGAATTGCATATTCTTTCTCACAAGTTTATGACTTTCTGATATGAGAGAATATCTAAAAAAAATTTTCCTTGAAAATACATGAAATTATAAAAAAAAAAAGTTTAGTTTTTTTGACAGTTATTTATTCCTCCTATGTCTATTTTTTATTTTTATTTACAGTGGTCCTAATTTTCTGTCATATAAATAAGAAGAGACTTTTACTTGCTTCTGTGTTCTGCATGCGATTGGTGACAATTAGTATAAGATGGTGTTTAAGTTTATTTGTCGAACCACTTCTGACAGCACCGGGTCTGCTCAGGATAGAGCTGCGAAAAATCCAAGAAATGCTTTGAATCAATCAATAATTCCCACAGACTCTCTGCTTTTACTGGTGGTTCAGTCCTGCCAACTAGGATTTTGTGGCTCATTTGTCTTCCTCCAGCTGACACAATTATGCTACAGTGTATTGTAAAAGTCTTATTCATTTTTCAGTCAAACACAACTGTCATTTGACTGATTTCTGTTTTAATTTTAGTGTTGTGCACATGCTGAGAGGTGCACCATTAATTTCCTTCCAAATGTTTTGGTTAGGGTCTGTGGCTGATGTTGTTTTCTAGCACAGCAGTTTGTCACGTCTGTGTTTCTCATACCTGCTCCTTGCTTGGTTCCACATAACGGTTTTGGTCAGTGTTAAACACTTTCTCCTGTAGTTTAAGTTGGTTATCCAGGTGTGGATTAGAACGTTATGCCATTTTCTGCCTTCGTAGTGCAGAGAATTTTGATGAAAATGGGACAAACTATTTGGAAGCATAATTAAAGCCCATACATGGCAACAATTTAATGGTAATAGATTTAGATTTCACTTGCAATTTCCAAGGTAGAGCTAAAGTAAAGGCCATTTCCTTTGGAGTGCTTTGCGATCTCAGTATCTGTGCATATTGAAATTACAATAGAGATTCAATAAATTTTGAAGTCCCACAATTTTTACATAAACCAAATAAAAAGACACATTTTTTTTTGTTTCTCGCTGACGGAAGTTAAATCAGACCAAACTTATTTTGTTTTAGGCCCTTTAGAATGTTCAGAATTATTTATTTTTGTTAAATATCACAAAAAATGATATAAGTAGACGTTTATTTATTTTGTCTTGAAAATCAGAAGTTTACATACACAGTGATTTATACTGTCTTTTTTTAAACAACAAGGGGAAGCCCAGATGATGATTTCATGCATTTAGTAACGTCTGATAGGTTAACTGACTAATTTTAGTTAAATGGAGACATTTGCATGCTGGCTAAAGCTGGTAAGACGGTGTCCTTATCCACAGTGAAATGTGTCCTGTACCAACATGAACTGAAAGGCCACTCAGGATGCAGGAAGTCACTACTACAAAAAAATAAAAACATGAAAAAGCCAGATTTCAGGTTGAACGCGCACACAGAAACAAAGACCTTCATTTTGGACTCATGTTATGTCTTCTGATGAAACTGAAGTGGAACTGTTTGGTCATAATGACATTTGGAGGAAAAACAGGGACATTTATGAGCCTGAGGACACCAGCCTAACAAAATGTGACATATGGGGGTGATAGCATCATGTTTTAGGGCTGATTTGGTGCAGAAAGGATTGACTCCTTGGTGCTTTGATGTCCTCTGATAGGAGTAACTAAGACAACCATTAGATATGACCAATCATTCCTGTTTTATTTTGGCTTTTTATCTAATAAATGAGCCGTATGTGTGTTTTGAATGTTTTTTTATTTACTTTTAGTGCGGTTCACCTTGTGATTCAGTGGTTAAAGAAGACAACACTTTAGTGGCTTTAATATGAAGTCTTTCAACAGCTGTATTCTCAGTAGATTTTAGGAATTATGTAATCCTTTAGATTATTTTACAAAGATAAAGCAGAACATGGATAATGGGTTCAACCTGTAGTGTTGTGACTAGTGAGAATTCAAATATTTTCTAAAGATTAATATGTGTTACAGATATTAATGTCCATCAACCCCTCTCCTTTTTTTGATTGTTTCCCTACATGCCACTTTCTTTCTTTTATGTTTTTTTTTTTGGTATTTTTTGCTTTTTGTTCTTTTATAGTATTCTTTAGGATAAATACACTATGTTTTGAGAACCATATTTTGAGTCTACTCCAGTAGAGGGCAGCAAATCGCATCCACATGCTGCTTGTGAAGGCTTTGCAGGGCCTGCTGTCACAGAAGAGGCTTACAGACAGCGTGTAAGAGGAGCAGGGGGTGGAGTGTGGGGGGGAGGGGTGTTAATTGATTGCCCAATTCAGCCGTGATGGCGAACAAGTGCCGATAGCGGGTAATTCGCAGAGGTGGAGGCGAGCGGCGCCGCCGCTATCAAGCCCTGGCACCACTCTCCCTTCAGCAGATAAAAAGGAGCTAATGCATAATTATCCTTTTGCAAATTGGATTGTTTTAACGAACTGTAGAATATAGGCCTAACCTGATGGAAAGCAATCATTGTTTTTACAGCGCCCCCCCCCTCCTCCCTCGGTCTCTCCCTCCGTTGGCCCCTCCAACCCTCTGGTCGTTCTGTGCGCACCCTGCACGCCTCATGCCCATCTTGGTGTAATCTCCAATTCTCAGTGAAGTCAGAAGACATTAGAAAAGCCATCACTATTAACATTAGGCTCTATTCCTCCTCACGGCTCTCTGTCGATCAGCCTGACTCTCTTAACGCTGCCTGGATTCTTTCAGACTCCTCCTGTTTTCCGTCTCTCACCCTTAATTTTTTCTGCCTGCTTTTTTTTTATGCCTTACAAACAACCTAAATGGCATGCAACGGGGACATGTGCATCTCTAATTAAAGATGGGTGTTAAGACTCGAAAGAAGGAAAGGTGGAGCAGGGTTGAGTGAAAAGGAAGATGGAGCGAGGGAAGCTGCGCGTAGCCGTCTGCACCTCTGATAAGAGCCGCTAATAAAGAGCAAATTGAATTACTAATGATGGGAAGCAGAGTCCCTATAGATGAGCCCGTTAAAAAACAACCTTATGACCACTCACACATGCATGATAATACACTCACAAACAATGTTTCTTAATTTCCTCCTCAATGACTAGTTTGAGCCTTCTTGGCCACGTTAACGGGGGAGGTGGCGTTCTGAGGTGCTTGGTTATCTCTGGTTTAATTTAAAGAGGGCATAAACCCAAGAAAGCAGTTGGGACCGTAATGAATCGAGGTGTGTGTGCGTGTGTGTGTATATGTGTGTGTGTCTGTGGTACCATGTACCCAGAGGCATCCATGGGGCCCAGATAATCAAATAAAGCAGATAAATGTCAGGAATGGACAGAAGACGGTGAAGAAGAGTGCTGAGCCGTGCGGCTTCAGGCCCCGTGTGACAGCTTTCTGGAGCGTTTTAGCTCTCTATCTGAACTCTTTCCGTCACACAGCATGTCTCTCTACTCACTGTTGCTGTCTTTGCTGTGCTGATAATAACCCTTAAGCCTACTTCTGAATATCACTTTTCACATTGCCACCTTTTTTACGACATAAAAGCTAATCAGGCTTTCAGATTTATATTTCTGGACAGTTATTAGTTGTGCAACCCATAAATCTGGTCTGAGTGGAAGAGTCGCAAGAAGAAATCCATTGTTGAAAGAACGTCAGAGGAAGTCTTCTTTGGAGTTTACCTCAAGCAAAACGGGACACAGCAAACATGTGGAAGATGGTGCTCTGGTCAACTGAGAGTCGACCAACACTGAAGCCCATGCAGGAAACTATGTGTGGGCAACTTACACATTGATCACACCATCTCCACCATAAAACATGACAGTGGAGGCATCATGTTATTGCAGTGCTTGTCAGAGTTTTTAGGAGTATGTGTGGAGTACGTTGGGCTGAGCAAACATTTCAGACTCTCGATCTGTAAAGCAGGTAGAGAAAATTTGAAAAAATTCAAGGATGTGAATGCCTTTAAAAGATGCTGTGCCTGGCTTTTACAGCCGGATGTTGTATTGTTGAAAGGCGATCAGCTCATCAGCAGGATTAGTCTTCTTGGTGTGCGCAACTGGATGAGTGCTGACCAAAACAGCCATGCACCTCCTTCAAACTGTCTCGGTACGCTTCCAAATTAACTCCTTAACTATTTGTTTAGGGTGTGAATTATGATCTAACATCGATCTGATACAGCTACCACGTGCACGCTTCAGGTATGTGTTGCATTGTGGGAGCAATAGCTGCGTTTCTTTTTTAGCATTAATACCCTTTGCAATTTTCAAGATATCTTCTCAAAATTATTTGTTAGACTTCTCAGATAATTTTTCTGCAAATAAGATACTTTTAATGTAATTCAAAACACAGTGAGCAAACTACAGGCGTGGAAGACACCCTCAGACATCTTTCACCAATAGCACTTTAAAGGTTTTTTTTTTTTTTTTTTTTGGAAGTTTGGAAAACCTCCAAAGAGAGGCATCTAGAAGACATCCTTTTCAGATGTTTGTGTTTGGCTGACTCTGTGACGCTTTCAGCTTTAGCTTATGAACACGCTGCCCGCTCCAACATGACACCATGGAGCCGATTACCACCACAAAAGAATCTTCGCTCCTCACCACCGCCTCTCTTTCCTTCACGGATCCTGTTGCCGTGCCTGCAGCGATCCCATTTATTTTTCTCATAAATCATGAGAGCTGCTTTGCTTTGCTTTGCAAGGAAGCCCATCTCTTTGACATTTTCCACTTTCCTCTGTGATGTATCCATGCATTCTGCTGTATGTCAGATACATGCAGACATGTTGGGGTGATATCTGCAGCCACAGTGTGTTGCCTTGTTGTGCTTTAAAACTCCATGATGAACAAGTTTATTTCAAACTCTGCATGTGATCAATCAGTAGATTTTTGTTGGTGTTGTTTTTTCTGTCGTAAGGTGATATAACCAGGATGTCCCGTGTAGAAATTGCATATATTTATATGTGTACCGAGATGATGTGTCAGGATGTTTATAGCAGCTACTTCAAGGTTTCTTTTTTTATTGTGGCATAAAGTTGAAGACTTCAAATTTTATTCCCATCAATCTTGATAAAACTTGATTTGATATTGAAGCTGTCTGAAAAATAGTTTATATGTGCACTGAAATTCAAAGGGGCAAAATCTTGATTTTCCCCGTTGCATGCATACTTTTATGCATAATCAGATCAATTTATGCTCTGATGCATAAATGGGTATCATCTTGCAATTTGTTTATTTTCTGTTCTAATCTTCTACATCTATAAAAAAAAAATTCTCCTTTGTCAAAGAATCTGAATAGGCCTCTACAAACCTTATGATTGCACTTTTATTTTAAACATAATATGGACATGTGTGTATCCCACCTTCCACCTTCCTTAATGTCACTTCTGTTTTCTCATACCTGTTTCACAAACTTTATAAGTAAAGGAGTAGCTTGAACAAGAAGGGATTAAAGGAGTTTGTACAGCAGCAGCTATTACATGTCCCTGCTGACTGATTATTTAAAAAAAAATCCTTGCAGCCAGTGTGTTCTAAGTCTGTGACTTGTGCAACTCCTCACTGTTTCCTTTTTTGACTTTGTCTTGGCTCAGCAGCCATTTGTTTATTTTTGCTTGTTTATTTGCATCACTCTCTGGTTCACACTTGATCCAGTTTCTCCCACTTTTCCTTCACACTGCGACCACTTGTCCTGTAGTCTGGTTTCACTGACTCACTGTCCCACATTTACACTCCCGTGCATGTCCGTGCACATTCTCACACACAGACTGAGCCAGCCTACAGAGGACTAATACAGCTCTGTTGAACCAGTTGCACACGACTCCAGTTGCTGTGTGCATGCTTAAAGCATCGCTGTATTGTATCAGACCTGCATAAGTCGATTAATTTTGATCATTTGTGTGAATGATGGTTCCATCAGCTGTTTTTTGGCATGGGGTTCTCTAAATGCCATTCCTGGTCGTATTATCGGTTGGTCGAAAACACTCGCACACATTCTGCTCATTCCTGCTCACTTTCTCAGGCTCTCTGTGTCAAACAGGTGGAGGTCTGCCTTCTCTTTCTGGCCACGGCCGTCGCCCACTTCCTTTCTCTTTGTGTCTGTCACCATTTGTCTCTCTCGCACATGCTCCCCATGACATGTGCGCCCCCACACACGCGACAAACCACATATTCAGTTTGGTAACATTGCCGTAATGATTTAAGGACGAACAGCAGTTGTCTCTGCAGACAGAGGGTGTGCAAACTTTTTTTTTTTTCTGGTTTCTTTACATTTTGAACTTTCACACATTACTGTGGATGCGTAATGGAGCACAAACTTCTGCATGCATTAATCCTGGAGGCTCTTATGTTGCATGAATGATTCTGTTTCTCATGTAAGATGATGTGTTGTGCTGGATGGGCTTAGTATAGCTCTCTGCGGTGGTGCACTGTAACATTTGGCATTTTGATTAACCTCTCAAGACTCAAGGGGCCATGCATGCCAGTGATCCGAACACTGCACCTTCTCAACTGTGTCTGAGGTCTCTCCGCCTCCTCTGAGCGGCTATCAAACTGTCAGCTGGCCATAATTAAAATTTGACTCATTTGAGCTCAACACGCTGTTCTTCCACTGTGCACCAACTCTGTTGCACTGGGGTGAAGTTCTTAACTTGAATAATTTTCTCAAAAAATATCTGTCGTTTGGCATTTATAGTTTTTATTTCACCATTTAATCTGTGTTTTTTTTTTTTTTTTTGACTGAACTCCCCGATCATCTTATGTGTCTTCAAGAGGGGAAAGATCATGCGTGTTGAGGGGGGTGGCCGGCATGTGTTGAAATGTGTAATCAATACTATTGAGTACAGAAACTTGACCCTGAGATGATAGTGACTCGTTCCCAGTTAAGGAGGTAAATGTTTTCTTGGTATCCAGAGGAGTGGCCCACAAGTCAAGCTGTCCGAATAAATCAGAAACCTAACAGGACGCAGGCAGAGGCCTCTAATTATTTGAGAACACATGGCAGGCAACATGTGTCGCTTATTGGTAAATGGCTCAGCTGCCAAGAACTTCCCATTACTGGACTGGCGGATCCACAGTTCCTCAAAATTGTCATCACTGAACATCTTCTGCCTGCATCCTGCAATTAATTATTTAATTAATTAATTAAGTGCTTAATTTAATAAACGAAAGCGTTCAATTAAGAACTTGATCCACTTTGCTGTTGTATTTTACCTCTGAGCTTTCTTCCCCTTGTGATGTAGCCCATTACTGCAATTTCTGTGTCATATTTTTGTTTGTTTTTGTTTTTTCAACAACAGCTAATCTAGTGGTAGAATCTTATTCTATATACATTATATAGAATAATAATACCTCAAGATCGTTTGTACGCTTCCTTCATTTTACACTTTTAATTTTAATAGTAAATGCAGACATGCGCAGACACAAAGATTTTGGTAAGGTCACCCATCCCCAGCTGTTGCAAACAAAAACAGACTGATTAGACACAAAACATGAAACTGGTTAATAGTTTTATAAATTCAAAAAATAAATGGTGATTATGAAATCATTTACTATTTAGAACTTCTGTGTAGGTGGTACTTATTACATGAAGATGTGTGTGTTTGTTCTGGTAATGGGGAGGGGAAAGTCAGAGGCCATTCGTTGCTGCTTCATAAATCTCTACCTTTTGTCAGCTGGAGGGCCTGCTGATATCGGTGCCCGGCCCCTATCCCTGCGACCCTGTGACAGTAAACCAATCTGAGCAAGCTCTCCTCCATATGTCTTCACACACTGACGTGTTTCCATAATAATCATCTGGAGGGGGGGGTGGACGTTTACGTGGGAAGACGGTCTAAAGAGCTCCTGGCATTTTATTCTTGTTCCACACATCAAGTGCTTATAAGCACTAACAACGTGATTCAAGATCAGTAAGTTCATATACTTTTGAGGAAGCCCTCTAGAAAAAAGCTGCTCAATTAATATTTACAATTGAGAGGAAAGTGCTTAAGAAATTGAAGAAACAAACTAAAAAGTGCCTCTGGGTTAGTTATTTGCACATTATATAAACACTCCATTTTATTATAGTATTCAAGTTGCAGCTGATCTGCCTGCAATAACAAGTAAAGCTAAATGGAATTAAAATTGTAACAAATTCTAATAAAAAAAAAATAAAAAAAAAAACTGCAATGCAGCCATCAGAGTAAATGCATTTAATCCTCCACTGAACTATAAAGTTTCATACATCTAATTCAGTCTCACTTATTATAATAGTCTCTCTGACTGGATCATCCCAGCTATCTTGAGCTGTGTGACTGAGGTTCCTGTTTGGTCACAATACAATTCAGGCGTAAAAATTGCTCTTTAAACTAATGAGTGAAGTTTTTAACAGGATACACAAACTGTATAAAATTTCAAAACTAATGCCAACAATGCGTGCGCTGCATGCGTTGGAGCCAACTCTTGTGTAGGTACTGTGGAACCAAACTATGATCAGCACTGCCTGGTTATAAACAACAACGCGTCAACCTCCAGGCAAATTAACAGGAGTCTTCTAGTTACCTGATCATGTTAAGTATTGAAATTATTCCAGAAACTGCGCCTTGAAATTGTAGCACGTCTTAACTGTAGCTTGCAGCTGATGACTTGTTAACAACTTTACAGGAACAAAAAGGGCAAGGAGTGTGTGTAATGTTGCATAACTGGGTTTCATTTCACTTCAGTGGCCCGAAATACAACAGAATTTAAACAGCTTCAAGTTTTATTCAGATACGATTCTTGAGTCTTCTTCAGTGGAACATCTTTGGCTATTCTACCGCTCAGTATGTTAAAAAGGTTGTAATTATTAGTAACATGTAGAATTGTGCAGATCTTTTCTGTTTCTTTTCATCACATATTTTCTGATAAGATTATGTCGTCACAATACAGCCACTCTACAACAATATGTGTTATTTTAGCTGATTGTCCAGACTCTCAGCTAATGAAGTATAAATGAGGTACAGACCCACCTTAGCCTTACTATTTCATAACTTCTTTTGTGACCCTGATTTAGTTGCATGTCCTCCAATAACTCTCCGTCTCCACCTGGCTCTCCACTCAAGCCACAGAGCCAGGCTGTGGGTCATGCCCCCAGCCTGCAAAGAAACCTGATGTGTTGTGACTTTTTTACACTTATGTTGTTCAGTATATTTGCATGATAAGTGACTGATTACAATTATATGTTAAGCATAATTTACATGATGATTATTATTATTATATTGAATATGATTGTATACAATTACAAAGGCGAAGTGAAATATATTTCAGTGTAAGACATGATTTATTTGAATAGAGGAAGTCTTTTATTTTGAAGAATGCTTAAGGATCTGTTACTGTTTAGTCACTATCTTGCTTTGTTGATTTTTGCTTGGTTACGAGCAGTTGTTGTTGCTGTTGTTCTGTTTTTATCGGCTGAAGCCCTTTTTTTCCTCTTCAATAAATACTGAACAAAAGGGTTCAGTAAAGGAAATACGAGCCTCCGTCTTGTTTGAGAAGAAGCTTTACTCCGCTACATGATGCTTCATCATCTTGAGCTTTTTCTTTTCCCTGCCTTTCCAACTTTCCATTTCTGTCATGCTGGCCTGGACATCTGAACCCCTTTTGGTCCCCTACCACTGCTATTCCGGTCTTGGTCAGTTATTCCCTGAACCCCACTGACTGCTTTCCTATCAGAGCTCTGGTCCCATCCTTCCAAGTATCTTAGTAACAGTGGTTACCACTTGTTATGTTTTTTTTGTTTTGTTTTGGGGAGGTGCGGGGGGGGGGGGATTGTATCAGTTTATGTAGTTTTCCTTCTCTTGAGAAAAGTTGGGTTTTTGTGTCTTTTGAAGCCACTTCTGTATTTGAGTAGTCCCTCCCAACCTTTATTGGCATTTGAACCTCCTAAATTTGATTCTCCAGCTCGCCTCTACATGTATGACCGTTTTGTTTACAAGCAGACTGATTGCCTTCCAAAGCCAACCATAACCTTCCTTCAGATGTCCTCCAGCTGGAACCATTAGAGACAGTAATATTAGACCTAAGCAACAGGTAATTAAGCCAGACAAACCTGACCAGTCTTGACTGATGAATCAATGTCTTCCCAAACTGTCTTGATTTGCTTTTCCATGACCTGGATTTATGCCAAAAACAAATTATGTTATATTCAGTAATATAACAGATAATGATAAATAAGTAGATTCTACTACATTTTAATTTGAGCCAGGTAAGTTTGGACACTTGACTAAATCAAACACAAAAACACTTTGGAGCATGACGTGGTGAACAAATATGTAAAAAAAACAAAAAGAAAAACATTCTTCATAAAAGTTACATGCTGCAGCTTTAAGAGCATAATCATTTATGTACATATTGTTGACAACTTCGAATTTACCATTGACATGTGTATCCACCTAAACTCATAGCCTGGGCAAAACAAACATTAAACATCGCTCCATATTTTCAGTCTTTCAGTTAATGGGGGTCTTAGGTTAGAATTTATCACAATAAATCATACATAACTCTTGTCATATAATCTCTTGAAAACGACAAGCGTTAATATAATTACCCGTTCCCAGCACCTGTTGGTCTGTCACATGAAATTTTAACAAAATCCACAGGTTTCTTATTGCAAGTGTGAAAAAAAAACAGGTAACTATAAAAGAGTGTGAATATTTGCAATGCACCAGAAATTAATTATGTTCTTGTTCTTCCTTTGGTTCCTGTAGGATTTTTTAAAAGGATATCTGACATAAGTCACTTTAAATTCCAGTGCAGTAACATTGAAGTGATTGAGTTTTAGATGTGATTGCCCTTTCCGTTAATCATTGGGCAATGGAGAAATATAAATCTGGTTTACTCTTCTCTATTCCATCAGCACAATTAAGTTTTTTTTTGTTTGTCTCTCCATTTAATCTGTAGTAGTCTGCTCCTCCCTTCGGGGCCCATGTTAGATTTGTTTGTGGTACTTATTTAATAATGGATGATTGTTTGTGTTTGTCAGTCAAAACACTTTAAGGCAGCTGCTAATTCCTGCAAGGCTTTATTGATTAACCATGTTGGGTGCAGATTGTTTTATAGCCAGATAGGAGCAGAGGATCCCCCTCCAATCATTCCGCTTCCAAGCACCTTCAGGGCCTGCTCCTCTTGTCGGGAGTTCTTCCTTTTCTCTGGTTGAATAATTAATGTTCCGCCTATTTAATTAGCTAGATTTGCTCTAAACAGAAGCAGAGTAATTGAGTCTACTGCTCTTTTTTGTGTGACTGTTGAATGCACAGAGAAGCGGCTCACTCCCCTGCTGAATGCTGCTCCTAAGATTTACTCCTGCTCTCTGACATGGCTGTCAGTGAGATGGCATTAGCACTGGTGGCATTTGTGGTAGTAGAATAACCACTCTACTACCACTTCCAGCGCTGGATGCTGAAGTTTCCCGCCAGCAGGGTTGGCATGGAGAGCCGAGCTGAGAGCTGCAGATGTCATGTTAACAGCTACCATGGGCCAGAACAATAAAAAAATGTTGATCTGCTTAAACAGCTAAACACAACACTGTTGCATTTATGACATTTAGATTGAACCATTGCCACAGTGACTTATTTTATCTTCTGATATGATGACCCTGCATTGCATTACACATCAACTTAGAACTGAAATATTACAACCAAGATAATCTTTTTTGCCTAATTATAATTTTAAACAATGCTTCTGTAAAAGTATGCAGAGTATATTCATCCTATTTTGCGGTCTTCCCTCTTTCAATAATGATTTGATATGTTTATCGTGCTTCAATAGTTCTGGAACTTCAGATATAAATAAATTTTTATTATGACTTAATAGGTCACTTAACTAACTGAACATCCTGTTCATCAGTTTTCAGCCAAGTGTAAAATGACCAGGATGATGGTCTCAACATGTGTCGTTCATTGCAACAGAGGATAGCCTGTGCAAGACCCAGGGCTAACTGAAGTGAGTTCATGTTCCTTCTTACCAAGAGCAACTTGGAAACCCAAGCAAAGAGCTGGAGAATGTTTCTAGCTAGAGGTTGTCAAGGTTTTCCCCCTCCTTGGTCTGATCCTCTTTAACAATAGAGAGACGATCAGAATTCTGTAGCCAATCTCTGGTTTTGGTAAACCTGTTCAAGAAGATCTTACTCTTTCTGACACCCTGCCTTCAGCAGGTGATCACAATGCTCCTGCATTATCCTGTGTACAATCTTTTGGTTTTTGGACGGAAAAGTAGTTAACTCAGCTGACTCGCAGTTCCGCCAGGTGTTTGCTAATTGGTAATCGGAGGAGTTGCGGGGAAGTGTCGACGTCTGGGGCAGAAGCTTGGTTGGGTAAATATGCAGCAAATTGTATAAGCAAGTATGTAGCGACCCCTGAAATGGCTGCCACAGGAGATTAAAAGATTCCTAAAACATGCATAAAAGAATCAAAGCAACACTCCAGATGTCTTTGATATGAATGATATAAAGCTCAAAAAAGTTTATTTTGCATAATCTCCCTTGCACCCCCTTCTTCCTTTAAGAGCTATAACAAGACATAACTAGATAAAATATCTTTACTTGCCTTCCTGCTATTTGATATCATCAGTTGTTTTTATTAGGAACAGTTTGGCAACATATCAGTCAGTTCTGTTTAAAGCCATCGTGTATATTTATCAATCTCAATGTGTGCTTATAAAATCTCACTCTAAACACTTGCATGTGCCAAAAAAACTAAATCTGGAACTGAAGTTTGTGCATTCAAGAGCCACAGAGACACAACTGTGTCTTGTTTTATGTTATTCCACATGACATAAGTGGAGTAAATTTAAACAAATTTTACAGTTACAGATAGGAGAGCAAAGGCCGACCTGGCAACCTGGCAGGTTAACTCCGGTTTAGCTGTTGGCTGTTTGTAAAACTTCAATTGGAAGCACTGGTCAGTTACAGAAGAAGAGCGCTGAGGATTCTGTTGCAGGAAAGTCAGGAGGTCTGGTCTGTGCTGTTAGTTCTCAGGTCCTGAGTAGATCAGGATGTACAGCCAGGTCCAAGATTCATATACTCAGTGTACATATCCACATACACCAGCAGAAACTGCCTTTCGGATCTCTGCCAAAGAGGCGGCAGAGGGGTCTCTGAGCGTTGTTTCTGCTGGATCAGCAACTTTATGGTGATGAACTTTTGTCTTTTGCTTCAAGTAGAACAATAGCTTGTCTTGTGAAATTAAAACTGATCTTAATTTAGCATGAGCTTTTTTTTTTTTTAATCCAATGTACCAGCCTAATGTAATGAAGAAAACCAAAGCCTAATTTGTTTTCTTTATTACTTTTAAAACAATAATTTGTCAACACATGAAATTGTGTGTAATAGTTGTAGTATGTCTCTCATTAAAAATTTAAAATGTGATTTCATGCTAATTCTATGAGTCAAATTTTTTATGTAAAACATAAAATTATGGTAATATAATTCATTTTCTTTGAGAAACGGACGCCACAAGCTTAAACCGGGAGATGTCCGAGACAATGATTTAGGTGTTCGCTATAGCTTTGGCTATCTCATCTTCATATTTTCATAAAAATATGAAACACATTAAATGTCCATTTCTGTGAGAAATACTTGTTCAGCTCACAATAGGGAAATCAACATGAAGTTAAATCCACTAACTTGCCATCATCAGCGTGTAAATGAACCCTTTGAGATTTCAATTGGAGACATAAAGGAATTTATAAATAAAATGTATTATTATTGTTATTAAAGAGAGCTTACAGACCTTTATCTGTTGCACTAAGCTTATTAACAGGAATCATTACACCAACAACAAATCTGTCAGCTAAGATGATGGTAAGGATTGTGAAACTTTTTCAGGAAGAAAAATGTGACTAAGGATGTTGGTTGTTCCAAGTTTGAACAGCCAAATTCCAACGCCAGAGAGACAGACCTCGATAGTTATTGTCCCAACTATCGAGGTGTGTTCCCTCGATAGTTGGAACAATAATAAGAGTAAGCCAAATTTGTCCGCCCCTTTGCAGACTATGATGTGGCCTGGTATTGTCCCAGACCATAACATCCCAACAATTTCCAGATCCATAACATGTCTCGATGGAGTTTTCTTCATTTTTCTCTGCTGGAGATGTTTTTATCTACCTCAGCTACCCGAGGTACTGTGGTCCCAACCATCCATTCTAATGAAACCTTCTAACTAGTGTTGTTCTGTTCAACTTACCAATGAAAACGAAGTATCTTGGAGGCTTGAGATGGCTTAAAAATCTAAAATTAAAAATCTAAAATTAAGAACAGTAGTAATGAGGATATTAAAAAACCCATATGTGGTTGGTAATTTCTTTATTGCTTTGACAGGAGTCCTGTATTCAACACTTATATTGATGGCTAAAGACAGCAATTAGGTTTACTTCTTAAGTAATCCTAACCATGTGAAGTGATTGATAAACTTAATCAATCACATCACTCTGTGGGTGAAAGTAAAAGTCGAATTAGAGTTTTAAATGATAGGTAAACCAAACAGATGCATCCTCATTTTATAACTGAGGCGAAACCTGTTATATGTTTTGGGCCTTGTTTAACTGTGCAGCCTTGGAGAAGACGGCAGCGACTCTATGAGTGAGTGCATTATTGATCTGGGGTAGTTCATTTTCTGCTGTTGGTGGTGAGTTGCTCTGGGGGAAATGGCTACTTTGTCTCCTGTCATTGTAGCTTCAGTGTTAAAAAGGAGTTTAAAAACAGAAGAATTGGGAGAAGAATGTCACATATCTTTCAATGTTCAGCGTATCATCAGTAAAGACCTACTCCATCACAGAAAAAAACCTCACACTTTATGTGGGATACACGTTTGTGTGTTTTCCCACGTACTTGTGTTAAATGTTGATATTGTGTGGGCTCTCTCCTGAAGCAGGCAGTATTGATCATTGACCATTTATTGTCCTTTGCTCCTTTGTGATTTGCTCTCTTGAAAGTGGTTAATTTGTCTCCTGTCCACAGTTCTCCTATGTCTGTGTGTGCGTGGACCTGTGATGTGTGTGTGTGTGTGTGTGGGTAGTTGTGTGTGTGTGTGTGTGGGTAGTTTGTGTCGTGTCATTGGGGGGGGGGAGCTTAGTTGTTAAATACTTCACTCTGTCTCTGCAGAGACACAAGCAGATATTATTGATCATCTTGTTCGATGGCGGTAATGCTGGACTCATTATCCAAACGGCCGTCATTAATAATGTAAACTCCAATTTAGAGAAAGAAAATTAAACTTAGTGTTTAAACATGGGAATACAAGAAAATCAAATTGTTTGTTAGGCTGTGAGCCATCGGACAAAATATAGTGTAGACACATCAGGTGTTTCTGTTTGTTTCACCTTGTTAACAATCCTCCTCGGACATGTAACAACTGAAATAAAACGCTGCCTAGAGACCAATGAAGAACAAAAAGACCAAGTTACTAAATGTAAATGCAGATACTCGTACATGGCATGTATTAAAAGTGAATGAGCATCATGATTGATGAGCAAGATTCAATAAAAATGTCAACCACATAATATCTTGCATTTCTTATATTGTTTTTGAGAAAAGTGGACATTTATGTAATGCAATCCTGCTTTGCAGTGTTCAGTGTTTTTCAGACAAACTGAGTTAATAGATTACTGGTTAAACATCAGGAAGAACAGTCATCAATTGAAGGATAGTAAAGATAAAAATGGATTATATAGATGAAGGAAAACTGTGTGTTGGATCTGATCTGTTTCAAAAGTTTTTAGTCATTTTTAAGAAAGTACCTTGCTAACACTGACCAGAAATATAAAACAGAGAACATTCATTAGAAATTGTGACAGTGTTGTAGATTCTTATAAGGTCACCCTTTTTATGACCTTATGTGGTGATTCATGTAGCTTAAAAATATTATGAGAAGAAAAACATCTATGAATCTCGGTGTAATTTTCTGTTAGGCATCATAAGGTTGTTTTTTTTTTTTTTTGCTACATCCAGTCGTGCTATACTGTAGCCTGCTGTGACTTTGAAAGACCTTTCACTGTGTACATGGCTATGTACGTGTGTGCGCGTTGGATATTCATGCCAGCGGTTCAGCAGTAGTGTTTCTTCCTAGCAGATGCCCACTCCTCTTGGTTGTGATCAGCACTTTAGCGGACCGCTGCCAGCTCCCTCTGGGCCCAAAGGGACCAATTAGGCCCTGGCAGCTGCACCCAGAGTGCCACTGTGAAAAGAGGGGGCCATGAATGGGTGAGGATGCTACACAAGAGAAGGGCAAAAAGTGCTAAGGACACATATGTAGACATACAAGGTAACAACCCAGAGTTAATGCCATAAAGGCTTACTATTACAGCTAAAGTTGGTGAAGAGAAACAAGTAAATTACTGGAGAGAAAATTAGTTAGTAAGAAAAAGTCTAAAAGTACCCTGTTTATTCTTGGGCCGTTCTACTTACTGCTCTTCCACAGAATCGAGGGGTGGGGGGTGGGGGGGAGTGAAAGTGCTTTGACCTTAACACCCTTACCAAATTAGCACCCTGGCCGACCAGAGTCTTCCCCACCTTTTGTACCTATTGATCTTTAACCTGTGAACCCTCACTTTTCACCTCGGTAATGTCAGGAGCCTGACCTCCTCTCATAGATCTGATCAAGGCTAAGGGCCAAAGTGAACCATCAGTTCTTTAGTTATTCAAGCTAGTTCTTTTCATTACACCCAGACTCCGAGGTCAAATATCAGTCTCATTGACCTTGATCATCTGGAAATCTACACGTTTTGAACTATTTGACATGCAAACCTTTACATTAACACATGGAGGCCACATATTCTTAGTTCACACATGGTTTGAACTAGAGGTAGAACCCCCCCTAATGGTCCCTCAACATTCATAGTGGGCTTCCTGAGATAGTTCGGATTGGTTCAGAACCCCTCACTATTGAAGGTGTGACTGCATCTCATTTTCAGCGCTGCTCATGCTACTGCTTGCTGCTGGTCAGCTGGCCAAAAAGCTCCCTACAATTTTCACTTGGTTATTGGAAAGACAAATTTGACTATTTTGATATGGTCATGAAAACGTGGACACTTGTGGTACAGAAATGTTATTAGCATCACTTATAGCTCCAGTTAACTCAACACTGTCTTACAACAGTAGTAAAGTGCAGATTGCTTGTTTATCCTCTTATTACCTGAAATGTATAGCTTGCCAATGAGACAAATTAGGCATTAGACGGCATAAGAATTAACTTATGTTAATGCGGTAGACATATCATTATGGCTGTATTGAATGAGACCAGGAGCAGATTGTGGCGAATTTGCAACAATGGGGATAATAGCCGGCAGGCAGATGGTTCAGCTAAATAACAATTAATATGGTATTACTAGTGTAACTCTATTAAGAGCAGAACAGCTAGGAGACATTAAAAATGTGGAAGCTGGTAACGTAGCTACTATTAATTTTAGATTTTTGCTTAAGTCTGTCTTAAGAAAATAAATATAACTGTAGATAGACTTTACAGGTAATATTCAAAATATAATAATCAAAATATGGACTTTTTTAGTGGCAGTAGAAATAATTGTTACTTTCTTACTTTTTGTTTGAAGCAAAATCTGTTAGTTCAGATTATTTTGGGGGTTTTAATCTTCTTTCAGTTACAGTCCTGGAGGGAACAGTCTGTAAATACTTTTAGCGCAGCAGCATCCTCTGGTGTCTCCTTTCTCTCTTAACACTTTGACACATTCATGATGCCAGAGTGTCTCCCGTTGGCCTTGTACATCACGTCCTTGTCTCTCACCCTGTGGCTGAAACAGAAGTTGAGACTCGGTGTCCGACCGGCTGACTGGGGCTCATCACTCACTAACCCAAAAGAATCAGCAGCATGATGGATGTGCACCATTCTGGCGTCTGCGACCAGGAGCTCAGTTCTGCTTTAAATCTACACCGGTGATCCACCTCTGCTCTCTGTGTGTGTGGTGACTGACAAACTGCAGGATACAGCATGTGTCTTCAACCCATCACTCAGTATGATGGAGTCAAACCACCATCCTTTCTTTCTCAGTGTTGCTTCATTTCACTGCAACGGTCTCGTCAGCCAACATGTCCAAGCAAAAGTAATTTTCTGTTTGTAGCAACAAAAATTTCAACAAAGAAATCACACAGTGTCTCAGGACACCCAGGAGAGAATGTAATCCTGAGTGTTTTACCTTAAGTCTTATTACTTTGTTGACCAGATAGCAACAATTTGGCAAGGGAGAAACTGACTGCATTTAGATGCATGTTTTTTTTTTATTTGATCCATGTTGTTGTGACTTTGTGCTGAAAAGAATGTAAATCATTTAAAATTGGAAAATCTTTGGAAAATGTTTAGGCAAGCCGCTGCTTGGACTATTTCCAGATCCTTTCTTGATTTAAGTACCTAACTTTTACTTGCTTGTGAAGAATAGCTAATATTTTTGACAAAAGGCTGTTGGCATCCATACCTTATGAAAAATTCAGTTGCCAAAAAGTTTCTTTTTATATAGGATTCAAGAGCAATTTAACAAATAATAAAATAGAATTAATCAAGAATTCCCAAACTGTCTTGAAAAATCAGAAATTTGATTTTACTATTTTCCAAACCAATGTAAGAATTGAGATAAAATGCTGACATTTTTTTGTTCAGATAAAAAATATTGTAAATATTAACTTCTCTGAATCTCACATTTTGAAAGGAAAAAAATAGATCAGTCCGTTTGTCTGTCACTCTGTCAGGGGAGCATGTCGGTGGTCACTGCTGCCCCTGTCAGAGTTGTTTATTAGCTTAAAGTTCTTGCCATATTTCTCCCAGGGCAGAAGTTCACGTCCCTTGGGGAATATTGTCTTGTCCTTTAGAGATTCTCTCACTTAACCTCCAAGTGGCCCAACCTCTCAGAGACAAACACTTTATAAGCCACACTTATCCTTCCATTCACAAATACCTACACGCACACTCAGTGTGCTCACAAATAGATGCACTTGTAACTTATGTAATAATGATTGTGCCTAAGTGGACAAAGCGTTGGGCTCTTTTTCCTGATGTGTGTAATAGGATCTGCTGATTGACAGCCAGCGTCATCCTTTTGAGCAGGCATGACTTTTACATATGCGACACAAACATCATGGGACACAACTGGATGTGCTCGACAAGAACATAAAGTGAGGGAATGTTGATCAAGGTTAAAGATCTTGGCAGCTCTCGGGATCAGTTCGAGGTCAAGGTTTAGTTCACATGGAAGACATGTTTTCATCATGTCTTATTTACATTATTGATGTTCTTTATGGCTGCAGGAACATTCAATTGCTCTGGAAAAGCATATATAGAAGCTATTATTTAATTATTTATCAAGGATGTTGTCTCATCGCATATTCCTCAACATAAGGATATAAAAAAACTGTGTTTTTAATGTTTAGAGACAATGGTAGTAAAAGAGTTTACACTTTAATTAAATTTATAAATGATTGAACTTAAAATCAACTTATAATTTTTAAAGATTACGTATTTACTACAATGAAGAAACTATAGACTCTTCTCTTCTAATCCCTCAAAAGCTTTTTATCAATTGCTTTTTTGTCAGGGCTAACTTGTCTCCTCAGTTATTGGCACCACTCCTGTTAACACTTAGTACAACCTTATTTTGGCTATAGGATGGCACTTAGTCTTCTCATGTTACAATCAGCAAGGTTGGAGCATACAGAGAGGGAGCATTGACAATCTGTCTTTGTACAACTTCTCTAAATCCAGGTTGAACAACTTTTTCCACAGGAAGAGGCCATAAAAGAAAAAGTTTTCTTTTAAAGCAGATTATATTTATTAATAAACCTTATATATTGTTTTTTTAATGATTGTTTGCCAAATGTTGACTTTATAACTTACCATACTAATATCTAAAATTTTATATTTAATTAATATAATCTTTTACAAAATAACTTACAAAAGTGTGCAAGTTTAAGTATTTTGTGTTAGTTTAGATTCAATTTGTTGAACGTAAAATATTTGTATTTCTTAGGAACGTGTGTAATTTGTTTTCAATAACTTGACATGTTGGGCTGTTTTAAGATTCAGCTGAGATCCAAATGGATATATAGAAATATGCAAAATGGGAATTTTGTGTAACAGGTCCCCTTCAAAATGTACAAAACTTGTAACAAATTTTATATTCTCGCATTGATAATTTTATGCCAAAAAACGTGTCAGTACCCCAACTAACTTAAAACTTATATTAAACTCACAAAGACTGATCGTTTCTCTTCCTAGTTTCTATAAATTTTGTTTTGTGCAGCAACCCCTTACTGTTAATTTGAGTAGAGGGTTCCTCCTGCCCTCCTTTCCCTGGTCAGGCTGAAGTTTTCCAGGTCAGCTGGTGTCGTTTACAGCTTATGACTCCGCTATGATGATAGACGAGGCACAAGCGAATAGCCCTCCCGCACACACATGAGTTTTCACCCCCAACCATCACCCCCCTGTGAAGGGAGGTGACATGACATCACTATCACCCTGCTGGCTGGCATCATCTGCTCACTGCGAACGCCAGAGGTCTACAATTTCTGTGGGTGGCCTCATTGACCCAACAGTTTGTGCCCACTCATTTCTTCATGCACACATGGTTGTAGAGCCCTCAAGTATTCCTATAAAATCCTGAAGCAGATTCAGAAGACTAGGCACATTTTTTTTTTTTTGTTTAGTCGTAATTTATATATAAAGTTGTTTTTCCATGTTAGCTAACTTGCAGTCATGTGTTAATGTAGTCATGAAGCAAAGAGGAGCTTAACCATCTGGTAGTTATCGCATTTACACTGGGTGTCTGAATCAACTCATGTTTTTAGTATTCAGGAATAAATTAAGCTCATGTAAAGTATGACTTCACATGAGCGTTTAGTTTTAGAAATCCCTGACCTCTTAAAGCCTCATATTTTTCTAATAATTATATTTTACGTTTAGGGAACTTTGCAATCTGAGGAAATTATATGAGTGGGTGATTGACTGAGTAATGTGTAAAGCTCTTTGGAGTCCTCAGACTTGAGAAAGTGCTACACAATGTTGGATAACTGTCATTTCAGCAAAAACGTTGCTACAAAGTATTGACGAAAGGTGGCTAAATACGTTCTTTGTGTAAAAACACAAGCTTAAGCACCAATTCAGATATCCTGCTCCAATTTAAGAATGTGCAATAGCGCAAACATTGAATGCAACATGAGTAAGGGGATGTAGGCTTTTTAAGAACAAGGAATGAAGTTCTATGTCGGTATGGTTTGGCATTAAACTGTCCTGGCACCTCTAGATAGTGTGTCAAAAAGCGTCACTGAGTGTCAAACACGCAGAGATCATGTTATCATCCCTGTGCTGGCTCACACTGAGTTATTAAATCGTGGTAACTCCCTTGTTAAATCTGATGTTAGCATGACACGGCTGTCTTCTGTGAGAGCGCTGGAGCTGTGGGAGTCAGAAGATGAGCCCCAGGGGAGGGGAGCATGGAACGGCAGCAGGAACAGACACTGTCAATAACAAGATTTATTATCCATCAGCTTGTCCCAGGGAGGGGGCATGCAGAGACCGCTGTTTGCTGGAAGCAGCCGTCAGGTATGGAGGAGCAGACTTTGGGTAGATTCATAAGAGGATGGAGGATTGGATGTTCTGTGTTGTGACTTGTCAGCTGCCTCAGTCAGAGGGCTGAAGGATCAAGAGGTAGAACATTTCTCAAAACCTAGTCCACACCATTTAGTCAAGGCTCAGTCATCTTAGGGGTCTACGTTGTTCATCACATTCAGATCCATTCGTGTGATGCCCCATCTGTGGTTTTATGCTGACAAAACAGCCTTTAAGTGAGTGATTTTTTTTTTTAAGAGTTTTGACCAGATTTTAAGCTGGTTTAATGGAAGCGGATCAGCCCTGTAGTCATAGAGGAGACATGACAGAGAGTTGTGCAGGTTGTGGTTGTTTTATTTTAAATAAACCAGAATGCTGCCTCTACATTTTTACTGTAGAGCCAGCCATGTTTAGTAAAAAGTATAAATCTTCAGAAATGACAGTGATAAGATGAAAACTTGGAAACCAGCATAGTCTCAGAGTGTGTTTGTTAATAACAACCTACTCGTAAATCTAAAAAAATATAATAAATTAACTCCACTGTAGAAACTTTAACTTTTCACTGAGACTTTGCCACAAAACCTCCCATAAAGGGTTTAGTTTGAAAACGTTTTAAACCTACCGTTTATGTGAGCGAGATGGGAGACTGGTTGCAGACAGAGCGATGAGTGCATGGTGAGGCAGCGAGAGTAGATTATCTGTGGATTCACGGCAGTGCGTCAAGGAGAGATGGATGGGCGCCGTGCGAGCTGCATGCGTCTTCCTAGAGCCGAGCACCACTTGCAAGGCAGTCCACTGTCAAAGGTCTATTAAGGAAAGATTGAGACCCCAGGTGTGTGTGTGAGTGTGTTCACATGCTCATTGGTCATGGTCCTTCACTGGAAGATTGAGACCCCAGTGCTCCCAGAGCCACTCAACCAACACAACCTGCATTGGTTTACAATCAGTGCAGCACCGTCCATCCATCCATGTTCCCATACAAACACACACACGCACACACTCAAATATATATCAAAGGACAAACACTACCACCAGGTGCCATTAAGCAGCAGCTGTGGTGGAACAGCTGTGTGTCAGCATCCCGAACATGGTGACCATCATGCTGTTGGCAGCAAGGATTTAGAGACGGATTAAGGTCCAGGTTAGGGAAGCGACGGCGGGCGTGTACGAGGTTGCGGAGTGGGAATCATGGCAACACCTTTGACAAGCCCTATTTGTCATCTGACTGGGTGCGCAAATCACACTGACTGCAATACAGATGTGGGAGAAAAGTAACTTCAGGCTGGGCAGCTACTTCTCTAAAAACCAGCAGCACTGCGCTTGTTCTCTTCACTGTCCTTTCCTTTGCTGTGTTCTTCTTTGATAACGTAGCACTCAACCTTTAACCCTCACAATCTGTAGGATGGAATTTACTACATGGTCCCAATATTGGGGAAAAAAAATGTTTCCAGTAGGAGTGGGTGATTAAAGTTTTATCTGAACATTTTTTGGTAGTGCTGTGATAACGATAAAAGTGAATGTAAGAACTATTTATTACTTATTTTGTATGGCTGTAAATGCATATCTGCAATCTCTACTTTCTCAGTATTTGGCCTTTAATTTAGAACAGGTTTTTATTTCATCTGCTTAAGAGTGTGTGTTATGTTACTACTAACTGCTTCACAGTGGTTTCATTATGTTATATTTGCATATGTTAATTTAAAGGCTTCTTATGTGCTCACGTGTGAGCCTACGCTTTTTTTTCAGTGGATGTCTCAGCAGCTCTCATAACTCTGATTTGTTCTGAGCTAAATGTTTGCCTGAGATGGATTCTCCTGCTGATCCAGAGCTGCAACGCGGCTGACAAATGAAAATAACACCTGGGAGGGGAGGCAGAAGGTGTGAAAGTGGAAATCAGTGTATTGTTTGCTACTACAGCTTTGTAGTTCATGCTTTGCAATTGGACACTAATTAAAATGGTGTGGGTTATTAAAGACTTGTGCGAAAAAGATGATACAAAGTGAGCTTGTCATCAGATACATAAACTCATCTGTTATCCCTCTCTCACTCCTCCTACCGCTCTGTGGGCTTTGCTCATTAGGAAGACTGAGTGCTGTCTCTGCCATAGAGGCAGGGGGAAGAAGTGCACATGATGACATTTTGGGCAGTATGATTATTCTAATAAAAATGTGGTGCTAGTGATATACTCATACCACTTAAAATCTTATATTAATAACACAGAGATTTCATATTTTCTTCAGTTAAACCATCCTGGCTCTGTGGGAAGAAGCAATTGTCTCCTGATTAATGGTTGTGGCTCGCTTCATGGCTACCACTGCCATCATCAAGTGTTTGTGATAACTACCAAGGAGTCTTTACAATCTTCTCTGTAGTATTGTTTTAATTCAGCCATAATACTTCCCTTTACAATTGCCCTTTTAACGTCATCCAACATCATCTTGACTGGTTTTAAGTATGACTTTGACATGACCAATTCAAAACATTAATCTTTTTTTTTAACAATTTAGATGCGATCATTCTGATGAGCTCTTCTCTTAGCTTGCTTTTTAGCAACTTTTAAGTTGCTTAAAAGTTTAAGCAACTTAAAGCTAAAACAAATTGAATCCTAACCCTGTTGTTTCATTTGAACACAGTTCAGCGTCTTCTGTTGCCTGAAGAGTTAATAAAAGTTGTTGGCCACTGCTCAGGGTTTTGTATGAAGCATCAACTAGATGCAGCGAACAGCTTTGGCAACTGCAAAGAACAAAACCTTACCAACTTTTTATTTCAGACTTGAGTAGACACACTCTGCTCCTGCGACTCCTTCTGTCTTTTAAACTGATGTGAACAGGACCTCCGATTATCCACAATGTAAATTCAGTTCTTTGTGTGGGAGTGTCATCCAGGCAAGGCCTTCATAAAACAACATGATGGATATGCAGACAAATAAATAAATAAAAACACAAGCGCCCCTCTTTTTTTCCCCATTCCAATCGCTCTAGTCTTGTGCGTCTTCTCTGATGGATTTGTAAAAAGATATAACGAATGAGACTTAAAGTGAGAAGGAAGGAGGGAGGCTGGGCAGGAGGGATGAAGGCACAGCACAGAGAGACAGAACACATGATTTATTAGACTCATAAAAATTCTGCCTCTGTTATTCCCTTTCATTTTTATATGTGAAGCTTATTAAAGAGCACACCTGCCAGAGTCTTCAAACTTGTGTGTATGTGTGTGTGTGCGTGTGTGCGTGTGTGTGTGCGTGTGTGCGTGTGTGTGTGTGTGTGTGTGTGTGTGTGCGCGCGTGCGTGTGTGTTTGAAGTGATGTGAATGTGCATTTGTTGATATGCTGACTGGATAGATTTACCATGGCCTCTGTTTTGTGTGTGGTCAGACTCATCCATTCTTAATTACTGCTGTCCACAGACGCCGTCTCCACATCCCATCTAAGCCCTGCCTCCAAGCGAGTGTTTAGGACCCGCTACAAGATGGTGACCCATCCGGGCACAAGTGCTGTACACACCCCGCACTACAACACAGCGCTCTCCTGGCGAGCCAGGAAGATCCAGTCAGCCAGGTAATTTACGATAGCATTTGTTTTATTTTATCACAGGCATCAGCAGGAAGCATGGAAAGGGAAGGAAATTATTAGAGAATAAAATGTTGATATCAGTAAATTCCACCCACAATGGCTGGCTCTTCCTCCGTAAGTCATTATAGCACCACTTTTCTTTAACAATTAGTGGAGCTTTTATCTCTTATGCCATACTTCTTGATGTAAATCCCTCCATTTGTTAAATTCCAACTCTTTTCCAACAGCGAGTTATGTATGTTTTTGCTTGGTAGTCTTTCAGATATACCACTACAATTGTCTGTAACAGTTTTCACAATGGCTAAATGAGATCAAAATTTAGGCTTTGACTTGTCCCAGGATTTTCCATTTCTTCATTCTCAGCCCATTTTTGGCGGATTTGCAGATGTGTGTTTAGTCACAAAGATCTATATACCTGAGTATACTTGCATGACCTCAGGCAAGCAAAATCTCAAAATTTCCTGTTTCAGTGTCCTTATTTTTTACAGGCAGTCTCACATTTTACTTTGATAAGTAGTATACTTCCTATTGGATTGCATAATTGCAACCGAGCAGGTCCTGCTAAGGCAACACATCATCAAACCATGAGCCTTCCAGCTCCATGTTTCACAGTTCTTTTCTCTCAGTTCAGTATCTGGTTTGCACCAAACTGCTCCTCTGTTCTGGTGTCCAAAATAATTTAGTGTTAGACTCATCTGTCCAAAGAGGATTTTTCCTAGAAGTTATGGGGTCAAAAAACTTGCTAATTTCCCAGGCAACTTTAGGGTTTTAACAGCTCAATGATCTTTTCTTTACCAGGTTCCAGTTTTCTTTAAATCTAACCTCAACTGACCAGGAACACACAATACAAATTGCACCGTATAATTGTTTTTGAACAACCATAGAGTAAAAAGTTGGGCACACCAGACCTTGAAGGAGGATTTCTTGTCGAGCTGTGTGGAAGAAAGACCATGGCGTCATGTGTTATAAAGAGGAACAAGAAAAGGGCAAGTAAAATCTCAAAGGGGTTATAATGTAATTTTTACTTTTTGGTCCAACAGTAAAGATAATTTTGTGACATTTCACATAAATTTATTTTCTTACTGTTTTTATGGACTTTTCATATATTCCCAAGTTTTTGCAAATTGAGGTTTTCAGGGAAACTTCTCTCCAGCTCATATCTTTTGAAAAGGTTATATACCCAAATAAGAACTTGTGGATATTTTATTTTTGTTTGTTTAAAAAAGTTTATAATGGTACATTTTCACTAATTTTTATTAGTTTTTTATGCTGTCCAACCATGTTTTTGAAGGGGTAAGGGAGTTGCGGAAGTGGGGGAGGGGCCATTATTTTGTATAATCCAGATTTGGTGAGACAGAGAGGCCTGGAGCGTGGCTGGCCGCAGCCTCTGGTGACTTATTACTATTCATTTAGCTGCTGCAGTAAATATTGATTCATCAAGGGATTTTCAATTTGAGCCCGTTGACATGCTGTGAAATATCACCATGTGTGTACAATTGAGGAGAGAGATAGGAAGGGAGGGGGACAGGTCAGGTCCTCTGGGACGGGGTCCTCTTACTCGTTCATGTCTCAAGCTTATCTATCAGTTGAATTCCAAAGACCAGCAGCTCCTTTTATCAGTTTGATGCTATTGAGTGGTGCATGAGCTCATATTCGTTGCTCTTAACTACTGAGTGCTGCTCTTTATCTTTGGCCTATCACACCTACAGATCCTGGTCCACATAGGTCTTTAGCTCTTATCTCTGTTCATGCTCATCGCTGAACCACATACTGCTCTAAAAACTACAGCCTTAACCAGCAACTTAACACAAGGTCTAAATAGTTTTGACCTTACTGGAGACTCTGGACTTTTTATTTTGTCAGTTAAATATTAAATTAGATTTACATCTGATTTTGTCATTCATGTAAAGAAACTGGTATTCTTTACTGCAACCGTCAATCTGTAGAAATCCTAGATGTTTTAAGGATTCGATTAAGGACATCATAGTTTTCAGTGTCTTAATAAGCTGTAACTATTGCATAGCACAGAACAACCCCCAAACAAAAATCATACAGAGTTGTTTTTCCTCTAGGGTCATTTTTCTCAAACATATGTTTATGGTATGTTTAAACCTCCTGTTCACAGTAAAGGTTTTAGTTAGGAAAAAAAAAACTTGAGATTTTATCTGTACTTTCCAATGCAAAGTTTATAGAAAATCATTTGGGGGTTTCTTTGTATGGAGTGTGTTTTGTAGGTCTGTCTCCTTTTGAACTGAATGAAGAACACCACCTATGCTGACTTGTAGGTCATCTATACATGACATCAATCATTGACATGAATGGAACGAGCGCTCCAGAAGTGGAGGCACAGCTGGAGCCAGACAATGTGGGGCATGTCAGACGCTTGACACTGTGTGGGAACCAGTTTGGGGTTTGAATGGAGCAAATATGGAGGTGTCACTTGACCGGACCTGGGAGCAGATGCTGAGACCTGTGAGGGCCAGCCGGTTCATGTTCAAAGATTGGTGCAGCGGTTTCTGGGCCGCCGCCCACTACCCCTAAACATCATTAATAATAATAATAAATGCCTCTAAAAGGTCGTGCCCTCCCAGTTTTTTGTTGCGGTTATCTGAGCCGAGCTGTAACAATGCTAATTAGTCTAAAAACCTCTTCTCTTGTGAACGTTACATTACATGTTATATAAACAACAAGCAGGAAGCAACTCCAACGGCTGAATGGCTGTTTCAATTTAAAAACATCAATTTTCATATTTGGCCAAAATTTTTTAAAGGATTTTCTTGGCTCTGGTGGCCTTTTTTTAACTGAGTGGACATGGAAGTGGGTTGTTGGCAGTTGGCAACGATCAACAGGCCAGGATTCAAACCTGTGACTACTGGACTGAGTCCTCTATCCGTGCTTTGCCCCTCTGCCATTACTGCGTCTTTGGCCACAACTTTTAAATTGGACTTTTTCCGATTTAAAAGTCCAATAGACACCATCTATGTTCCAGTGTCAGCATGCAACAACATCCCCCAGACCTTGGATGTAGTCAAGTCAGGTAAAATGCAGCACTGTTGTTGCAGATTTTAAAAGTAAGGTATTGCCAGCTTACTTGCCAAATGCAGGTCCAGAGTTATCTTTAATGTCTGCATTGATATTATGCCACTGTGTTTAATTAGTCGACCAAATGTTTTCAGACGCAGTTATGAATCATTTGGGCTGATAGGCAAGTATCTTAGTCTGCTGCTGATCAACCTCTCAGGAAATATATGGCAACTCAAAGCCAAATCACATTGACTATGGGAAAAATTAATGAGACTTTTAACTTCTGCAGCAACGGGTTTCTACAATAACACTTTGGAACTCCATTAACTTGCAAATTAACAGCAGACCAAACAAGCTACTTGTAATGTTTTATTGACCCAAACTGATTTGTGTGTGAAAGCAGCCTAAAATCAACTAGATGTATAGTTTGACATCCATCTGCAATATAATTGCAATCTCATTGTTGGCACTTTAAGAACATTGATGGAACATAGTTTACAAGTGAAGATAGAGTTTAAGCATAACATTATGCATAAAAGTCTAAAAAACTTTTGCATTATACCTTTAGTTTGCCTATTCTGTCTGCAATGTTCTGTATAGAGAAAACAATTGAACAGACCCTCCTTATCAAAGTGATTTTTTTACTCGCATGAACGATAGCACATCAGCTATCAAATATCTTTCCTTTCTTTGTCTCTGTCTTTCTTTCTCTTCTTTTTACATGAAAGTATGTAGGAGCACTCTCTTAAGGAATGATCTTATTAGAATGAAAGCCTTTTTTCATTTTCTATTAAGCCGTTTTTTGGGGGAATTATTATATTTTGAGGCCAGGAAACGGGAACATCTTTTCTTTTGTGAGCACCTACCAATAATAAAGAGCCAAATAAGTCTCTTTTTTTAAGGGAAGCTAAATTGTACACCGAACAAAAAATGCATATAATAAAATATAACCATCGTCAAATTCACCACGTGGCTTTGTTTCATCTGGCTAATAGAATCAATTGTTGAACTATTATTATTTAAACTAACATAATTTATTACATGGAATTAAATGGAAATGAACACTGACATTTTTTTTTAGCTGATGAAGATTAAACTTTTTGAAATGTATCGTCCTCTCTGAGATGGGTGAAGTCATGGTTTTATGAGCATAATTTGGATTTCTAAATGCCTTACTGCTGTCTTACAAAATGCTTGGAAAATAATTGAACAGTCCAAACTCTTCTGTGAAGAAAGCCTCTGAAATTCCTAAGTACTTCCAGAAGTGAGCCACTCTACCCAGTACGCCATGCTCTTACCCAGTTTTAGAAGATGGTGGAGCCAGGGGGGTGATTTACTGGTGGGTGGCAGTCTGAGAGAGAAAAGTGGAGGGGGTGGGCTAAACTGCAGTATTTCAGGCCCCGCCACCAGAAAATAGATATAATCTCAACATTAACTCCATTAATAGTATCAGGAGTTGAATTAAGAAAGCCGTAAAGCATGCACTCTGGAGGATAAATTACAAGCCGGGCTTTTCTTCATCGCTCTCACACCCCCCTGATTTGCCCCTCTTATGCAGTCTTTAACGCTCCATCGTTTTGTTTGCATTATATCTCTGTTTTTTTTTTCTCCTTTTTAGGATCTTCTATCACTCATTTTCCATGTTATTTCTCGCATTCGTGTCAAAGTTTGCAACATGGCAGTGATTCCATAAGTATAGTTTCTTTGAGACTGTGTATGCTGTATATCTGTGGACACACAAACATACACACACACTCCTGGTCCGAACGCTCATCTTCTTTAGTGCTTCAGTATCGATCAGCACAGGATGTAAGAGACTGGGCAATAAAGTGAAGCAGCGCTCCCTCTTCTTCACTTCTCTCCTCCTTTTCCCGCATTCCCAGTCCTGTACATCCTCTTTTATCCCCCACTTCACTCATTTACTCATTACTTATCACATTAGTCATTTGTCTGTCGCTTACAGTCCCATGTTTTTTCCCCCGGCGGGTCCTTTTACCACACTCTACTCCTGGTAAGTCTTTCTCTGCTTTCTTGGTGTCCGTTAGGCACCTGGAGAAGAGCAGCAGTCCTTGCCTTCGGAGTTATCCAGGTGACTGTTTTTGCTGTGCTTTCTTTCAAGGGTAACTGTTTCCCAATATGAGCTCACTAATGCTTGGGTTGCAGACAAATAGACAAGGGCAGCATTATTCTGAGCAGTCGCGCGACCCTCCAAATTCTTCCCTGTCACTAAAACAAAAGTCAGATCATTCATCAACCCGTAGTGCTGAATCGCGCTCTCCTTTATCTGTGCATCGCGCAGTCCGAGCTGACCGCACACTCACACACACACCTGCCCACACAAACACACTCGTCTCAGGGGAGCTTCTTTTTGCCCTTCTTTCTGTCCTCCGTTTCTTCCTTTTTCCCTCTGTATTTTTCACTGCTCATTTTTGATGAGTTTAAGTTCTTTGCTTTGACCTCCAGACATCATCTTCCAGTTTTTTTTTTTTTTTAAATCACACCTAAAGGTGGCAAGGTATGCACAATTACACACCTCACCTACGGGCCTAAAAAAACATTCCTGAGACTTAAAAAACACTGTCAGGTAATAACAGATAATGTATGCTGATTTGTTTCTATTTTTCGACGTTTGAAGTATATCCTTACACAAAAAGTAAATGCAAACTTTTACTTGTGGTTTAATCATGTGATAAACTGATATAATAAACAATACAGATATGAAGCCCTGATCAGAATTTTATTTACGATTTCCAATCTCCGTTTTTGTAAGGTCTGACCCGGCGACACAGTCTGAATGATCACTTTCGGATCAACTGTTTTACAAAGAGAGGTTTAAGAGCAACAGTCAAAATACACAACCTGGCCAAAAAAAGTTGATACCCAAATTTTACTAAGCAAATAGGATATTGGATAATTATTGTGTGAGCAATTATCTTACAGCTGGAAACAAGTTATTTAACCACAGCTGATGCAATAATTTGCTTCTTGTTTCTTAAACAACCATTTCGAGAGACATCTTGTGGGTGAGGAAAATATGATAGTCTGCATGAAGCAGAGAAAACATCTAAGGAGATACCAGAAACTACTATAATTGTGTTGAGAACTGTGCAGTGCATTATTAAAAACTGGAAGAATAGTGAGGAACCACTCTCTTTGAGGAAGTCATGTGGTAGGGAATAAAATCCTGAATGATCATGATCTGCAATCACTCAAGCGTTTGGTGAAATCATATTAAAGATAAACAGTAGAACTAGTTAAACGGGCTGTTTTGTCTAGGATCATCTCCACATACTCAATGCATAGGGGAATCGGGGGATTGGGAATGAATAGATATGTAACTACAGTAACCAATGGAGCTAACTGGAGAAAAAGGCTACAATTTGCCAAGAAGTATAAAGATTTGACCCTTGAGTGATGAAAGAAGTTCATGTGATCCGATGAATCTAGGTTTACCCTCTTCCAGAGTGATGGGTGCATCAGGGTAAGAAGAGAGGCAGATGAAGTAATGCACCCATTATGGCTACTGACTACTCCACTCCTACAGGGGCAGTGCTTTTATCAGGGGTAGCTGTAGTTGGTTAGGCATAGGTTCAGCAACATTATCTGCCCAGACTGAGGAGTGTACCTGAATATTCTTAATGACCTGCTTATTCTATCAATGGATTTATTTCCTAATGTCACAGACATATTCCCATGACAATGCTTGGATTCATTGGCCTCATGTTGTGTGAGAGTAGTTCAGCGAGTCTGGGATATCATTTTCTCACGACTCGACCTCTATGGTCCAGACCTAACACAATCTCTTTGATGATCTTGAGAAGGCTTTGCACAGCAGCCAGACTCGCCTATCATCAATACATAATCTTGGTGAAAAATAAATGCGACATTGGATGGATGTAAATCTTGTAACATTGCAGAAGCTTTCAAACCAAATGCTTCAACCTGTGTCAATCAAAACTGAAGGCAGTCCACCAAGTATAATTTTTTTCTGATGGGTCTTTTTAATTTTTTGGGGGGGCCATTCAGTGTATTTGTTCAGTTTTTTTCTGCCATTGATCGCCCTTATTTCTATTAGGAGCATAGTTATATAGTGTTGTTTTATAGAGCAGTCACTGTAAAACATATACGAAACCCAGCTAAAACAAAACTTGATGACACTTTTTACTTGTCACATTAAATTTAGAATGCAACTTTTTATTCCAGATGTTTCTCTGGTAATGTTGTCAAATGCAATGAAACAGAAAACTACATCCTAACTTTCTTAACATTCAGGCTGATTTCCTTTTACCTTGTAAGTTCATCCTTTTACTTGAATTTTCTAGCTTGTAAAAGATAGAAAACTGATTTGGTATATGCACTGTTGATACTTTTATAATTTGTTCTCTATTAGTACTGAAACAACAAAAAATGTTTTGTTGAAAGTGTTGATCTCATTTGCACTTTAATGAGCTCTTATTGTTGCACTGAATTGTGGGAAGTGTAGTGTTAAAGTCCTTCTATTCCCTGGGGGAACATTTACTGCGCATGCTTTTGAAATTATGCCGTTGCGCTGGGTGCCTTGACAGACATTTTTTCTCTTTACGTAAGCTATAACTCTGAGTTCCAAGTACTTCTCCTTTTATGCTTTGTCATTTATTTCCTAATCAATTTTATGTGAATGTTCAAAGAACAAATTCCGTACTTGATTCTATTACATTAATTAGTATAACTGAATTATTATATTCTATTATAAGTATGCATATTTCTACCTCAGCAGTTTTCAGCCATGACTATGCATATCTAAACCTGACCTGAAAACGTTCTGGATCATGATTGGCTGTCTGAGTGCAACAGCGTCATGTATGCAGCAATGCATCGTGAATGCACCACAACACTTTCCAACGAGGTCTCTGAAAACAGGACGGAAGGAGATTAGAGTTCCATCCATCCATCCATACATACATACATACATACATACATACATCCGTACATCCATCCATTCATCTATCCATTGATCATTCATCTGTCCATCCTTCGTTCCCCATCCATTTTCTGTTCATCCATCCTAGAGTTCCCCATTTCAACATATGCTCTCACACAGTCACTGCAGTTTCGATGAACTGTAACAGTAAACAGCTGGTGATCAGGGGGAACTGTTTGTGTGATGGAAAAGGAAGCAGAGGAGAGTTGTCCCAACATGACATTCTTGTTTTCAGAAGGTGCCTCAGTCAGAGAACATTCAAACAGGAATGTGTGTGGGATCATCTATGATCGGTCTGAAACCTGATGGCGCATAAATACACCACAAACTGCAATGAGCTCAGTATTTCTGTCACTCTGACATTCAAAGTCAGTGGATAAACATTCTAACACAGAGAGCATTAGGCCTCCCAGAGCCCCCCGCAGACTGTAGCCCTGTGTCAGGGTTAACTGCTGTCTGTGTTAACTACTCATGTCATATGCCCATTAACCTCCATTGTGGTTGTGGGGGCCACCCTGTTCTTGTTTAAGTCTCCCTGGGTGGCAGTCAGAGCTTCAACATTAGCCCCCATTACGGCTCCCCTGGCTGCATTTGCCCCGTGTAGGGCAGCCACTGATCTTGTAGCAGTGAAACCGAGTGTCTGTGCTGCTGAGTTATGGCTCACGCTCAGGTGCTTCATGGACGTGAACGCAGCTGAGAGTTGATATTTACTTTTTCCCGTTATTTGCAACAGTGCAGCAGCCCTGCGCGCGCCAAACGTCCACGCAGGTTGTTTTGTGCGGGCCG
Source organism: Poecilia mexicana (assembly GCF_051168715.1). Taxonomy (NCBI): domain Eukaryota; kingdom Metazoa; phylum Chordata; class Actinopteri; order Cyprinodontiformes; family Poeciliidae; genus Poecilia; species Poecilia mexicana. Next base: position 19,030,462 of record NW_028263373.1, on the reverse strand, counting down.
TGCGTTCGGGGTAACCCTCTCTTTTCTCGGTAATGGGAGGCGTGAACTCTCGCTCTAAACCCATTTCCAGCCCATCTGAAATACGGCAGCAAATTACCACCAGCGGCGCCCTGCACACCAGCCCCAATCCACCCCAAATAGAAGTGACAGGACAGCGCAATTTATCGCCATAACCCCTGCACCACCCCACCACCACCCAGCAGCCTCCATGTCCAACCGCCGCACACATGCAGCAGCCCACTGACTGGATCCTGGATGCAGAGAGCTGTGATTGTGTGCATTGTACATATTGTAGCAGGAGTGTGTGTGTCTGTGTGTATGGTCTGTACACTCCAGTGTAGGGGCCAACCTCGCTGCTCTGGCCCCCTGCCCTGCCTATTATCTCATTGATTTCCTCCTCTCCTCTTTTCAATTCTCTCCATTTCCACACTGCCGTCCTTTCCATTAGAGGAGCAATTTAACAGAGTGCTGTGACATGGGAGGAAGGGGAGGGGAGGGGGCGACTACAGGATGGGAAACATAAAGTGAATAGGGGAGGTATTGTGGAAGAACTGGAGGGTGGAAGAGGTGTGGAATTAACAGAGGGATGAGCTGATAATATTCTGATTCAAACAGTCAGATCTGAACACTTTAAACAGTTTAACTCAAACTAAACTGATCACTGTTATCATATAAAAGCCTCACTTCAAATCTGACCTTATCTCCCTTACTCTCAGGACTTTCCTTCAGAACCGCCTACGATCTCCTCACGACAGGCACCAGCCATCCAGCCGGCGCTGGATGGGGATGGAGATGTGCTGGATCCGAGGCTCGCTGTACCGGGTGTCTGCCAATAAGCTGTCCCGCACAGTGGCATTGCAAACGTCAATCGACCGGAGAGGTACAGGTGGTCAGGAGTCTCACACATGAATTGTGGCTAAAATAATAGAGGCGTGTTTAAAGAACTGGGTAAAGCTCAAAATTCTTTCATGTCTTTTGATGGAAACTCTATTCCAAATCAAAAGATGAGGAAACAAGTTCTCAAATGTGTTACCATTCCATAGAAACGGAGAGAAAAATGTATAACAACTGCTACAAACAAACATTTATTGTACAAAACTCTAAATTAATTGAAGATGGAGCCTTTTTTTGTGACTCACTGAACTCACTACTACTTCTGATAACTGCTTCACATCTGTGCTGCATGGATTCCACCAACTTCCTGAGCTGTGATGAGGTGTTCCAGCTCATGATGATTCAGTTTTTCTTCTCTGCTTACATCAGAAAGTGATGTAATAGACACTGCCATTATTCAGTCCGTCCTGGTACAGGCCTAGAGTCCGGAAATAACATCTCTAGTGACCCCACACATCCTGGACACAAACTGTGTAGACTTTTACCTTTAGGTTGATCATCCCTGATGATCACAGTCACTTGTGACTGTAGTAAAACTACAGTCACATTTCTTCTGTGCAAAATCTTGGTAAATAAAGCTGATAGTGATTCAGAAGGAAAACATGTGAATTAGAGTTAAAAAAAACAAAAACAAAAAAAAACAGTCCTAATGGTAAAATTTCTTCACCCACTTCTTGTTTTATAAACTCTTTGAAATTGTGCCTTGATTAGAAACTGCATCCCAGAAAACAGTTATTTGAAATAGATCATTATAAAGCTTTGTGGTTAACAAAGAGGACCTTAAACGATACCAACAAAGTAGTACATCACCTTATACATTAACGACTACTGCGGTTTTAACTTAACAGTTTGGCTCTCAATCAGGAGCAGCCTGAGAAAAGAATAAGTGAATTGGACCACAAATCTTACCTGCTGTTCAGGCTTCTGTTTGGTTTTTAGCTTTTTTCATTCAGCGATGTGGACACATTTCAGTTGGTATTAAAATTACAGCCTCTTTGGGTTTTACAGCCAGCTCTGATGAGGACTGCTGCTGGTGGTCCGTGACTGTAGGTGTGTGTACATGCTGCGGCGATACAGCCGTGTTTATTCATGTTTGTGCCTGGAGCTCCGTCCACACACTTCCTAATAGACTTAGGGGAGCAGGCTGGATTTGCCATCTGAAATAATAAAGTTGTCATCTGTCAGAGCGGCAAGGGGGAGGGCCTGGAGAAGTGGATGGTGCAGATTAAAGCCCCGATCGGCCTCTCCCTACTTCCCTTCCCTGCCTCTCTTTCACACATTCCTGTGCAACTAAACCTTCAGGTGAAATTGAAGAGCTGTGTTCTGTTCAATTCGTGACTGGCATCCCAACATGCTTTTTCACACGCTGTTTCTGCATCCTCCAGAAACATGCGTCAGGTTTCTGTCCAGCAGGAGCTGTGATTTCACATCTTGAAAAGCTCTCCGCCCTCTGCTTTGAGCAACGCCAAGGCACTGATCCTTGAGGAGAGCATTGTGAGCCAGAAAGTTCCAAATTTAGCATCACGATCAAGATAAACTGCAGCCTTAACATCCTCACCCTCTCATAACCTCCTCCAACTCTGACACACCTTTTCATCCACTGGCTATTTATGATGTCCTCGGACCAAAAAGGGACGTCACGATTTGTCTTGGCTCCAATGTGTCAATCCACAACAGTATAAATATCTCAGGTTCTTATTGCATGTGTCCACACACACAGGCGCGCACACACGCAAACACTGGAGGCTTCATTTTTGTCACATCTGGTGTGAATAGAGTGTAGTTCTTATCTTTCAAATTGAACCTAAAACATAAGAAAGCTGCACAGGGATAACTAATGGATAAAAACCTTTGACTTCTTTTGGGCTCATTCAAATATGCAGCCATGCTTTTATCACCATGTGGATGTACTTGCTTGTAATATCGTGCTAACATTTCACAGCATATTTCAATTTGAAGGAGTTTATGAATGTGCACCAGGGTGACTGAGAATTTGTAAATTCTGGATCAGGTTTATACAGACTGTTCATGCTTTAATTGGTCACATGCTGAATTCTCAGGGTTGTTAGTAAATCAAATAACATTTTTTTTTAGTATTTATTGTGGTAGAACATGCTACAGGAATTTATTTGAACCGACATTTCTACATGACATCATTCAACTTGCATCATGTTGCTGCTAAAAAGAAATGATATTTCACGTTAAACTAGAATATAATTGAAAAGTTTCAATAATTAAATTGAAAACCTTACTGAAATTCATCAATTTAAAGCTTTTATTTCACTAGTTATCACTGATGGATATTGAAAACTCCAAAATGTGTTTCCTAGAAAACTGGAATATTATAAAAGATTTATTAAAAAAGACGAAAATATTTGTCTAATGAAAAGTATCTCCATGCTAATATATATGGTGTTCTCTAGTGGTTTGGTTTGACACCATCTTCTCCATCGATGATGTTAAACTGGTGTTATTGTACTGCAGTCTCGTTTGGAGACCGCACTCTTCTCTCATTTAAATTAGACTTTTTGGAGGATTTCTTTTTCAACTATAGACGTAGCTTTTCTTTTACTCTAACTTGTTGTGAAGCTTCTGGCTGGATTCAAATGCAACATTTTTAGGTTTAAAAACTCTGTAATCTCAGATTTTCTTGAAAAGCTTGTTGCTACAGCGACATTGTTACAATCATAGTAATGGTCTTTAAAATGGTCCTGGTCATGAGTTGGCTCTTGGTCTTGAGCTTTTTTTTTTTTTTTTTTTAAATTTGCTGGAACTTTGTGACATAATTTTCGTAATTCAGCTGTCAGCCAACAAGTGTTTTGGGGAAAACAATAAAAAAGGTTAAATAACCTGGTTGCATAGGTAAGGAGACCTTTGTTGAAACTCCTTTAACTTCAAATAAAGCTCAGTTGTCTTTGCAAGTTTTTGACTTCTGGATGCTTTAGGTAAATAACAGATTTCACAAAGCTTAAACGTATCAGAAATAACCTCACTGTAAAAAGGTATTAGTAAAGGTAAAATTTGACTACTTACTTTTGTGATTACCGCTAAAAAGCTAGAGATTTTATTTGGAGTTAAAAAAAAAAAAACACTTTTTGGAACGTAAAGTATATTTTTATTTTTCCAGTATACATATTTCCTAAAATGAAGACATATGTATTGGCATTATGGAATTCTAGCACCACACACATTGAGATAAACTGGTTGCTTAAAAAAATAAGATTTTTTTTAAAAATATGTGTATTGAAAAGAATTGTTCTTACTTTGTTGTTTTTACTCTTCAGACTATATACAGTAATATTAATTAGGTGAAAAACAGCTCTAAATCTTGTCACTGTGTGGCAAATAAAAAAAATCATGTGCTCATCTTTCTAATCTCTGCAAAGTGTAACAATAGCACAGATGTGCATATTTCTTGTGCTTCTGCTAATAGTGCCAGAACTCATTAGTGAGATTTTTTTTGTGTTTTGTGTGAAACCATAAACATAAGATTTTGAATTATTCATGTCTGTCCCTCCTTCCTCCTCAGGAAAGTCCTCCAGTGCGCACACGTCTCCGGCCCTGGCCCGTCATCTAGCCAGGTAACAGCTTATATCCTCTTACTAACCACTGCAGGATCATTTTAATTCCTCTTGCAGTGCCAGCTTTAAAAAGTTTATCAAAGTTTTAAATGATCTACAGTTAAATATGGGTCATCCTGCTAGCGCTCTTAAAATGACAGCACCTTCATGAAACTAAATCCAGCCAGCATGTTTGCATTTGATCCTCCTCACTCTCCCACAGTATTAAGTGCCTTTCATCGCCATCAGCTCAGGACTACGAGTCCAGAAGTAATCCTTTAAAATTAGTATATGGAGAGCATCTTTACCCAGAAACACTCAAATGGTCCGGAGCTGAAACAGAAACTGTGCTGAAAAGTTTCCTGTCTTACCTCAGACCTAATGTTTATTGTGGATTGTTGTGCTTTGTCCATCTCCAGTCGTGCAGTCCAGCGGAGTATCGCCATCATCAGACACGCTCGTCAGAAAAAGCAACAAAAGCAGTATTGCATGTATTACAACCGCTTCGGCAAGTGTAACCGTGGCACAAGTTGTCCCTTCATACATGATCCGGACAAAGTGGCTGTCTGCACAAGGTAACATTCATGTACAAGAACAACTAAACAGACACAAACGAGGGATTCCAATTTCAACTTTACCTTTTAATACTTGCACTTAATTTGTATTTGTATTATTTTATCAACTGCAAACAAACAAAAAAAATAGGTGACTATCGAAGGACTAATAGAAATGGAAGGAGAACTTCCCTGAACAATAAAATACACAATGTAAGGTCTACATTTTCTCAATTGAAGTGAAATTTTCTCAACTGAGTTAAATAATTAAGACATAATTTGCCTTAATTATTTTACTTGATGCACCCAGTTAAATATCTAAATGTGAATGTGTTTCATCACATCTGACATTTGAAATGATAAATCACCTGTGAGATCATGAAACACACATATAGCAAATGTTTTTCACATGGGAAACATGTTTGATATAGTCAGACTTGCTGTTGCCTCATGATTGAGAAATTGCTGAATATGCAAATCTAGGAGCTACTTGTGTAGCACATCTAAAACCTTTGGGATAAAATGAAGCCTGTTTAAAACCTGATCAAAGTTTTACCACGTATTAAGTGACTGATATTGTGTAGTAAACGATTGCACGCAACATGTTTTCCTATGTGCCACACATGTGACAAATACATTAGTGACTTACTTCTCTTGTGGAAATTATATCATGTCTGACGCACAAACTGGGTTAAAGTTTAGTGGAAGAATAGAATATGTAATTTGTAAATGAATGATCAAACTTAATGTTTAAACCCAATTTTTAAAATTGGCTTCCTTCATGTTGGTCTAGCTCCTCTGAGGAGTCATTAGCCTGTGTTGAGGTCTAAAGCAGATATTTGAGCTTATTATTAAATGACCTTTGAGACCATTTCTGATTCAAACTATTACAACTACAGGCTTTTTTCTAGACCAAAGACTGGCATTAGATTACTGGAGAAAAAATAAAGTGTAATAGTTTTTTCATGATAAAGAAAGTAATGAGTCATCTTGGCTAAAATATGTATTTTTTAAAAAAACAGCTCCTTCTGCCTCATTACATCCTAGTTTTTCTTTAGTTGTTATTTTTTCCTTACAGATTTCTCAGAGGGACATGCAAGCAGGCAGATGGCACCTGCCCATTCTCCCATAAGGTTGCCAAAGAGAAGGTAATGTATACACCTGCGTCACAGCCTACATGTTGGACAACCTAGTGTTTTATAGCTTTTCATGGCAAAGGCAAGGCTTTGAAACGCTGTGACAGTATAAGATGACAAGCTCCTGGAAAAAGTCGTCGTGGATCATATTTGTTGTCTTGGCACGGCTCCTGTTCCCATGGATGGAGTGGAGTTAGGAAGACATGACCTAGTGGTGGGCTGGAGCTGCTTATGTTGGATGAACCGAGAACACCTTTTGTCCGTCTGAGCAACATGTTATCAGAACAGTTTTTACTTGTAGACATACTTTTATATCTTTTATATACTACATTGTTATACGGTGAACAATCTTTACATCAGAGCTGTGATCACACACATTTCACACCTCCAACCAGCAGTTGGAGTGCTGAATCTGAATATTGGTGTGTGAACAGTTGCATCATTTTATGGTCCCGTCAAACGAACCTAACGCCATCAATTAAACTTGAAAGAGTTACTAGACAATAAACAAGATATTAGTAAATATTACACTATTTTATTTCTAACAAATGTTCCCTTCATATAAGTTTCATATAAGCACAACAGGTGCTTTGTTGCCTCACCCCTCTCACACACAGTCCCACAATGCACCACACCTGTGCTGGTCATCAGCCCGCTGTCGGTGCATGCTGAGAGCCCAGCTGTCTGTTTGCAATACCCCCTCACCTCCAAAAGCCGGTTCCCTCCCTCCAGGGGATACACCCGCTCCTATTTCATGCAGAGCCCCTAAGTTGGACCGAACACGTTTAAAGGGGTAAGAGGAGTAAGGTGGGGGGGCTCTAGGGTGATGCATCCTCTACCTCTCCAAACTTGATCCAGGCACTAGTGTGGATATACAAGCCTGTATCCCAAATCCTGCCCACCGCCATTCCAGCTACCACAAATACTTGGAAACCAGAGACACGGCGGCCAACTCCCCTGGCACCCGGATAGCCAGGAACGCCACCCCTGGCCCTGGGTTGCGCTCACATCCAGGGCACATAAACACATCATGAGAGATGGCCGAGCTGCAGCCTGGATAAATATTTCTGTAGCAGTTAATTAGGCAGAAGAGATCCCATCTCAGAGAGGTGGAGCCTCTCTCACACCCATCTCTCTCTCTACTGAACTCTCTCTGTGGTAAATTTAGAGCAGGCTCCCCCCTTCATGTCAAACAGGACATCTCTCTGCACACAGACACACATGCTGTCAAGTTGCACATCCACTTTCCCACTGCTCCTGTCAGCTGCAATTAAGGTCATTTAGCTGCTCAGTGTGACAGATCGGCTGGTGCGCGGGATTCCTCTGAAGAGAACCGGACAGTGGCGTGGATTCAGAACAGCATGTATGTTTACAGAGTCATTTAATCTCATCCTCGACGGCTCTGGTTTCTCAGTCTCCATGTCAGTGTTCCTCTTCCATCTTCATTAAAATTATTTAGCAAATCACAGCAACCAAGTTGACAAACATTTAGGTCAGAAATTTTTATTTTCCACCAGCCCCTTAGTTAAAAAGATTTTAAATACATTGGCCTGCAAAAAGTGTCCTGTAACAACCACAAAATTTTTTTGTACTTTACTTAAAATTCCTATGATAGACTATTACAATGTGTTAAATAATATGCATTAAAAATGTTTTCAGTTTTTAAACAAAAATATCTGAGCTTTTATATTTAACTCTTTTTAATATGACATCAATAAGAGCACTGGTAAATCTATCATGCAAAAATGGGGAGATTATAGCACAACTGCAAACATGTCAAGACACGAATGTTCACCTAAGCTGACAAGGAGATCAATAATTAGAGAAGCAGCCATTTTATGACCCGCCCTGTGTTTTAGGGGTTCAGGGCGTGTAACATAAAGATGTGTCCAGAGAAAAGTGAAATGTAAAATTATTTATTACAAAAAAAATGGTTTCACAAAACCAAAAGACAATACAATTTAACCCAATTAAAACAAAATAAAAGGACTAACAAATTCAAGAATGTTAAGTGCAAATTAAATTACAAAATGTTCAAACAAGTCAATCTAAGAAGGTAAACTCAAAACAACCCAAAAGAAAGGACACACAGGGAGCCCCGAGCCTCCCAAACACAAGCTTCTAGCTTGTGTCAAAACAATCCAGAGCAGAGACAAACTGCTTAGCTAAACAAGCAGAAACAAAATCTTCAAAATTGCCCAAAGCAGCCACAGACACCAAAAGTGGGGGACAGCTTAACAAAATCTCTTCCTACTAGCTGCCCCACTGGAGGAATGTTTTCAGGAGCCTTTTATAGGGAGTAGGTGGGCCTCATCAACATCTGATTGGTTTGACAATCCTCTGCTGGTCCAATGAAGTAGCTGCTCTCAGGCAGCCAATCAGGAAGGTGTGCTCTCACAGCTGAACCTGCATAACAAAAAGAGCCTGCACAGCCTCAAGAGGCCAGGGGCCGTAACAAGCCAGACGGACAATGGTATCTTTGGAGGAGCTGCAGAGATACTTAGCTCATGTGGGAGGACATTTAATACTTGTGCACTCTACAAAGGGCTTTTGAGGACTTAAAAAGTGATGTCCAGTCTAAATGAGGTGAAACGAGTTTTCAAGAAAAAAATAGGCAAAGCTGGCAGAGATGCTGTAACATGACAAAATGTTTCAAAAGAAAAAGTTGAAAGAGTATAAATACTTTTGCAAGACAATATGAAATAATCTTAAATTTTGTGGTATTTTTTCTCACCCTGTCTCTGTTTGAGTTTGCTGACTCCAGATCTCTGATCTCCTCAGATGCCGGTGTGTTCCTACTTTCTGAAGGGCATCTGTAACAACAGCGACTGTCCCTACAGCCACGTTTATGTGTCTCGTAAAGCTGAAGTGTGTGATGACTTTGTCAAAGGCTACTGTCCAGAAGGAGAGAAGGTAAAAAAAAAAAAACTGTTTATATTGACAAAAATGTCACAGGTTCTTGATAATGACTATTTGACAAAATTTTGTGACCTTTCTTGCCCAGAGTTATTGATAACCACATGACACAAAGGAGTCCTGGTGTGCCAAATAACATTTGAACTAGTTTAGAAGACTGGTTATAAAAATATCCATAGCTCATAGAAATATTCTTGCATACACATTTTATGCATTTTTATATTTTTGTTCGAATTTTTGTTTTCATCAGGTGATACTGGTGCAAACATTGTTGTTGTTTTTTCCAAGTCATGTCGAATTAAAAGGTGAAGTTTGTTGCACATTCATATTTTCATATTTTCTTGACATCCGACTGCATGATATCGCGTGACTTCAGAGTTCTTCCTTTAAGCTGTGCTCTTCACATGAACATGCAGGTTTATTGTGTAACATGTATAAGGTTCCACTGAAGTTAAACTGAGGCTTAGGTAAACAAGTGGTTTGGTAACCAACACGCTCCCAGCACACACACACACACACACACACACGCATACAAATACACGCAGACACACTGGCAGCAACAGCTGCAGGGGTGCTGGTCCATAATGGCATGACTGTAGTGTCTGAGTGACATATTGAGGGCCTGATGGGTAACAGAAAGCCACTTACACATAACTCGAGATGCTCATGCCATCCCTCACACACACTCTCTCATACCCACGCACACACACAGCATCCCCCCTGTCCTCCTCAAACATCCCCTCTGCTCCTCCCCCTCCTGAGCTTTTACCTCACTTTGTCTCCCTCTTCTGTCTTCTCTCACTGCTCATCTTTGAGTGTGAAACAGATGCTTTTTCACACTGTCAGGCCTCATTTAAATGGTGCGTGGGGAAATGAGGGTATAGAAAACAAAAGGGATATTAATATTTATTCTATTAGCTGAAGTGCTTAGCTCTGTGATTTTCCCCTGTGTGTGTTTGTGCCTGAGTGCTTCTGTGTGTGTGTTTACGGAGCGCTTCGCTGTGAGCCACTGGCGGCTGCATGATGGATAGCAGGCAGTAATTATAGATGGGAAAACTGCTGAGGATGGCACTCTGAGCCGGGCAGGCAGACACCGCAGCAGCTCAGGGGTTAAGTCTGCTCTTCGGCTTCATTCCTTCTCCCCCTCCGTCTCTTTCATCCTGCCTCATTCCGGCTTTGTCTCATCCTCTATCGCGACCAGATCTCTCTAAACTCTCTTCTGCAATGATTTTACTTTTACTTTACAATTTCTGTTTTTTTCTCATGTGGTCCCCTTAATTCAAGTTTTGTTCTGTCTTTCTGTTAAGATGGCTGGAAACAGGAGTTATTGATTACATCAGGTCAAGTGTCTGATGTAACCACTCTCAGGGTGTTTAATTTATATTTGATTTTAAGCAATTGATATAAATCATTTAATGGTCTTTAACAGAGATCTCTGACATGCTTTTTAGAGTAAGGAGTTTGTACTTTTCCTCCAAGCAGAGAAAAATGAATAAAAAAGCTTTGAATTTTGCTCTAGGTACAGTGCAGCCTGAAAGCATTCAGTGCTCCACTCTTTTCAGATTTTGTTGGTTTTCACTTTTTCTGAAACTAATTTGAGTTTCAAAATAAATCTAAGCAAAATAGTCTGTGGTGAGAAAGTGAAACGGTGTGTTTTAGGCTTTATGTTTTGTGTAAACATGAAAAATAACTAAAAATAAAAACACTCATAACACTCAAAATCGAGTACCGCTCGATCTTGTTTTCACTGATCATCATTCAGATGTTTCTGCCACTTGGTCGGAGTCCATTTCTGCTAAATGCAGAACTAATTCGTCTGTGTAAGGTCTCAGAGTCTATATTGGAGTATAAGTAAAACAATGAATCTAAGCAATTATCTGTAGAGATTTGAGACTTGTTTTAAAGCGTAATTATGCTCTGTGTGCCAATAAATCCCTGTAGTCTCCATTATTTGGAAATGTAAGAAGTTTGGAAATCCTCCGTCGATCTGGCTGCGCAATCAGGCTGAGTACTCAGGGAAGAAGAGCCTTGGTCAGAGAAATGATCATGAAGCCAAATGTCACTAAGGCAGAGCTTCAAAGTTAAGGAAGTCGGAAACCAGTCCAGACGGTTGGCCATTTAATCCACTTCATCAATCAGGCCTTTATGATTGAGTGACTAGATGAAGTGTTTCTGGTAAGCAGCTGACTGCAGGCTGTACCCAAGCAGCAAGTGTGACTAATTAACCAGCTTGTCACATTTGTGTTCCTCTATGAAGAACAGAATGGCAAGAAGGTGTAATGTTCTGCTCAATAAGCAATAAAAAGTACATTTATATTTATCAAGCTTTTATATTTGTATATAAATGTTCTGAAGACACATCTTAAAGGCTAGGTATTATGGAAAATCAACTTTTTTGATCATGTTTTAAAGTTATTCCCTCATCAAACGTATATCTGTAGTCTTACTTTGATTTTTGGGAACGGCTGTAAAGGTCATCAGTGGACAGCATACAGAAGCATTGTTGTGGTGACATGCTGAAGGAGAAGTGTCATGAAGGGGCAGGAGGTTTTTAAAGAGACAGAGACCCGTTTAAAGGATACGGCTGATGTAAAGTCACATTAGTTTTATGTCACGTTTGATATATGCATCATTTTCATGGCAACTCAAGGTAACACAGGTACCTGATTTTGTTATAAAATGGCACTATGTGCCTGTAAAATACACACCCCTGCCCCTCTTTAATAACATAAAAGAATATCATATAAAGGTTCATCTGTTTACATGTCTTAAAAATAATAATAGTATATAGATTTATTAGACAATCAATAGGTATATATATTTTAAGTTGAATCCAATATTTATTTTTAACAGAAAATTTGAATTTTGCATGAGCTTAATAAAAAAGAGATTTTTAACACAGAAATATTTACCTACTAAAAGGTATGTGCATGTACTGTACTGAATATGCACTCTGTACTTGGTCAGGGCTTTTTTTTTCATGACTTACTACATTACTGCAGCGAAGCATGGAGGTGATCAGTCAGTGGCTCTGCTGGGATGTGAGGGAAGGCCAGGTTGCTCTGAAAGCAGCTTTCAGCTCGTCTGCTGTCTGTCTAGTTACTCTTGACAACACTCCATATTCCACTACTTTCATAAATACAGGACAGCAATGGATCAACCCTAAGATGTCATCGTGCTCAGAACTGGTGGAAGTTCTAATGAGCTTGTTATCGTAGCAACGTTATTTTTACTGAGTTTAAAGGGAGCATTTACTAATTGACAGCTAAATCCATTAAGAATACTAAATTAAACCGCGTGCTGCCCAGTGTTTGATATCCTTTGAAAGTGCAGTAAAACCGAAGCTGAGTTTCACTTTTGGCAGCAGTACTGCACAACAGTTTTTCTTTCCGTTCTCTGCTCTGACACGTCGACTACATCAAACATGGATTCATTTCAATGAATTTAGATGATGCTAATTTGACTCTGATCACAGCCTGCGGTGCAGTGACACAATGAACCCCCATTTTTCTGTGCCTTTCACTCTTGTAGATGTGATAATGTATCAATCTGGGCTCATTTATTGTTCCAGCCACTCTGGGTGAACAGCCCTCAATGAGTGTTGGCTAAATGCCTGAGTTGTAAATGCATGTGAGGTCCCTTTTTTATTTTACTGTCTTCGCCTCTCTCAACCTCCCTCCTTCTCGTTTTCTGCCCTGCTTCTTTCACTCCCTCTCTCTTTTCTTTAACGAATGTGCTGACTCCTCCTGGTTTTGGCCCAGCAGAGAGCCCTCTAATAGGCCCCAGAGACATTCCAGCTTTCCTTAAATCAAGTGGAAAATTGTTAACTTGGTGTGGAATAAAGATGTTCTGTTCACTTTAGCTTTTTTCCCCCCCATTTTCTCCGTCCCTCCTGCTCTGTCTTTTTATGAAAATGAAGATGTATGGAGCTGTGGATAGTGGACTAAGACACTTTCCGTTTGTCATGCTGCTTCAGGTTTAACCCATCACAGTCCCACACACAAAAAGAAATCTTTTTTTTTTTTTAAGCATGTGGAACCTATTAAAAACCTTGATAATAATTCCACATTTAAAAATACCAGATTACAACAACAGCAACAGTGCCTCACTTGTTGGCATCCTTCTTATCAAAGCTGCTTCTCCTCTGGAGCGGCTTTAACCGGTTCTGCCCCAGTCAAACTCATCTCCATTAGCACATCTTTCCATTTGTCGTATTCACTTCAGGCATAGCGTAGTCGTGCCATTGCACGTAGCGGATTTGATTGACAGGAGACTGGATTTGTTGTTTGGTCAGTGATTTACGTGACTGCAAACTTCAATAACATTTCAACCACCGCAGTGGACCGGCAGACATGCCATCTGCTCTCAGAGAACTACACTTGTGGCTGCGCGTAATTGTGAGTTTAATCAGGAGCAGTGCCAGAAACACATGCGTCAACTTTAGCAGCAGAATGACGCGATTTAACACCTTTGTAAAGGTTAAGTATCTCTGGAGAACGTCTGACTGTTTTAGCACTTTCAAGTCAACTTTGTAAGTAAAACATTGTTCTTAACGTTTTTGTTTGTTTGTTTGTTTGTTTTTCTTCTTTTTGCTGGTGACATGAAGGTTTTAGCTAACAAAATAAATATGAAGCCAGATTCTACTGAAGGTTAATCACAATGGTGCAGGTTTTTGTTGAAACCTTTTTTTTTTTCTTCCAATAGATTCCTGGGAGAGCTAATGTGTTTTATCTGTATCTCCTTTCTCCCATCTCAACTCTCAGTCGGTGGAGACAGGTGGCTATTCAGAGGTTGAGATGGCAGGAAAAAGACACAAATAAAACACAGCAGCTCCCCCAGGAGTCTGTGGGAAGAAAGCAAAAATAATAATGTAAAGTTAATGGCAGTTATTACAACATTGATGACTCCAAAAGAAAAATAAGCTTTCAGAAAAAATCTGCACCGTCTAGATTGCTGCTGTTAATATTTCATAACGATAGCCACACAATAGATCTGATTACATGTTTATAATTAAAACTTACATTAAAAAAATCTAAAGATTTTGAAATGTATTTTATGTTTTAGTGTAAGTGGGTAGAATTATAGTAGTTTTTTTTAGCCTACCAAAAATAAACATAGCTTAGATCCTCAGATCTTCACATAAAAAAACTCTTTGTGGCATGACATATGAGTCCTGCAGCTACAATGTTTCAGCAGCTGATTCTCACTTCAAGATTTGGTTGCACAGATCTGCGACTGGCTAAGAAGTCTGCAACCATATACCTCTTCAGTTAGGTCTACTACAATATCACCGGTACGTTTTTAAGATTATTTTTAGAAAAGTCTTTAGCCAAAGCCATAAAATGATTCGCAACATCTGAGCCTTCGGCGGGCTCAGTAGTGACGTCTGAACCAGACAGAGCACGATTATCATCTCTGACACCTGCAGCAGCAACGATTTGTTTAGTGAAATGTTGCGTCAAAACCACAGGCCTATAAGATGATCCGGAGAAACATTTGACAGCGAACTGATCCGCGGCCGCCCTGTCTCCCAGAGGGGGCCAGAAACATGGGTGTGAGGGTGGTGAGAGGGGCTCTGATGGCAGTCTGGGGGCCCCCCAAACTCTCCAGAGGGAGTGGACCCAGAGTCCACAATGTTCCTGGAAAATCGATCTCTCCTGTACACACACACATGCGCACACACACACTGTGGAGCCTGCACTCCAAAGTGAATATAATTAGCTTCTCTGACAGGTGGGAGGGATCAGATCTCGTGGAGAATGAAGCTACCAATTTACACCCGTATTACACACTCGGACACACTCGGTTGCAAACATGTGTGTGAACGCTCACACTCCCATGCAGAGCCCTTCTCTGAATGGTATTAAATGAAAACATTTTTTTCTTTCTACATATACCTTTTAAAGATAGCGTGACGGTAAACCAGTTAACTGCCAATTAAATTGTTTTAGTGGCAATGGAGTTGAATATTTGACATCCAAACTATTTTAGTAGAAGGACCTGATTAATTTTTGAAGAACACAATCAAATTGTTGATTAATATGAAGAAAAATCAGTTCAGATTTAAATTTAAATTGATTTGAAGCTTGTTTTTTGTTGGACCCACACTGCATGGCAGACACAATGAACTATTCAAGCCATTGATTCATTTAGTAATTTTTAAATTTGTATCATTTGTCATGTTGTCTTCATGTCTCATGCCTCTACAGTGTGGCCTTATAACAGATCCTTCTGAGTCACGAAAAAAATATGCGGTTCACTCCAGGACGTTTCTCCATAAACAACAGCCAGCCTAAGGGATAAGCAAACTACGATGCTGTTTAGAGCATCCAAATTATCAAGGGAATCCCCTTAGTACTTGCATTTTACCATAATTAAAAAAACCAAAAACATTTTATTTGTTAATTGACGATGATTTTTGAGTTTATGGTTTTAACATAAATTAATTAAACATTTTTAATTGTTTAAAATTTAGTTTCAGGATTTAAAGGAATTGGCAGGTTTACACTGTAAAAGTGCAAACCTGTGTTTTTTTTTAAATTTATTTTCACATAGTTACAGTCTGCCATGAGTTTAATATTTTCTGTGTGTTTCAGCTTGGTTTGTTCACAAATACATCTCATCAAATACTGACCCATTATCCATGATTGCTTTTAAGCTCAGCCAATTTAACTTGGCCTCCTCTCCCAGATTCCTCCAGATCTGTATTAAATCGCTGTTAGTGTTGCTAATGTTCTTAATAGGAAGATGCTCCCAAAATCAGATGCTGCTTTAGACCCTATACAACCTTGGGCCAACCCTGCCAAAAACTAAACACTTTTCAATGCTCTATCTCTTACTAAATGAAGTTTAGTGTTAATGTGAGAAGATGTGTTCATTTCCCTACATTGAACCTGGTAGAACATTTAAAATAAGTTTGCCAGTGCATACATTTTTTATTCATGAGGTTCAGATACACTAATCGTGTTTTGCAGCAAAGTCATATATCGTTTGACATGATGCTAAATAAAAGTGACTGTGTGGGAAGGTGACATGTTGCTGAATTGTGACTGATATTACACCCAAATTATTTTAACTTCATTTTAAATTAGGCAATATATATATATATTTTTTTGAATAAACAACTTGCACAAGAAGCTTACACAGGAAAATAAATTTGATGTTACAAGAGTTTTATCTTTTGCGTTTGCAAACCAGGTGTTGTCCAAACGCACTCCCTTTGCAACCAGTGGAGAGTTTCACCATAGCTACAGCAGTCAATGCAAAAAGAAAGTAACCCTCCTTTACGTTACAGCTTTAAACTAGCTTTGCTAGGTTCCGAAAAATAAACAATTGAATGTTTCTGAGAGCAAAGAAAATCCCTAACTTTGAGTGTATCTTTGATCATTAGTGTAAGAAGAAACACACCCTGGTGTGTCCAGACTTCTCTAAGACCGGCTCCTGTCCACGAGGCTCTCGCTGCAAACTGCAGCACCGCCAGCGGGTCAAGCGCAGCGCCAGCAGCACTTCCACCATTCCAGTCAAGAAAAGTCGCTCTAAAGAGCCTATGAAGAGGTTAGAAAGGCATCGTATACCTAACCCTTCACAATCATTGTACTCTTTATTGTGGCCTCTGCAAATCTACTTTTCTTTCTTGAAGGCCTCATCTCTCCGTCGTCATGCCGGAGAACACTCAGGCAGCTCCAGGAACACCTATTGCGGGACCTCTGGCTCTACCATCCTTCATCTCTCTGTCCAGCTCCCCAGAGGAGGCAGATGCACCGGATTCACCTCAGGCTGACACAACACAAGTCAAAGGTATTAACCCTCACAACTTCTTAGATGGTGCAGAAAAACAGTCACACAGAATGGTCATACAAAACCTTAAATAACTACAACAGCTATTTACGCCAGGATATTTAATATCCATTTTAAGTTCACCGTCAGAGTTAAGCTGGGTATCAGAGGGTGTTTGAAAAACAGTTATGACCGTTTGGGAGAAACATTAAAGCTAAAGCAGAACTGGACACTGACAAATTTGGAGGTTTTAAGTCGAAATCTCAACATTCACTCATTTCTGCTAAGTGCTTGCATACAAGAGTCGCCGTCCTCAACAGTTTCATATGTGATATTTTTATAAGAAATGTCACGTGTATCTACACTGCAGCCTTGACTTTCACATTGTGACACTGGAGGAATGCTGCAAATCCAAATCATCCTGTTATTTTATGCGATGGAGGAAGTGGTTATGTGATTGAGCTGCAAACAGATAATGATGATCAGAGTCAGATAACAGAGTGTGATGGAGGTAATAATATTTAGCTTTCGGACTTGACCGAGGCTCGGCTCAGCTCTCTGTTGACAGATTTGACAGATAGAGGATTAGGGTAGAGGCCTCTTCTGCCCAATCACTCTCAACCCCCTCCCCCCTCTTTCACCAGAATCCAACCGTCCACCTGCTGAAGGCACACACCCACATGTAGATGCAGTTTAGTCTGAGAGGAGCTAATACTTTATTACTTTGATTTAATAAACACATGACTGCTTGCAACATGAGAGGAACCCAGAAGAAACCAACGTCCAGCTCTGATTGGCTGTGCCGGCCTGGTCGGACTCTCTTTACTTCTCAGCTCTACTGATATCTTACTTATTTTAACAAGGTTTTAAATAGGAACAGAGCCAATGTTTACCCTGTCAGATCATTTTATAAACATACACGTTGGGGGTTGTTCTCATGATACAATGTATAGTTTTAATCCCAGTTCAGTCCAGGTTACACGTTACAACAAATGCCACCAGACAGCGTTTTACGAGAGACACAGGTCCAATTCATGACCAGCAAAATGGATCCAAAATTCAATTTGATTAAATACATTCCAATGCAAAGCAAAGTTAAAGTCCAAGTCAGATCCAAGAAAATACCGTTCAGTTTAATTCATTATGATACAGCAAAATTAAACTGATTACATCATAGAAGTTGATAAAAAATTATACCAGTTGATTGAAAATTGAAAAAATAAATAAAAGAGCATGACGCAAATGTGGACAGATGTTTGTATTTAGAAAAAAAATCTATTGCTTTTGCATTTTTCATGCATACATATCTGGAACACAACTTTAAATAAAAGACAATTGTATAATTATATATATATATATATATATATATATATATATATATATATATATATATATATATATATATATATATATATATATATATATTTTTTTTTTTTTTTTTTTTTTTTTTTATCAAAAGTCAAGAAAATATGTTTACATTTATTTTAAATAAAGTGCAGCTGGTCTCATTTTCCTCTCTTCTCACCAAAAGCAATTAGTAACAAAAAAAAATCGATGTGAAAATGTGTATGTTTCAAAAGACTTGTTGGATTTAAGACAATATGTCTGACATGTTTTAGCAGTTACTGTAGTCCAAATCCTTTACGTTTCTTGGCTGCTGGTGGGAACCTCAAAGTTTTTTTCCTGCCATAACTTTTTTTATGCTGTCCACTCGTTTACCTTCTTTTTAGCCACTACTTTGTTCCCTCCTCTGCATGCTTTGAGTCGCTGTCATTATGAAAAACTCAGATCTTTTCATCCTAATGGTACTGATAAAGGAAGGCTCTTGTCCAACATTTTTGATGCATATGAGTCTCCATCAGCATCTTATTGTGGTCAAGTTATCTTGTTCATTATCAGAATAACACTTGATGTTTTCACCTCTGTGCTTGACTGTGCGGATATTTCTCTTCTTCTAAACATGCTGGGTTGACTTTTTGACTATGTGCTTGTTTTTGATCTCATCTGACCAAAGGAGGGGTATAAAGCATATACAAACCAAAGTAAACTTATCGATTATAAAAGTTCATTTATCTTCTGATCGGTGTAGATCCATCACATGACATCTGTAAGTGTATAAATAGAGCGAAACTGAACTTCTCTTTTTTTTTTCTTTTTTTTTTTAAGGTGCTTCACTTCTCATCTAAAAGGACTCTAGTTCTTATCATGGGTTTAGAGTATCAGGTTTTTGTTAGCCCCCTTTTTTAAACACAGTAGTTGAGGATCATTACAGACACAGAAAGCAGCAATTTTCCTCCTTGTCCCTCCATTCCTGCAGTCCAGCTGCTTTAAGCTCTTAAGTATTACTAATGACTGTGTGCTCCCTGAGTAACACACTGCACCACCCAGAGCCTCATTAAAGGTGGAACTTGGCCAACCAAGCTGCTCTTCACTTTGCATAAACGAGCTCAGGCGTGATGTATCGCTGCACGCTCCCACGTCCACCGCCGCTGTCCCGCTCTCTTCTTCATTTACTCATCAGTTGAGACATCATCGCTCAATGTTTCAGCAGGACCCAACGCAAACTAGATTAGAGGCGGTTACACAATACGGCATTTCATTTTTACGAAAGCTCCTTCTCTCATTTCTGTTTCCTGTCACTACTTTTCCTCCACAGAGAGAAAGCTGCAGATCAAACCTCGACTGAGAGACCAGAGAGACTGAAGCTGGAAATATCTGACTGATCTGGGATTTTTTGAGCCCCAGTCCCTTTCGCTCAGGGCCCCAAAATTTTATCTTCTTTGTGTAAACATATTTTTTCATGAATGAATGTTTGTAGTCGAAGTTTTTTTGCCCCTCGCTGTATGTTTTAAATAAAGGGAAATAAAACATTGAACTTCAGCTTCGTGCTCCTTCCTAGATGTGTCTGCGGTAGTGTTAATGGTCGGTGCTCCGTGGGTTTCTGCTGCGAGCGTCACATGATCCGAGCGTGTTTGTGAAAACTTTCATCGGCGAGGTGGTGACAGAAGCAGCCGGCACAGAGGAGACACATGAGCGCAGAGTGACTTCACCCTCGGCCGGCTGCAGGAGGGACTCGCTGCAGACTGGAATCCGTCTCTCTTCTGCCTCATGTGTTAAAATTACAGTTATATTCCAGACATACGCAGCAGTCGCACATTTCCATCAACGCCGAAGCCCCATTCAGCCTGGATTAACATATCACACTCTACGCAGCATCTTAAACGTTACGAAATTAAACAGATGCTCTAAAACTGGTGGTTAACATGTTCCCAAATAGCAAAGAATGGAGTTGGCTTGTTCTACAGTTACAAAAGAAACATAAAGCTTGCTAGAATTAACTTTATGAAGATACTAAAGTTTGAATCTCTTTGTGCAAAGTGTAATTAAAAATTTGAATTTTCCTTCTGTCTTAGAAAAAAAATACGTTAGTAAAACATCTACATGAAAACTTTCACAGATGTCAAAATGTGAATAAGTGAAACATTATTACCTATTAATTTGGCGTTTTGGAACTGATATGGGCAGAACAAACATATTCTAGGGTTGTTTTTTCAGATATATCTTTTAGCAGTTAAAAAGAAAAGCTTTTATGATGCTTTTTGGTATTAATACTGAGAAGAATGAGGTTGCTGATTGCTGCTGTGACCTGTTTGTTTGGTACTTCAGCTGTTTTGGAAGCAGTGGGTCGCCAAATGCCTGTTCGGATATGACCACAGATGATTTCTTTAAATTAAAAAAAATAAATACAATTTTCTGACTTAATATCAAAGTGTAGACTCATTATCGTGAGAATTTGAATTGCATGTTGTTTAACATTTGGCGAAAAAAAAATTTAGTTGGAGACTTGCTGCTGTGTTTGAGGTCATTGTCCTGGTGATGGTCCAGTTTGAGCAAACTTCACCTGTAAGAAAAACGACCTCACATTAGACTGTAGATTAATTTCCAAGAGGATTTGATGGGGCTCTGAAATAAGCCCAAATCATCACCTCTCACCCACCACCATGTTTGACAGTTGGGATGAGGTCTTAACAAACATATGCATCTTAATAAGCCTACATCATTCTGCGATGTTCATGCGATGTTAGACAACTTATTCTTCAGTCATTTTAAGCAAAACATATTTGTTGAGTGTATTTGTGACTGTGCTTTCATAAATTTTAATATTTAACATGCTAAACGTGGCCTGTAGAGTCTTAGAAGGAACTTTTTCTTGATAAACTCGCTGCGTCTGTTTTGAATGACTCCACAAGTCATTTGTGGTACTAATCCTCTGCTACTTAGACAGATATTAAGATTTTTTTTTCCCCCTTCCACTTTGTGAATTTGAGTCAGCATACCGTCCTAGATGCCAGGTCTGGGACTTAAAAGGTTATCAATAACCTAAACAATGCACTCCCAAGCATTTTTGTAGCTGAAAACTTATCGCATTTGTGGTAATTTCACAGTTCAGTGTGACAATGACCAGCTTAACAGCACAAATGCTCTTTTTTGGCTTGTCGTTTTAGGCTGTTTAAGAATGATGCAAGGCTGCGGCAAGCACTGAGCCAGGTAAAATCTGGATTGCCATCTTTAAGACAGCTGACTGGGAAAACTTTTGTTCTTGAACCACTTGTCATACACTTTTAAACCATGTTGAATCCCTTCTGACAGGATGGAGTCGTGTATCCCTGTCTTTGTATGTGTGTGTGTGTGTCACTTTTAGCTCGTGTCTTTCTCTGATGTATCGACAGCAGCAAGCAGAGATGGAGAGCTCGACATGTTCCTTAGAAAAGGCAGGAGACAGGGAGCCATCACTCTTCTCTCCTCGCCACCCGTTTCTCTCCCCTTCCTCCTCCCTCTCACCCACGTGGCTCCGCTCCTGCGCTGAAGATGTAAGTGCCTTAGACAGATGTCTGCTGCCTCGTGTCTAAAACCCTCAACGCGAGCTGCTGAGCTCGGCAAACTCTAATTAAGATCAATATTTCAATTTTTAGTAAAAGCACACGAGATGGAGAGGAGTCAGCTGGAGAGAAATCATCAGCCCGCCCAGAGTCGGAAAGACAAAAAGAAAGGTCAACCGTGATCCTTCATGGTGTGTGAGAGTGTGTGTCTTGGACAGGCGGTTTGGCAGAAGGTGTGTGATTTACATGTTCAAATACTTCTGTGGATTCTTTACAATTTATTCTACTTATCTTTACCCACTTAAGGTTTATTTTCATCTCATTAGGAATGGATGGATTCAAAGACTGTAGTTTTGATCAAAGGTTTACAAAAAAGTCCAGGACTTTTCAAAAAGGTTGAAGGTGAGATTATTCCAGAAGCTTAATGTCCGCGTATCATTGTGTGTTTGGGATCAATTCCCTGTTACGCCTGGTTATGTTCAAGTTTCAGCTGTTGAGCTGTTCAGCTGAAGAGTTTCCCTTGTACTGAGCAGAACTTCTAAGAACTTGGAGAGTGGCTTTGGTGTTTCAGCATCTTGTAGTTCATGGCAGGTTTTATTTTCAGTGGTTCTTCACAGTATTTTCTAGTATTATACTTGGCTTGTGCCTTCACAGATACCAGCGTTCCGCCCTACAGGATCTCCAGAACCTTCTGCCAAACTCCTGACCTGATGTCCTCCTGATAATCCACATGGGATTCTGACTTTTTTTGGGGGGTGGGGGTGTGGCTGGGGGGGTTCTCCACTGTAGTCAGGATCTTTAAGGCAAGTAAAAACCAAAACTTACAATAGAACAAACATTAGACTTTTGTCAGCTAAATCTGGAGGGTTCAGCTGACTTTTTCTATGCCTTCTGGGTTGTCTCTTTGAAGGGTTGTAGGAGGCTCATGATTATTTATTGGTGAGTATACCTTGGTTGGTAGATGTCACAAGGCAACACAGAGACAGAACTGACAACCATGTACACATCCATACCTATGGGCAATTTAAAGAAGGCAATTAACCTGACAACAGTCATGTTTTCAGACTGTCCAAATAAGCTGGAGTAACCAGAGAGAATCCATACCTGCACAGGGAGAACATGCAAACTTAACACACAAAGGTCTTTGCCTGGATTCCAGCCCAGGACCTGCTGTTCTCTCAGAGTACTCCATCTTCTTCCCACACTCCAAAAAAACATGAGTTTTAGGTTTATTGGACTCTCTAAATTGTCATTTTGTATGAGTGAGTGTGATTGGTTGTCCTGTAATGGATTGGCAAACTGTCCAGGGTGTACCCTGCCTCTTCCACATTGACCGCTGGAAACTTTCACCAGACCCCCTGTGACCCTGCAAAGACAAGTTGATATAGATAATGGATGGATAAATATTAAAGTTTGAATTGACCTGCTTTTCCTTATCGCTGCTCTATGCATTTCTGACTGGAAAATTATTCAAATCTGTGCATGTCTAACAAATCGCCTCATTTGGTTCCAGCAGGTCTGTCCCTGAATTGAGTGAAGCTCCTCAAATTTTGCTTTGGTGAGTAGCCTACAAAGTTATTAAATGATGCAAATCAGTGTTTAGACTCGCAGTTTCTCCATCTTTGAGACCACAAACATTTTTACAGGTCGGAGGGACAAACATTAAGCTATACCTTAACTCTACTCTGTAAAGAGAGATGACCCTTAACTTTAAATTAAAGCTGATTCCTGCGCTGTAGCATTAGTGACAGAACCCCCTCCATCCCGGCCTGTGATAACCCTGAGCCCCTTCCAGGAGCTGCGATGCGGGGCCACCTTGGCTCTAAAGCCCAGCAACGATCCCCCACCTTGCTGATGTCCGTTTCACTTAAGTCGCCAGAAGTGCATTTGCAGCGAAGTCCTAATATGTAAAGGCACAAAGGAAAAGCCTGACTTCAAATATTTCTGTCCCAAGCTGCGGCCGCAGACACTCCCCTTCCCCTCACAATGAATGGACCACCGCAGATCTCCTTAACTGCGCCATTTCAATGCAGACTGCTTAGCTGGCCGTTTGATGGCCAGCTCCAAAAAGCCTCTTCTAATGACTTCGCGCACCTAAACTTGAAATACTTTGATATGATTTCCGTCTCTTCATCTCATATCCCCCTTTTCGTCCCTGCCAGCAGATTTGAAGCAGGAGAAGGGGGAGGAGGGGAGTATATTTCATGACCGCTTCGGACTGGAAATTAAGCTCAGCAGCTGCGCAAGGCTTTCCTCTCCACATCTGACCAAGTTAAACTTACTGCCACCTGTTTTTTTTTTACACCGATCGGCACTTTATTCCTCGGATATATCGCCCGCTGAGTATGTGTCCCCCGGGGGCCCCGGGGCGCTGCTGAAAAGGCTAAACGGGTCAGGCGCACCGATGTCCCTGTTTAAGTCCTGCTCCCACGATGCTTATCAGCGGTATCGACATCCTGCCCCTCCACCCCATCACCTGGAAGCTGCCAGGACCCAGAAATAAAAAAAAACCACAGAGAGAGAGAGACAGATGTGTCCGGGATAGAGCCGGGCGGCGGTGCAGCTTAATTATCCGTCTATCCGCAGAGATGAGGCGGGGGACGCGATCTGTGGTTAATTGGGAATGAAAACCTGCTGGGACTGTCCAATCATGCTTAACCCACGCGCAGCCACGGCTCCACGCAGACTTGCGGAAATGCAGATTGATTTTTTTTTTATTCCTCTGGCAGAGGGCCGCAGATCGATCAGTGATTGATAGATTTGCTGGTTTGTGGTATCAGAGGCCCTAAAGGAGATAAGTGGATATAAAAAGCAACGGTTTATACAGCTAGAGAACAAAAGTGGGAATACTCTATAGATCACTGCTTTAAAATTGGGAAGTTTACCTTTGAGATGCACAAATCTAATATATTTTTTTCTTCATCCAGTTTTGATCGGTAATCGGAAGATCAACTAGCTTATGCTGCAAAATGTGACAGTTTATTCTCTGAATAATAAAATAACCAAAACTAACAACACCAGACATTGGTCTATGTGCACTTTGATGCACTTCCGAACTAATAAAGACTAGGGATAATGTCGTAGTAAATTAAAATATAATTGAAAAGTCAGTTTATTTACGTGTAAATCATTCTATATAGTTTCACTATACTGACGGACCTTTAAGTGTTTGTTTCTATTAACTTTAATGATTATCATTTACAAATAATGAAAACCCAATATCTAGTTTGTTATAAAATCTGAATATAAAGACCATTAAAAATATTTTATTCAAAAATGTTTTATTTTTTCACTATTATTTGGAAGATTGCTGAATCAGCATCATTTACATTTTCCAGAAGGATGACAAGACACAAAATGCCATTGCTTGGTAAGCTCACTGGTCATAGACTGCTGTACCCAGGTATATTAATAGAAAGTCAAGTAGAAGGAAAAAGTGTGGATATGTGCCGACTTAGTGCCTCAAATCTGTGCCATTCACTGCATCAGTTAGTTCTTGTTACAATATCCTTTGACCAGAAACATTCTAATCATATTTTCAATGGTAATTAGAAATAGGACTCATTGATCTAAAGTCTAGAGGAAGAGTGAACAAAAACAAAAAAAGAACACAAAATCCAAGTTGCTTCAGGTTCAATGTGAAGTTCCCACAAAGTCCAAAGCCATTGTTTCATTCTGCTAATGTATCATCAATAAATGCATCCAGAATCATGAAGCAAATTAACATATTTCCAATTTGCATAATACCGCAACACATCGATACTAAAGCCCTAGATAATCATTTCAAAGGTTTTTAAGTATTTACACAATTTATTTTCACATTTCCTCCAAACCTCAAAGTTCAACTTTACTGAGCTCAGTAACTTTACTCTTCCAGGTGTGCATAAGTTCACTAATTTACGTTTACTTTTGTACTGAATGCTGATTTAGCCTTTACATATCCAATGCTCTGTTTTTCTATGCCTAAGATGCTTTTTTTGTTCAGAGTGAAGTTATTTTTTCTTCCAGAGGTTCTCCCTGGTGTCTGTCTGGCCCGCGCTCCACCGTGCAGTAGCGCCTGCTCGGTCACTAGAGGGGGGGATCTGCTGCACCTGTTTTCCCTGCATGCATGCATGCATGCGCGCTCCGCTTCTCTCGCCTTCTTCGGTTTCGTTCGGCTATCCTCGGACGGAGCAAGCAGCTTCAGTTAAACCACGCGCCAGAGGTGTCCTCCCATTGGCCTGTCGCCTCTCCGTGTGGGAGGGTCGGCAGTGAGGGGAGGGCGGGACGCACCGTTTATAAGAGGCTGCCTCCCAGCGCCTCGCTGATACTGCGTGGTTCTCACCGGGAAGCTTTGGGGTGCATTTAGAAGGCAATTAGAAACAAAGCAAAGTGGAATTTCTCACCTCTTGCGTACAATTTTACACACAATCAACACGTTAAGGTCAGGAGCGCGACCCGGCGAGGGGGACGATGCCAGCTTCAAGTAGAAATATGGACTGAGGACAGCAACAAGGAGCAGCTTCTGTCTCCAAGTAAGACCTCCAACTTTCATGCTTCATCTCAGACTTTTGTGAACTTTGAGAACAGGCGTGCCTGCAGAGCAGAGTTTGGATTCCTGGGACTGTTGACACACTTTTACGCACGCCCGCGCACCGCTCGATGTGACCGAGTGCGAAACTTTTGAAGCTGGGCCATGCTGCGGTGACTAGAACTGCAGGAGGAGACGACCGATGGTTGGAAACTAATTCTGACTAACAAAAACAGAACAACAGAGGGCAATAAATCAGGGGGGTGGGGGGGGGAGCACTCTGCAGAGGTGAAGCGAGGACAACACAAGCTGGTGTCTCCAAATTCAGCGGGCTCCAGTTTCAGCCGCTCCGGGGGCTCCTGCTATTAAAGCCTTCATCTGACCTGGGATAAGTTGTCAACAAGAGTTGCGAGCGGAGGCGAACTGGCAGGTGTACAAGTTCATTTACATGCAGACGTATATTCACTCCGCTATATATAGAAGTGGTCTGTGGAACTAGCAGCCTTAAGAAGTTTCTCCTCCCACCCAGCGGGCCTGCAGCAGTTCCACGCACCAGGCGTGTGCGTGTACCTATATATACACCATACAGGCTTTTAATTCGCTCTGCAATTTGCCCGCTGTCGGTTTGGCTGTGAGGCCGGGAGTCGTCGCATGGACTGACATGGCCACCGACCTCGCCATGAGCGCAGAGCTGCCTAACAGCCCTCTGGCCATCGAGTACGTCAACGACTTCGACCTGATGAAGTTCGAGGTGAAAAAGGAGCCGCTGGAGGCCGACCGCTTCTGTCACCGCCTGCCGTCCGGCTCACTGTCCTCCACCCCGATCAGCACACCCTGCTCCTCCGTGCCTTCCTCGCCCAGCTTCTGCGCCCCGAGTCCGGGCGCGCAGCCCAACCAGGGCCTCCCCGGCGGCGTCAACGTCGGCAGCAACAGCAACAACAGCAGCGGCAACAACAATCACAGCAACGCGGGCAAGCCTCAGCTGGAGGACTTGTACTGGATCCCCAGCTACCAGCATCACATCAACCCGGAGGCGCTCAACCTGACCCCGGAGGACGCGGTCGAGGCCCTGATCGGCAACGCGCACCATCACCACCACCACCACCAGGCCTACGAGGGCTTCCGCGGGCAGCAGTACGTCGGAGAGGACCTGTCCGCGGCCTCGGCTGTGCACCACCATCAGGCCCACCACCACCACCATCACCACCACCACGGCCACCACACCCGCTTGGAGGACCGCTTCTCGGACGAGCAGCTGGTGAGCATGACGGTGCGGGAGCTGAACCGGCAGCTGCGGGGCTTCAGCAAGGAGGAGGTGATCCGCCTGAAGCAGAAGCGGCGCACCCTGAAGAACCGCGGCTACGCGCAGTCCTGCCGCTTCAAGCGCGTCCAGCAGCGGCACATGCTGGAGACGGAGAAGTGCACCCTGCAGAACCAGGTGGAGCAGCTGAAGCAGGACGTGGCGCGCCTTGTCAAGGAGCGGGATCTGTACAAAGAGAAGTACGAGAAGCTGGCCAGCCGGACCTACAACTCCGGCGGGCCCGCGAACACGAGAGATCCGTCCGGGAAACAGGCCAGCACCGAGTTCTTCATGTGAGAGAGACATTACCGCGCTCACCTCCACACTCTTCTGACTCTAATCGATCTTTTCTGATTTGTGTTTACAGTTATTCCTCAACAACAACAACAAAGACTTTAAATCTCATCTTCTTAACAAATAAAGGTTAGGTGCGCACAAGCGTCACGTCTGTGAGTCTTAAAGATGTTAAACTTCTGTAAGTCCACAACAAACAAGTCAGGTCGGCACATGGGATCACTTTCAGGCTGCAGACTCCTCTCCTGTCAGAAGTCTTATGAACCAATGACTGTCTTAATCCAGAGAGAGCGCCGGGTTTGTGTTAGAACCAGGCAGAAGCAGCAGCAGCACAGACTGCAGGAGGAGAATGCGCTGTGGTGCAGAGACTCTCAGTAATGCAAGTGTAATAGTTCCCCCCCCCCCCCCCCTCCACCTCCTTCCCTCATCCTTTTGCAACCCTGCATGCAGGACATGTATGGTAACCTCCGGCCAAAACCTCATCCACATATGTATGGAAAGCATGACCCATGGGTTCTCCCCAGCCATCCTTCCACCCCTCAGCCATCAGTAAGGCCTGGGTATGCAGAAAAAGCACCCCCCCCCCCGTCGCCCCCATGAGAGGTGCAAAGAACTGCGGACTGAAATGCAAAAACAATCTGCTTCACTGCGAAACACATGGATGCGTCTTTACCTGCTGTTTTCAATCAGTTTTTTTCTATTGTTTTAAAAAAGAAAAGAAAAACGACAAAAAGAGATTACCTGAGCCAGATTTTAGACTGTATTTATTTCCACCTGTACATAATGTGTAGAGAAAAAAACAAACAAAAAAAAAAAAACAAGCAGTGATCTGTGTTATTTTACCTTCTCTCTTTTTAAGGCTTTTGTTGCTTGGATTCTTCGAAATGTCTTAATCCAAAAATGTTTGTATGTTACAGCATGCAAATTGTCTGTGGTATCCTCCTCCTCTTGCTGAACATGTTGAACCTGCACTAAAGAGCAAACTGGAGAAATGTTTCTGTTTTTAACCTGGATGTAAATTTGATTTAAAGGATGGAAAAGGACTGCTGCTAAAACTCTATGCACCAATCTGAAGATTAAAAAGACTTAATGATTTATTTTCTCTCTTTTTTATTTTTATGGTAAATAATGAAAAATGTTGCGGGGGGCCTGCGGGGTTTCCCCTGCAGCCCCGACGTCTTAAAGCGAGCTGAAGGGGAGGATGCTTGATTGTTAGAAAAAACGGGACTTTTTTTTTTTTTTGCTTGGTGGTACACAGCTGATCATTACTCTGTCAACAGAAAACGTTCGTGTGTTATCTGCTGCCTAAGATATATGTGCAATATTGTGCAGAAGCGCTCTGGTGTTTGTGGAAAAAACGAAATGTTCCCGCCAAAAATCTCGGCCAATTAAAAAAAAAAAAAAACTTAAATAAGTAGAATTTGATTAATGGTGATTTGATCTGTCTCTAGACTCAGACTTCTGCACAGTGCTGTGGATGTATATCTGTACATATGATTTCTATACTTAACCGTAGGACCTGTCCTGACATGTCAACAAGTGGAAAAATCTGCAAAGTGGAAAAAAGTTTGTTGAGAAACTCATGTTTTCATAATGTTTAATAAAAAGTTCTGTCCCAAATCTGTGGCGCGGCTGCTGTCTGTCGTTGTTTACAGCGAAATGTTTTGTCCAAATATCTAAACTACATGAAAAACGATTAAACAAGTGGCACTTAAATGAGTTGAAGTTTCAGAAATTCACATTCCTGAAATTTACGAAATGTTAAGTTTCTGAACCCCTTCTGCTGATGGACGGGACTTTTTAAGGCAATGAGCGACATCGAAACTTTATTTGATTTCGAAACAATTAAACGAAACGAAATGTGAAAATTTTAAAATAATATATATATTATTTACTGCTCATTAACAGAAAATAAATGTCATTTGCAGCTGTAAGCGCAACTTAAAACATTCGTTTTATATCACAGCGGATTACATTTTCATTTAAACATTTTTAAACGATTGTTGAAAGGAAGGGTATTAATAAAAATATTAGTAACAGAAATTCCGCGCATAAAAATCTATTATTATTATTATTATTATTATTCAAAGATTTATTATTATTATTTTCAGTTTTCCTTTTTTTTTCTCCACATTTTTTTTCGTTTCATATTAGTTTTTCAGAGGCTGCGGCTGTACTCGGAGCCGGTGATGGAGCTTCTCTCCGTGGGCCGCGCTGACTCTGTCGCCCCGCCGCAGACTGCAGGATGTTGGGGCAGCAGATGCTCTGACCTCCTGCAACATGGCCCTGATTTTCATATATGCAAGTGTGTGTGTGTGAAGGTCGGGACCATACAAAAAGCGCCCACTCCTCTGTCGCGGTTCCGGCCGCTTATTTACGGGCCTCCGCGCACCTCGAAGGTCGGTGATCGATGTTGGAAGCCCCGCTGGTTCATTACTCTCTGCCCGCCTGCTTCCTCTGAACCAGTGAACACGTGTTTCCACGGGGGTAACTTTGTATGACACCTTAGTGGTCCGCGCGTGGCGTGGGATACACGCACGCACGCACGCGCTCTCGTGCCTGTGCCAGCGCTAAATGAAGCCGTTTGTTGGCGCTGGATGGCGCACAGCGCAGCTTGAGACGAGTGCCAGCCCGAGTTGGTGCTGATGTGACACCGCCGTCAGACCCGGCGGCTTGTGGCTCACTTCAAACACGGATCATAAACCGCCGTGAAGGAGTGTGTGATTGGGAAATGGTGTGTATGTGTGTGTGTGTGTGTGTGTGTCTCTTACTGTGTGTGTACGTGAGTGTGCTGAGACCACTGGGTGGGTGCAGGTCAGTGATCCGCTACAGCAGCTATATCTTGCGTTGCTTCGCTGATTAAAGCTGTGATGTGGCTTTTTTTTAGACAGAAGTTCATCATCATTAATAATAATAGTCAGTTTGAGGCTAGATTGTTGTTGTTGATATTGATTTATCTGCTGTTTTATGTTTGTAAATACTCTTAAGATATGTGTGAGTGCCGTCAGCCTTTGTCACTGTGCCAAACTGAAATGTGTTTTTATCATGATTGAAATCACAGTTAATAGGCTACTTTGCATTAAAACAAACGGTTAAAAATGAAATATTTAGCCTAACTCCGTCCAATCAGATGTAATGTATGTGGCATCCACGTTCGGACCAACAATCAAATAAATCCCCAGTAAAACCAAACTGGGTAAGTCAGTAAAAAACACCTCAGTCTGAGGAAATCTGTGGATTTAGAGATGATCTTCAGTCTGCTCCTGATGTAAACAAATCGCTCTTTTTGTTTACTTGCTGTACAAGCTTCTACACTTTTAATTTGATGAAATATAATTTTCAGTTAATATTTTTTAATACATTATATGCCAACCACTTTAATAATGTCTTATAGCTGATTGCTTCAAATTAGAAAAAAGCTGCGATTTCTTAGTTTAAAATCAGTCAGTTTCCACTCATTGCCCATGGAGCGATGATAAAGATGAATGTTTTTGGCTGATATGAGTGCATGCATCTTTCTCATTTCTGCACTTTAACTCTCCAAATTAAATAATTTGCTGAGTCTCTTTATTATGGGCTGAACGTTCAGCTTTGAGTTGAAATCTTAATTTTCTCCTAATATCTCTTCTCCTGCTCCCTCCTTTCTCTCTTTCTCTCCTCTCCATCACTCTGCTCCTCCTGCTGCTTTTGCTGACTCAGAGGAAACGTTGAGCTGTGTGACAGCCGTCACTTCGCACACAGACGGGGGTACTGCGTGTGTGTGTGCGTGTGTGTATGTGTGTGTACCTGGAGCAGGATGTGGTGGTATGCAGCGGACTATCGGGGCTCTCTCTGTATGTATGCGTGTGTGTGTGTGTGTGTGTGTGGAAAAGAGAGATATCACTGTGACTACTCTGAGGGCTTTTCTTTCTATAAATCAGGGCAGAGTCCATCTGAGCTCAAACAAAGCGAGCGAGGAGGGATGGAGAGAAACAGAGATGGAAGCGGAGGGGGGGCTGCGGTGCGTCTCTGGCGTCTACTGCTGCTGAGATTCGACACAGTCAGCGTCTCTTCGGCTCGGCTTACCTACAGTATACCTACACACACACACGCGCACACACACGCACATCATAAACAGAGTGCAGACAAACAGCAGCTGATGGATTCACATCCTTTTAATCAAACTGATAATGACCTCCTTCCCTTCGTCGTTTCACTGCTGCTGCACGAGTTTCTCCGGATGGAAGCTGTTTGTTGGTTCTGTTAATTTGTTTTCAGTACAAAGTTTGCTTGATGGTTTCGCAAGCCCTGAAACTGTTTTTTTTTTTTTTTTTTTCGCTCTCTTTTTCTGTCTGAGGCATAAGCCGTATCATGTTATTGGCTGTGATACTGGATCCACCAAGATTCTGTCAAATGCTCCCAGGATGCTCTCAGAATTTGGGAAAACCTCACTTTTTCTTTTATGGTGCTTGGAAAAAAAATTGACAGTAAGATAGTCCAACTCTTTTATCAGTCTAAGGGTTTTTTTTTTCAGATCATAAAAAAGTGTTTTTGCCTGTATTTGTGTATTGATTATTCTGTATTGTGAAACTTTATGCATTTTTCTACCATCTTAACATTTTAATTCTTTTGTCACATCTGGATGTTTTTACCCTCATGACCAATTTATTTTTCCACACATTTAACTGAGCTGTTATTTTGTGTTTGCTCATACAGTTTGTAGTGTTAAAGCCCTTCAATAATCTGACTTTGCTCACCATCTACTCAGCTGAGAAGATGACTGGAAACATCCTTCATCATGACTTTAGTTTTAGCTAAGCTTTTCATTTTTATAGAAGAGAGATGATCAGAATCTGCAACTCTCCTGACGCCACCAGGTTCATGTAAAAACCTGTGAAACACGTCAAAGTTTCTAAAAGTGAATGATCTCATTCCGATAGTTTATAACTCCATAACTTTTCAACATAACTCATAGCTGACGCCACATCTGCTACAGAATTTACAGAGTGAAACTGAAGTCATTCTTGTATTTTCCTACTTTGATTATTTCTCTGCATCTCTTACACCTTGAGCACAAACAGCTTCCAGCAACCAATACTCTTATAAAAAATGTGGGATCTGTCTCTTTCTGCAACATGAATATGTTTTTGAAAAAAAAAAAAAAATGTATTTTTCATGATGGCCATCTAATGCTGAGTCCAGGCATACTGAGGAATACAGAGAAAGATTAATCAAACCAGTTTGTTGTTGTTTCTTCACTGTATTTTGTTTTAGTTCACCATTAGATCTATGAAGTTACAGCAGGTCTTGTGTTGTGAAACCTTCATGCACAAGCAGTAGAGACGGAGCCTCGCATATCCATGATAACTAACTCTTTGGTGTAGCTTATAATTCAGTTCTGGTTCCCAAAGAGAAGGAATATCTAACATTTATCCCAGTTGAAAACAAGCAGTTCACTTCCTGCAAAGATGACTATAATGTCAGTTGAACCAGTGTGGTAGTTGCATAACCTCAAAGGTCTTTTACATTTCAACTTTTTTTTTTTTTCTCTTCAAATTTTTCATTTAAAGTAAATATCTTCTGCTTAATTCAGGGTCAGGTCATGGGGGCAGCAGCTTCAGCAGAGACCCAGGTTTCCTTCTTCTCAGCCAAATGGGTCAGCTCCTCTGGGGAAATCCCAGCGTGTTCCTGTACTGGGTCTCCTCTCGATGGGACGTCCCAGGAACATCTCAGCAGGTAGGACACATCACACCTGAGCCACCTCAACCAATTCCTCTCCCCATTTAGGATCAGCCGCTCTGCTCTGTGTTTCACCCAGACACTCATTTTGGGCACTAGTCTCTACCCAGAGCTATCGACCATAGATGAGGACAGGAAATCAAGAGGTTTGAGTATCAATTTTGAAAAAAAAAAAAAAAAGAGTTTGTATTTTTTTATTTTGTTTTAAAAATATTTAAAAAGAACATTGTTTGGTATAATCACTGCACGTTTCTTGTAGTTGCTGAGCAACTTCCTGCATATTTCCACTTTAGTTTTGGCTTCCATGTTGAAAGACCTCCTTTCCATCACTCTAACCTTTTTGCCTTTCTCCACAGATTCTCTACCACATTACAGTCAGCACTCAAGCTGAGTCACTTTTAAACATTAATTATTTCTGGTCAGAAGAAACATTTAAAAGATGAGCTTTACACCTATATCTGCAGGAGTATGAATAGTTTTTGGCTCATCTCTAGATATAATGATTGTTTTGGAGACTTGCTGACACCGAGGCCCTCCTCTCTGTTTTGTAACGGTCTTGACTTGGTTTCTCATCCAATCTTGTCTGTTCCAATTCTGATTTAAAAAAAAAAAAGATTTTCATTATTTTTTTTTTCTAACTACACAGCACATACAGACAATATAAAGTTAGCAGCTATTTCAACAAAGTCATGTCTGACATATGTAACTTCTGCCTACTTTCTTTATTCATTAAAAGTATTTTTATAACCTCCATCTTGAACATTTTAGCTTCAGCTATGTTACTGTTTGTTGTGGATTTAGAGTTTAATTTTTATTTATTTATTTATTGGATGTTTTATTTGGTCATCTTCAGTTTTTTGTCCTCTGACAGCAGCAATCCCGATCCGTTTGTGTTGAGATTTTTATTTTATTTAGCAGAAACCTGTGAGTGCCGTCTTGCAGCCGCTGGCTCCATTTAGAGCGGCTCCTGTGGGACGTGCTCAGCTTTGAAAAGTTGTCACCCCGCGCAAAACGTAATCGACATTTTTGATAAATCACCTGCGTGTTGTTAACACTCAACGGGGTATTAATAATTATTACTCTTGATCTGGTGATGGAGTTAGTGACCCAGGGGCCTGAAGCTCCACCTTCACTTAAGAGGGGGAGGGCGGTGGAGGTTCACCACAGCAGTCCCTACCCGACACACCGGGGAAAAGCAATTTGGCACCGTTGGCGCTGCGACCCCCTGACTGAGCTGCGTACCCTGCCTCCACACCGAGCACACACACATTCAGACACACTGACATGCTGCATGCTGAGTGGACAAATTCAAACATGCTATCACAGGAGAAAATATGCCCAAACAGCAAATCTAACCTTGTCCCATGCTTTGAAAATACAGTAATAAACCAACAAACAAACAAACAGAGACCGGAGGGATGATGTGTTGAAAACACTGAGGTAGAGGAGGAGTGTAAATCACAGGAAATGGCATACTTGTTACCTAAAAGTGGTAAAATTAAGTGTTTAAACAATGGCTCAAAGGAGGAGTTGCCTCCAGATCGCCAAGCTTAGGAGTTTAACCAGAAAAACTAGCATCACTTACTGCGACAATTTATTTTTTTGATGCCTCTGTTTTTTGGTCTTAATTTGCTTCCAATAACTCCCTCATAGATAATTGTGCTTGCCTTATATTATTTTCAGTTGAGCACCAGCAGATTTACTTAGTCAAGCTTTTAAGGAGGGGTCCAGTTCCTGCTGATTCCTTCAATCTGCCACTATCACTTCCCTTCATGTTTCACTTCCTCTCTATGTGTGTTTGTGTGAGCGCCAGTGATTCAGCAATCAGCCACTCATTGTTTCTTTTTTCACAGGATCAAAAAAAAAAAAAAAAGGCCACTCAGGCCCTTTTGCTTGTTTCACCAGTGGTTACGGCTGTGGTTTTGTAGTATTGTGAGCCATAAATGCAAATCGGCCACAACACTGATATCAGCAATCAAAGGTTTTACTTCTTGAGTGACCTAGAGGCACAAGAAAGCGCTGATCTCTCTTGAATGCTCTCTGACTGGGTTATGTAGTGGAAGTCCTTTTTCTCCTGGTTGTTTTTGTGTTAACAGAGATTAATATAAAGTATTTGTTATGATTGAAAATGATCTTTTTGTTTGTTTGTTTTTGAGTCAAACATTAGAGCTTTATTTTGTTTAATATACAGAACATGTGATGGGTTAAGTGGCACTTCTTGGCAGTTCAGCAAGTTCTGCTTCAGCAAAACATAAAACTCTTCATTATGTAACTTTTCAGAACCATAAAAACATAATATTTTGATCTCTCTGATGTCAGTTCATCAATTATATTAAATAAGTGGTAAAAATATGTAAGTCACTGCTGATTAGCTGTAAAGATATATCTAGCAGCCCAATTTTTTACATGGGTTAGGAAAATAATGTGAATTGCTCTACACAAAAAGGATTAGCTGTAAAAATGTACTAAAAGTTTACTCAAACCACAATGAAGGTATTGAGTTTGATTCTGATGATTTCGTCTATTCCTCTCATGTATCATCCACTCCCCATATATGTCTGGTGGTGGTACTCAGCTAGCCTAGATTTAGCTTTCCATGTTGGTTCCTCCCATTTCTCCTTTTTGCTTTGTGTTTTCTGCTCTTTAAGATAATAATTTAATAGTTCTTGAAGGGAGCCTTCTTCCTAACGTCCTCCAGGATCATTACTATGTTATTATCGATGGTGGAGCTGCTGCTCAGTTGTTCTCATCCTCCCTCCTTCTTCTTGCCATTTAGTCTTGGTGCAGGATTTTGAGTAAAAACTGTGTCCATTGTTTGGAGGTTCTTTGTCCTGAAATCAGAAGCATCCATAATGAAATATTTCAAAGTGGGATCAGGGACACAATTTTGCTGCTTTTATGTATTTTGTGAAGTGAGGGGGTTAAAGTCCACCTACCTATGTTATGCCCTTGACTGGACATAGATCCAGGTTTTATCTGCCGTAATGAGGGAGTTTCACTGGTTTATTGGTTGGAAAATGCTAAGCTGCAAAGCAAAGTAAATGTATTGGAGACATTCAGGGTCCTGCCTGAGTTACAGGAAACTCAATGTAACATTTATCCAGCTTACCTGCTGTTCACATAAAATAATTTAGGTAGCCAACATGAAAATTTAATGTTAACGCAGTACCACTCTCCCAAAATAAAGCTATGATTCTGTAATTGAGATCTTAGTTTAATGTGAAGTAAATCTCTTGTGGATTTGGATTAAAAAGGCCAGCTGGGGAGATATCCCTGTAACGATTAGGCACCAATCTTAATTTTTATTGAATATGTTTTTTCCACTTTATCAATAAAGAAATACTTAAAAGTTTCACATGACAAGCTTTTTTGGAGTCTCTATATCCGTTATGTAGCACTATTATTTGTTGTTCTAATTTATAGCATTCAAAAAGCCTGCAGGAAATGCATGCCAACATACTAATGTTTCTTTTTATTTCAATTGATGTTTTTCACTCAATTGAATAATTCATATTCTCATGAAGCTGCTGTTGGTCAGTCTGTGCAGTAATGCAGTGGAGAAGACTGTCCGCAGTGGCAGTGGAGGGTCAATCGGCAATCAATTATTCCACTCGGCCTGGCCTGCAGCCACACCACAGACTGGCTTCCTGCACTGAGAGCACATACACACAGTGCAAGACACTCTACTCATATCCACTCAGTCTTGACTGGACACACAGCCCACAGAACCCACAGGTTTAATGTAATGAGGAAGCCATCTTGGAAGGAAGCTCAGAAAGGCACTTTTCAGTCCAGATTCTAAGTATTAACTATAAATGCCAGGGGAAAGTGCTTACGGTGTGTCTGAGCCTCGTATGTGGAACCGAACATCTATATAAGTTAAACGGCACATTTAACTTCCTCGTTTTTATTTTAGCCCCCATGGGAGAACAGTTCTTGTCATATTACTGATGTGGTCTCCCTGTAAAAACAGGAGGACGTCTGAGATTTAATCGCTTAACCGGACATGTTTTAGTTTGCAGTCAAAATTCATTAGTTACATGAGTTACACTGTATACTTTCATTTTGTCCCTTTTTATTGAAATACTGTATATTTGAAATGTCTTAATGTTAAAACAAATTGGAACTGAAATGAAATTCTTTGTGTGCACAAACCAAAGGAAAAAAAGCTCCTTCTGATCATCGTGATTTTACCTTTTAGCTACTATGTCTGTCTTTAGATGGTTACATTTCAGACTCAATCTCTTACATATGAAAGTCAAAATCCACTTTAAAAAATATACATTTTCACAGGTTTGTGTCTTTGAAAACGGAAATAAATCTGAGGAAGGGTGACAGTCTGTCCAATTTGTCTTTTGCCTTTTGTCTATTGACCACTTCAGATAGATATGAGCCTCTCCTTGAACCTGCATGGAAATTCATTTGTACACATTCTTCATTAGCAAATAGCTCAAGCCGAGTCACATTGGACAAAATGCATCTGTGAACATCAAGTTTTTCTTTTCCTAAGAAAAACTTGCTTGCTTATCTCATTCCATTCATGTTCAACTTTCCACAGACTTCTCATAATAGTCCGCTGCAATTCTGCCCCATTTCTTCTTATGGAACTGGTGTAACTGAATGAAATGATGACTGAAAAATGTGTTAGAAAAATAACTGTAATGCTCAGTGAATCTGAGGAAAAGTTTTCAGCTACCAGTTGCTTTAGATGGTGCTAAAACTCTAGACAAATTCCTGCTTTGATTAGCTTTTGGTTTGACATTTTGTGACAATTTCACCATGTTTCCTCAAGCAGAAATACATTTGGTTTATGCATATGTAAAATACTCACTACCAAGAACTACTCTACACAACCCCACAGCAAAGCATCCCTTACGGCTAGTTAAACAGTCAGGTCTCAGTGATAAACAAAACAAAACCCAACACCACTTCCTGTCGTGCGTCATGTCCACACACATAAAGGACTGGGCAGGCAGTCATGTGGCAAACACACCGCAGCTGCAAACTGAAGTGACTGAGGTGTCACTGAGCCTGACACACACAGTGAGGACACGGGCCTGGAGGCAGACACACACTGTCTATACTGACCAACTTGGAGTGTCTGTGTACTGATTGCTAACTGGGTTCTGTCACGTTTGTCTTGCTGAAAGGACACACAGTCAGGTTTGTGAAGACGTGGAAATAAAAAGAGCAACTTTACGTCGACTGAAGGTTTAACATCAGGAGATAAGGATCCGGCTGAGTCCGTTCTTATCTGATATTGCAAACAAGACCAAATATTATATCTAACAGAAGCCAAATTACTGAAAAATCAACCAAATAGTTGACCAACATTTGCAATTTGCTATAGCTTCTTGTTTACTTATGAATTTAATCAGCCTGTTAGGAAATAACATGTCTTTAATTAATTGCGATAATATCCAAATCCTTCTTTTAGATCCAACACTGACATCCTCACCTCCAACAAGTTAATCTGCGTATTCAGGAATGGAAGAAAAGGTAAAGTTGCTTATTGGCACATTTAACTTTTAAATACATTTTACCTCACAGAAGGATCTTAAGTGTGTTGTTGACATCAAAACTTGCTTAAAAAAGACTCAGATAAGGATGCAAATTTTAAAACTCAGGAAGTCTAATCTATTTTTTTTTCTTACCCTTAGGAGTAAGTAATTTATTAAATGATTTTGGTGCTAGACTTTGGTTCTTTCCTAGATATTCTGTTGTAGATTTACTGCTGTGTTTGAGACCACTGTCCAGTTGATGTCCCAGTTTGAGCTCAGAATCAGCGGCTCAGATGTGACCAGAATACTTTGAGATACGTAGGAGTTCACGGTCCACTCAGTGACTGTAAAGTGCCAGATGACATATAACTGAAAAACAAGTCCAAATGATCATCACTCCACTATCATGCTGAACAGTTCGTTTGCAGCATACACAAGGAGATTCCTCCAGGCTTCCTGTTTCAATAGGATGGAACCTCAAAAAAAAAAAAAAAACTCATGCTGTCATGTCTTTAGAAAAAAGAGATTTTCAACCCACAGTCAGTGAGTCTTTTTCTAATTGAGCAGTCTTTATCTTCAACATTTAACACACTAACTGAGGCCTCGAGAGCAGGAGAGTCCTTGGCATTTTTGCAATTTCTGTGCGCTCTGCATAGCCTGATCTCGGGGTGAATTTTGCTGGTTTGCTGCAAATAAATTTGGTTCCTGAAATATATTCTACTTGTGGAAAACATTTTTTCTTTAGAATGATGGACTTGAAGTTGATTAGAAATATTCTTACAACCATTCTCAGGTTAGTGGGTCCCAACAGTAGGTTCTTATGACTTTCTGTCTTGATGTGCTGACGCACCACTACATGCAACACATGCTCTAATTGAGGTGGTCACACCATCTATGTATAACTGATCAAGTGTATTGATGGGCAGAATCTGGTGGCTAGTTCTCCTTTTAAATTCATGCAACCTCTTTTTGAAGTAGCAGGAAAGTTCGGTTGGGAAAACAGGTGCCAGGAAAAACAGCAGAAGACTCTAAATATGGACTGAGACAACTTCAACATCTACCATGCGTGAAATGTTGTGGTTAAAGTTTGCCAAAAGTTTTCCTCAAAGAAATAAAGAATAAGAATATTAGAGCGGGAGAAAACACGCTGTGACTGCCAGTGAAACACAAAGCAGCAGTACAACGTTGTCTTGCTTGTTTCTTGTTACTTAAACTGGGGTACATTCAAAGCTTCTGCCTTTTAAACGCTCGTCCTCATTTAGCCTGTTTAGTACGGCGCACAGGAGTTCTGCAGGAATACGAGGAAGAGGAGGAGTAAAGAGAATGAAGAAGTGACTGCGGTGAAGGAGTGCAGAGTCAGCGGTGCCAACGGCATACGGAGGAGACGGAGCGCCCAAACTGTCATGGCAGCCCCCGTTGGGTGACAGAGCCGTCACAGTTCGAGAACAGGAGGCAGAAACAAAACAGAGAAAAAGTAAAGGAAGTTAGCAGAAAAGAGAAGCTTCTTGTCTGACATGTTGCCTTTTTATTTAGAGCTATTTTTTGTGGTGAAAGATGTTGGCAGTTTGGGGCCAGCTGTGCTGTTCGTCTGACTGAGAATCCTTCTACCTTTGCTGCTATTGATGCGGTCGCCGCTGCTGTTTTTAAGAGACGTATCGTTCGTGTTCACTGCTGGTTCACAGTTTCACTCAAGTGAGAGTTTTAGCTCAGATTCTCTTCCAGTTCGAGTTTGTCTCAGATCATTTCTCGTGGTGTTCACTTGTTCACAGTAAGGAGCGTTTTCTTTTTCCTGATTAAGCACTTACAACACAATTGTTTGAAAAGGTTTTTAGTATTAAATGTTCTCCTGAGAATATTGTTGTGACATTTAATATGGCATTTTGTTGCTCAAGACCCGCCATGAAGACCTGCTCCTGGATATACGACCTGTTCTGACTGACAGTGAAGCTTCAGGCTGTACAGTAATTATCCATTCTTTGCACCTGCTCTATCTCAGCAGGAGGCGCGGCGCCACCAGGACTACATGGCCAGGCACCACCGTAGGGTTTCCAACCTCTGACTGATCTAACATTCATGTTTTTGAAGCTGGACAACCAAAGTAAGCGCAGAGAGAATGTTTACTTCTAAAATATGTTTATGTACAACTCTCTAGACAGATATGAAGCAGTGACTCAGATGCATATTAAATTGAAAAATAAAAGTGAGACATGCAAATAATAAAATTACTAATAAAATTACTAATAAAATCATCACAGATAAAACTCAAAATTAAACAAAAATGTCCATCAGAATAAAGATAAAACAGTTCAATTTACAAAAAAACTAACATCATAAATGTTGTACTAGTATGGCAGTTTAAAATCTCTACAATTCAAGTATTATGCCACAAATTAAAAACAAACGCGTCTTTAACTTGAGGACATCATTCAAAAAGTTTACTCTAAATTTCCTATAGAACAGATGAATACCGCACAGGTGAGGATCTCTATACGTTGAGGAAATAATATCACTTGGCTCCAGCCCTCAAGGACTGGAGTTGCCCTACAAATCGTCTCGCGTCCCTTAGCAAATATCGAAGACTCCGAGGACAGCTGTCTCTTTAGTAGCTTCATACCATCAAAATGATCAAAACTTTTTTCTAGACGTTAATGTCATCCACAGTTTCTGAAAGCTGCTGTTCTACCTTTTCAGTAATTTAAACAAAATAGGGAGCTTAGACATGACGTCTAAAGAGCTGATGAATGTAAAATCTTATACTGAAACCTGACCTGAGACACGAGAGTCAAATGTTATTCAGAAAATTGAAATCCAGTCACATGAGATGTGCTAAAACATTACAAACATAATAATATCTAAAGAACATTATTATTTGGATTTATACCTTAGATCACGAGTTCCCAATCTTTCACAAAATAGCAGTGGAAGAAATTTCTAATCAGTTGCCTAAAACAGCCATAACACAAAGTCACTTAAACAGGACTGTAATGACAGCAAGAAGAATCTAACCAACGTATTGTTCTAATGCATTTTCAGGTGGGTTTTTTTTCTCTTTAAATATTTATTGATGGATTATGTTTCACTGTGATGGTTTTTATTTACACACATTTCTTCATTCATAATGACAACTTTAGGAACCACAGATCAATAGGACTTGGAGAAATCAGGATTAACTAATTGAGAACTACATGTTCTCCTATTGGCAAATTGTACTGTACAAAGTATCAACAACAGAGTGCCAGCAGCGCATTTATTTATTTTGCACATTGTTACCAGGAGTTTTATTAACAGTGGAGGGGCGTCTGCTCCTCTTTCTCCCTTTCTGCATTACCTACTGTATATGTTCACATCGACACCACAACCTCTCCTGTCCTGCGTGGTTCGGATCAGCAGCAAGGCTCAGTTCACACGGCATCAGTGTGAGCAGCAGCTGGACACATGTTAGCAGTCCTTCATCTGCCTGCAGGTGTGGGTCAGGTAGGCCTCCATGAATAAGTCATTCTCTGCAGTCCGCTTGGCCAGGCCTGTTTATCTCAATTAAAATTGCATGACCTTTTTTAAGATTTAAGGACAAACTTTGTGTTGTGCTTCTGCTCCCTTTCAGCGAAATGCAAAGTTCTGTTATATGTCAAATTTCCGCTGAAAGGATGTTCGGTTTTAAAAAAAGAAAAGCTTTGCTGAGGCAGGACCATAACACTGGGTGGAGGTGGGGGTCTCAAATACATGTTACACAGCAGAAAATACTTGGAAATGAGATAAAATTATTTAAATTTCCTTGTGCTTTCTTGCTTTCACTTCTTGGATTGAGCCAGAAGGGGAAGTTATTAAGTAATTTTGCTCAAACAGAAAAATGGTAGTTCCTTTCCAGCACTGACCCTTCACATTTAGTTTAACTGAGTCAGCTTCAAGCATCTGCAGACTCACAATGTTTCAAAGCTTTTGTCTCCAAACTGTGATGATAAATCTTTGTTCTGGGCCAAATTAGTGTTTCTGATATGTAAGCGTGCCCAGTCCTCGGCCTCTTTTTTTTCCACAGCTTCAGCTAAACTGTCTATAGAAGCAATAATTTCAGCAAAACATCTTATCTTTCCATAATTTAAAATCTATCTAACGCTTCTAAGTAGCAGAGGAAAAATGAAACTTCACGCTGAAAGATGGAAAATAATAATAAAAAAAAAAAATCTGCTACACCGAACTGGTCCAGTTACATCACAAACATGTCAACATCAAACTTTCACAAAGCATGACTCAACAAAAATGACGACAGAAAAATAATAGTAATCTCCTTTTTTATTTTTGTTGAGAAATAAGGAAAGACATATCCCAAGGCATAAAAACTATTTATAATTTCTTCCTATAAACAATCTATATAATAATTTATATACTATAGACTAATGACAATTTCTTTAACATAGTTAATAAACAGTGGGCATGCCCATTTAGCTCTATGGTTTTCAAAATGACAAAAGGGCGTTGACGGTCAAGGCTCTGCGGCACTTTGCAAAAACAATCTCAACCAATTAATCAAGGTGTAATTTATCAGGTAGCAGATTGTAAAAATATCAACCATTAGATTCATAATGGAGAGAGTTGATTTTAATAACCATGAACAAACAAAAAAAACTAAGAATGAAAAAAAAAACCGGACAGTTTCTGGAAGGACAAGTCAAGTTTCTCAGTTTCCTTTAAAATACCAGATAACTCCAATGCATATGACAAATCAATCACAATAAAAAAAATGTTCAAAATCCCTTCAGCCTTTAATGTAGCATATGATCTGAACAATTCCAGTAAGGACAAGTAAAACCTGTTAGAGGAAAACATATAAATAAATAATGCAGCCGACGCTCTTCGGGGGAACCCACAGACATTCTCACCCCACAGGTGAGGACGACTCAGAGAACCGACAGTAAACGCAAGACTTGTGCTGTGGTTTTACTCCTGGATCCAGATTTATGGAGAATACAGGAGTTGTTGTCACATGAACACATGAAGCCTCATATAGAACTTTGACTATTGAGGTTTAATTCATGTAAAATCTTTGTTTCATGTAAGCAGTAAGTGCTCGTGTAATCTGACAGCTAATTCTTAGTTTAATGTAATGTAATGTAGAGGAATAGCTGTTGGTTAGGGAGACTCAGTACCTGCTTTTGCTTT
This sequence comes from Poecilia mexicana, assembly GCF_051168715.1. Classification (NCBI taxonomy): domain Eukaryota; kingdom Metazoa; phylum Chordata; class Actinopteri; order Cyprinodontiformes; family Poeciliidae; genus Poecilia; species Poecilia mexicana. Next base: position 18,986,269 of record NW_028263373.1, on the reverse strand, counting down.
TGGACTTTAAGTCAGTGGTATCACTTTTTACCTTGTTACAAGGAAGACACTGACTGCTCATAATTACTCAGCCTAACCCAATTTAAAACTTAAAGGATTATGGTTTTAATCAATCAGAGATTTTGACTTTCACTACACTTGTTTGTTTTATTCGCTGTAAAATGATGCATTAATATTTTGCAATCAGAAGCATCGATACTGATTTCACTCTCTATCAATGATTCCCTTCTGATTATAATGCACTGTACATATTTACTTTTTGATATTTTTAAATCGGTGCATGGAAGATGTGGATGTGCGTGTCCCAGAGTGGATGTGTCACTTTTGTATTGATGGTTTCCTCATCCACCTCCTACCAGAACCTCTGTGATGCTCTTAATTTGGTGATATGTCATAGAAGCAGTTCTGATTACATATTAATGAAACATGCAGCTCAGTGTGTGTGTGCATGTGTGTAAACTGATGAGACGTGAGGTGAAGGGGGTGTCATTTCACCCAGCGGGAGGTCAGCTTCATATTGGGGTGGGAAGGTGATGGGTTACCAAGGAGATAGTTCTCACTCCAGCCAGGAAGAGAAACGCCCCTAATAAACACACAAATTTTATTTAAATCTTGTTGCAACTGTTACTTCATGAATATCAGCAACTTCACACTTACTCACTAAATTAAAATGTGATTGAAAAATGTATATTTCAGCAAACTCATTAAGTGAAACACATTATATAAATATACTGTATATTTTCGAGCCGTTATTTATATTTATTGTGATTTTTTGTTTTGCTTGCAGCTGATAAACACACAACATTCAAGATTGAAATATTACATTAGGCCAATAAAAAGCATTGGCCCGGTTATATGTAATTCTCTGCTAAAACTGCACGACCATGCACTCTGATATTTGGCATTTGAGTGAGGCACTGTTGTTGCAATAATGGTTATAAGTGCAGTGTAAATGAAATGAAATGCATTAGATTGCTAAATGTATTGGGCCATTTACACACACACACGCACATATACAACATATGTGATACTTTTTGATATTTTTTTTTGTGTCAAAAAAGTTGTATCAAACTTTCATTGAATGCTGGAATATTGTGTTAGTGCGTCCTTTGTCTTTAAAACTTTAAAATTTTTGTTTTAAATGGGTCACTTTCTCTTTTTGGTTTTCTGGGTTAATCTGTTTGCATTCCTCCTCCAGGTTAACTGGACCAATCCAATTCAATTTGCTTATAAAGCTCCTACTGACATCGTCTCAAGGCACTTTACAAAAACAAGTCAATTTAATCCAAATGTGGAGATTCAAAGTCAATTCCATACGTTCCGATTCAGTTTTAATGGTTAAACAATGCATTTAAGTTCAGTTTATTATTCAAACTGGTTAAAACAAAAGCAAAGTAAAAGCTAATGGCTTGAATCTTTAGGATAATTGTATCAGATGGGAGAAATTTTCTCTGTAAAACGTGTGAAGTTTTTTTTTTTACCTTGACTCCTATATTAACATTTTTTATGATCCTCCAAAATGAAATTGTGTTGTTAGTTTTGAATTCAGTAATATTAAAGCACACCCACTGAGAATAATTTCTGAAAAACCAAATTTATTTTAGGCTAACACTTTAAGTTGATTCAGGGATAAATTACTGGATCTTTAATATTGTAGCTCACGAGTTACAAATAACTGGTGTTGAATTCAAAACTTACATTTGTTAAATGCCTTTTATCAGCTTTGTAATGCAAATATCTTTCTCTTACCGCAATAAAATTTCCATCCTTTGTGTGATGCTATATTTTGGTGCCACCCGTCTCCCTTTCGTCCCTCTTCACACGGATTCGTGTGTTAACATGTGAGGGTCATAATCAAGTCTTTCTGGAAAGCTGCAAGTCAGCGGTTCCAGCATCTCATCAATATTAATCAGAGTTGGTCAGAAGCTGCATAAGCATTCATTAGAGGCTCATAAAAACTAATCATGGGCATCATCTGAGGTCAGAGGACACGCAGGCCTGCATGAGAACACACCGGACAGGACACTCAGCAACTTATCTTTCCACAGGTCACTCCAACACCAGTGGTGTGAGGTGTGTGTGTGTGTGCGCGCTCGCGTGTGTGTGTGTGTGTGTGTGTGCGTGTGTGTGTGTGTGTGTGTGCGTGTGCGTGTGCGTGTGTGTGTGTGTGTGTGTGTGTATCCTCGTCATACAGGAAGCCTCACAGCTTTCATCAATGTGTCTCTGGCCAAAGTAGAAGACGTTCATTACTGTTTTACTTTTTTCAACTATTTCTTCAAGTGTGTAGTGTGCCTTTAGAATACCAATGTATTTTAGTGAATGAAAGTTGGAGCTTTCAATCAGACTGAATAAACTCACCAGTCAAAGGAAGGAAATTTGTTGCAACAATGCTTCTGGAAGTCATATTTAATTTTTCTTTAAACTCCAGTCTCTAAGAAGGTCGGTGCCTTCCAGGTTTTAGATGTGTCCTTTCTTCAGTGCAGCTGAATCAAATGTCTGAATTACCTCCTCAGGATATGACCTATATCTGCTAATTAACTTTTCATGTCATTCATGACAAAATCTAAAGCATGCAGTTCAGAAAGGTTGAGGATTGACTTTGGACACCAGTCTTTAAATGTAGGGGAAATGTATTTTAAGCAGAAGAGATTGTTTTGTATATGTTCAAAACTTTGAAAAATTCATATTATAATTAAAAAAGTATAGCTTAATATACTTTGGGGATTTGGGGAAATAGAGGAGTTTGTGAGTTGATGTAGATATTTGAGCAGCGTCACAGGTGTGCAGTTGCATCTAAAACCCTGATATCTAATCAGATTAAACAGATATAAGGCATGCTGAAGCAGCATAAAATCTCAGATTTCTGTTTCTGCACTTTCACTTTACATCAGTTAGGATAAAAAGTCTAGCCTAACTGGTGCAAAACTTCACTCACAGGTCCTGACTTTAATGTGTGTGTGCAGGGATCCAGATTTAACCCTGATGCGCAGCTGAAGTCCAGCCGGCAGCTAAAACACACACGGAGGGAATGTGTACATGCAGCCGCTTTTGTCAGTGTAAACTTTGAAGACATCGTTTCAAGTTCAGAAATGCCCTCAGAGCTGGATGTGTAAACTGGACAGACCTTCTGTCAGCAGGTTGGTTTAGGAGAAAGCACACACACACACACACACGCAGACACACACCAACACACACGCACAACAGAGTGGCTGAGCAAACAACAACAGCAGCACATAAACAGGTGTAATCAAACGCGCAAAGTGCTGAAGAGGGTGGAATCAGTGACGTGCATGATAAAAGGGCTCTTTGAGCAGCCGAAACGCCGACAGTGAAGACCACAGAAGAAGAACAGAGAAGAGGAGGCCTTGGCCTGAGGCGTGTTGGTTTGTGTCTCTAACAGCAGTTTGTTTGAACCTCTGCGTGGCCTCTCGTCTTATTGACGGTTTCCCCTTCATCACTCTACCGGGGCCACAGGGGGTTGGGGGTGGGTGGGAGGTGGGTGTGCAGGAGGTTCGACACCTCCCCTCAGAGCTGGACGCTGGCGGTAAAGCGCTGATGGTTAGCTAGCACAGCTCCCTTTGTGCTGAAGTACGAGCTTTAAAATGCTGCGTCTGCCTCCAACACACACATACGCCTGCTCACGTCTCAGCAAAAAAAAGAAAGAAAAACACACACACACACACACTCGGCCCGTCAATATACACCTGTCACCTGGCGCTTGGAAACCAGAGGGTAAAGTGTGGAAGACACACGCGAGAGTAAACTTACACATGTGCAGCGACCGATGGCATCACCTGGGCCCAGAGGTGTCTCACTCAGCTCTTCCATATGCACTGATCCCCCTCACACACACACACACACACACACATCCACGGTCATGTTGCACCCCAGAGGATGCCACCTGCCCCAGCAGCACTGATACGGTCATCATTGGGGTCAGTCATTGTTTTGTCCCTCAGGGGGGCAGGCGAGGTAGTGTTCTTGTTTAGAAACTTGTTTTTGTTTTTTTTTTACTATTATTATCATCTTTGTGAGGACCAGTACTAGATCCTGGGAATCTATCACTAAACGTAGGATGTTTGGAGGACAATGTTAGGAAATGAGAAATGTTAAAAGATGGAAGAGAATCACCGGCAGATATGAAGCATACTGAGACAGAAAAAGTCTATCAAAAGTATTCATGCACTTATTTTCTTTTCCAGATCTTGTCACATTTATTACTGCGTGAAGGGGCATACACTTTTTCCAACTAAAACCCTTGGTGAGGTTTTTGTATTCTGCCTTTTTGAGTCAATATTTTTGAGAAATTACAACTGGAAGTTTTTAGTCTATATTTACCCTTTCTCCAAAATAGCTATAGTTCTGTCAGACTGGATTGAACGTGTTTCTGAAAAACTATGTAATATGTGGTGGCAGCATATTCATTCAGAGGGGTCTGATTGCACTGATGTGGCTTGGTCACTGGGCCCTGGTGGGTCTCTGTCTAGTGTGAAGGGAGCCTCTTGAAGTGAACAAGGACAGTTTAAAGCAAAGCACAATTTGAAGGGACATGTCAGAACAACAACATGTGAGAATCATCTTTCATTTCTTTCTCTCAAGATCAGTTTCCTGAGTTTACAATAACTATAAGATTTGCCCAAAGAGCTCTAGGTTTTCATAGAAAAGCATGATGGGAGAAAGGCTGTAGGCGGTTTTTAAATTCAAGGCCTTCTTTAAGCCCTATTTGTTCCTCTTTAAAACATAACTATTCAGAACACATCCAAATTAAGAACACCTTTAAAAACCTCAGACTACAAACAAAGCAGGACATGTGCTAAAAGGCAGTAATTGGAAATATCTTCATAAATAAATTGCATTAAAAAGCTTATAAAGTTGGTTGGAGTTAACATTAACAGTGAAGTGGGTTTTGCATAAAGATGGTCCTACAAGCGCCACAGAAATGCAAACATTTTTTTCTTTTTCTATGCGTGTGTGAAGAGGTTACGGGGTCACGATGCTGCATCTGGTGTGAGGTGGACATTCTGCTGGTTTGGCACTTTAGCATGCTGCTGCTTTCCTTGTGTGTGCATGTATGTACAGATGGCACATTTGTGGACTGCATATTTTTCGTAAGCCAATGTTTGAATTTCATTCTCACATGCATTTACTTGTGAAGGTATTCTCTCCTCAAAAGAAGTTGTGACTGACTTAAATCAGCCTCGCTTTTACCGGTCAACCTTCCGTTCATGTGTGCGTACAAACCAAACCCTCTGGAAGCTTCCCTCTCCAGTTTTGCTGATTGTTTTTTGTGTCTCCTGATGTGTGTGAGACAATGAAATAATGCTCATGTGTTGTGCCGTAAATCCCGCTCTGTTTGTCTGCGTTCTCCCTCATTAGTGTGAGAGAGTCAACGTTAGCACAAGTGTCCTGCGCTGGACCGTGAGATTAGTAATTAACGCCGAGCCTAACGAAGGGAGGAAAAACAACACCTCGACAAAGTCCGACCATCAAGCAACCAGAGCTGCTGACGGAGACAAACCCGTCTCCTGATGCTCCCAAACTCAGCCTCCAGAGCTCACCCACTCAGGAAGCAGAACAGACAGAGCAGGTTTGCGTGTGTGTGTGCTTGTGCGTGTGTGTGTGTGTGTTTTAATGCATCTTATTTCATCTGTAGAAATCAGAGGAAATGTGAGCAGGAAGAGTTTCTCACTGAATTCCCCATATTTCTAAAAAAAAAAAACAAATTTAAATTAAACCACAATATCATCTTCAAGGCCAAGCGCCCACTTTGGGTCCCTCAATCGCTCATATTCCCCCCCAACAGAACAAATCGACTCACCCAACCCTTCACCGCCTGGCTTACAGAAATCCCAGAAATCCAAGCGGACGGTTAATGATGTCACAGGCTGATCCATTCCTGTGTCCGCCACGCTCCCGCTCAAATCCCCCACAATTCCCATATGTGCTCCATGATAAGTCCCATCATGCCTTTCAGCTGACCCTCCTCGGCCCCTGTTATTCATTCTGGCTGGTCTCCTCCTGAGCCTGGATTTGGGCGGACCGGGATCCGGTTTGGAAGGGTTAATGGGAAGCTAAGAAGTTCGAAATAGAAGAGGAGGAGTAGAAAAAGGTTTGCCTCACCTTGAAAAACAAGAAATGTTCAATAGGAGAGTCAGAGGGAACAGGGGACGGCCGCCACTTTACACACAGCTGGAAATCCTTTTACAGCTCCGGCTGTAACGAGGACGAGGAGGATAGATTTGCTGCGTTTATCTCCTGAAAGGGAGACTGACTTGATATCTAAAAAAAGAACAACTTCAATTCCTGCAGCTATTTTTGCTTAGTTATAATTATATATGCAAGATTTAATTTAACATTTAGCGAACATACAAGCTGATTTTGCTGTTTCTATCAGAAGTAAAAGTGCCTTGAGAACTATTTTAATATTTGAACTTTACGAAATTTTTTCACACCATTAGCCTTTTACTGAATAGACATAACTAGCAACTTTTTCAATCAAAGGGCCATCTTTGCTCTTGGTCCTGCTAAGTAAAATTTGTCTAGAGCCGCACAAAAAGATTTTGAAAATGAACAAAATTACTTTTTTATTTTGAAAGTTAATGAAATTCAACTAAAATGTATTTCTATTATTTTTTTTATTATTATTATTTTGTAGCATGAGGCTTCTGAATGAGTCCTTTTCATAACCATGGAAAACAACAAAAGATATGTAGCCTATTTAAAAAATAATAATTTGAGAAACATATTTTGAAGCTGAACAACTTTACACTGCTGTAGAAGTCTTGTACCATTTCTGCCCTTCTGTTGTAGATGTTCTGTACAGGTAGAGCATTGAAACATACAGAGGAACTGGTAGAACAACTATTTCTAACTGCCTTTATAATTAAAAATATGTCTTATTCGGTTGCATGAGAGCATCAACTGAGGTGCCATAGCCATAGATCCTTGGCTTAGTCAAAGTTCGGAGCAAAATTTATTGTTTCATTGCATTTCTTTTTTTCTGGAAGCTAAACTTATCGTCTAATGAAAACAGAGCCAAAATAAAACTGGATAACTAACATCTTATGATTGTTTTGTTTATTGTGTTCTTATTTTTACACCTTTATAATACTTAATAATATTTTAGAGACTGAAAATAGGAATTTATCTGAATTTTTTTTTTTACGCATGTCTTTTTATGGATCTCTGCTATTAAACATCTAAGTGTATTTAGAATAGACCATTTTAATGTCAGAGCTCTGATGAAGACGACATTCTTTTCCTGTTCAGGTCTGTGATTTGGTCTCTGACTTTTCTAAAAGCATTTTTTCTCAAGCAGGGTCTGCTGAGTTCAAACATGTGTCCTCGTCTCTGGTTGTGTTTTTGGTTTTGTTTGTTGGCCAGGCGATTTACTTTCTGCCTCCACCAGTCGCTCTGTGGGAGGAATCAGAGGGAGAACGTCGTGTGTCCGTGAATAATTGATAATAAGTAGATTTCAATAGGCTGAACACGTCCCTCCTGATGAGCCACCTGTCCATCAGCTGGGACCTTTTTGTCATTGGGCGCTTTAGGTACTGATGGATCAGAGATGGAGGTAGAGCATCAAGAAGTAGTGAAGGAGGTAAAAAAAAAAAAAAAAAAGGATGAAGGAGTATGCAATTTAAGGGGCAGCTCTCCTCACACCTGGAGAAACACATTGGAAATGTTCCGCTGCAGAACTCACGGACGTCAAGCCAACCCGAAACGTGTCTTGAGCAGAACCTGTGAACCTGTGAAAAGGAGCTGAATTTGAGGAGGAAAGTGGCTAAAAAGCCCAGAGGAAGCTGCTGACCGAGGCACTTGTGTGGATCAGCTCTCTCAGGTGGCTGCCGCCTTTCTCCCGCATTTCCTCCAGGCCTCACCGAATGAATGTGTGTGTGATGGGACGCTGGTAATGGCAGCAGCGACCAGCCGTCTCTCAGACCAAATGGACCTCAGCTGTCAGCTGCACTAGACCTAAACTGAGTTTATGAGAGATTAACACAGAGTGACATGCTGTTTCCTTCCGTCTAATCCTAATCTGCTCTGACGGGGCTGCATGTGAGAAAATGTTGGGCTCACATGGTCTCCTTAAAACAACTTTCATTAAATATTCTTCCACAGTTTCAGATAACACAAGAAAGTTTGCCATGAAATTTCAGTGGGTGAGGCAACGTGAGGAAAGTTGAAATGTGCACTCGGTCCTGAAGTGCAAATAAGGATGCTCTGATAGAATTATTAATAACAAATAATATTGATTGGTGAATTAATTGAATGATATTTAATGAGCTGTACAAAGAGGGCAAGAAAAACACCCAAAATAACATAAATACATGAATAAATTGATAGGTTTAGATAAATGGACAATAATTGATGAATAGTACATTATTTAGTAAGTCAAATAAAAAAGTTTTAATTATATATATATATATATATATATATATATATATATATATATATATATATATATAGTGTTAAATTTATCTCAGATCAAAAATATTTTACTACTTCTACTGAAAAAAAAGAAAATGGAGACTAAGCCAACAATATTCTGAAGACACCAAAGACTCAATGAAAATATTTTGAATCTAAATATATAAAATAAAATAAAAATTAATCACTTTTTTTCTGCTAGAATACAGTATATATAGTTTCTACAAAAGAGGAAGACTGAATACCAATATGCAGTGGAACATTTAACAAAATATCTTCATACTGATTTGAAAAATTTTAATTGTCTAACAGACTAAATCGTTTTATAGTACACAAATTTTTTCCCAAACATTTCCCATTTTATTTTCGCTGTATTTTAATAAATAAGGGCAGTGCTGGATTTGTTGTGGGTTTTTGTACACTGGAGGCAGAATTTACATTATTTTAGAACCTGGTAAAGACAATACCAGCTTTATTATATCCTGATATTTCAAAGCTCTTAAATAAGAGGGTGTAGTTTACTTTCCTACACCTGTGTAGGCAGATAAGTGAGTGGATGGATCTTAAACTGAGCGGTTTTAGTTGGTGAAACTTCTCTGATGAATGCATCTGATTGGTCATTTGCATGACTTTTCCATGACAGTTGTAATATTACTGTACATGTGCAGTAACACATGTAGCTCTCTGCTACCGCATGCAAGAACTAAAGTGCTCTCCTCTGTTTTACCCCCCCATACACACACACAGGTGGGGGAGAAGGGATGCAGGGAGTGTCAGTGATATAAATTTTTCACCATGGTGATCCCTGATGTAAGTGGCAGACCCTTGAATCTTCTCTGCTGGGAGATCCTCCACACATGTGAAACACTGCTAACAGCTACCTAGGGAGGAATGGCACAGTCTGGGTGTGTGTGTGTGTGTTTGCCATTTCAAATGCCTTCCTCTGAGTGGCTAAAACTGAATAAATAAACGTACTACTATCCTCCCTTCATTTATTTAAAAAACAAATCTAATATTCCTAAGGACTTTTACCCAAAATTACTCAGAAAAAAAACAAAATAAATGCTCATATTAACCACTCTTTACTCCCCAAACAATTTTGAAGTGTGTGGATCTGAACCAACCTTTGTGTCCTTGACAGACCTTTTGAAAAATTAAACTCCGTCTCTTCACCCCTCCTCCTCTTCCTCACGTTCTCCTTTTTTCTGTGTGGCCTCACTCTACTCAGAATGATGTCAGATGTTAAGCTGCTGGGGTTTCCACCTTGTATTTGTTCTTACAGTTATATAAGGAACAATATGGCAAAACATGTTTTAGTAACATATTCACAAATAACAACAAATTAGCACACTTGCAAAGATGGACTATATCAAGTATCACAAAATCTTGTAAAAAAACCCAAAAAAAAAACCGTTACGTCTGCAAGGAAGCTGAGGTTTGGACAACGCTGTCCTTCAAACAGGACCTGAAGTGCACTCTCAATATTTGATCACTGCTTGTTACCACATACTCTGATCTGCTTTGGTACAAATAATAGTGAGACACTGAGCAGAAAGCAGTCATTTGTATCTAAATAACTTCTTTTGTTCTTTCTCCTCAGCTCTGAAGGCTGAGTCCTGATTCTGGACTTCACACTAACTTCATGTCCTTTTCTTTCCCCTTCGGTCTTTGTCTCTTCTAAGCTCTGAGGAGTTTCTTCTTGATCCCCTGGAAGCTGTTTGTCCTATCCGGCTGACTGACAGCGGCGCTCGCCTGGCCGTCGCTTGGCCTGAATCTCTCAGCTTTGGGTCTCTGCAGCCAGCGCTCATCCAGGACTGATCCTAAAGAGGAGAGCTGCACATCCGACAGGACGGATTTTAGACTCTTTCCTCCTTCCAGGGATGTCCAAAGTGCTTTACGACTGTGTGAATAAACAACCCCCTCTTTCGAAGAGCAACTGTGGGTAAGTGTAGGTGAAATAATGTGTTCACTTGATTATTTATTTATTTTTTTTAATTTGCTGAATAAGTTAATTTTTCTTGATGTGATGAATAAAATGAGATTTGATAAGAGAGTTTGCATGTTTTCCTGGCCCAGAAAATGTTCTCAATCGGCTCCTACATTTCTATATTTGTTTTTATGAACATTTTCTTTCAAAAATCATGTTTAGTAAAACATACATTTTCTTGAGGGCAGGGTATCATCCTGCAATTTATTTTTAATGCCAAGTGATTTCTTTTTTTTTTAGGTTTTATTTCAGAAAACAATCTAAATGCCTTAACAATGTTGTACAATGTAACAAAAATGTATTAAATATATCAGTGTTTGCTTCTTAAAAATAGTTGACATAGTTTCTATTCACAACAATTAACAAACAACATTGATTTTCCAACTTGAAACTTAAAAATAGTTAACCTGGGTTTGACATCAATCAAAGGTCAAAGTTCTGGTAGTAAATGGAGAGCAGCGTTAGTTCAACTCACAAATGTTTATTCTTGTTGGACTCTATTAAAAGCCTGAAAGAAATTCTTAAGTAAAACTGACATCAAGTGACATTAGTTATAATTTAAACACCCTTTAAAGTTTCGAGATTGAACCCCGGCATAAAAGTCACTCAGCAGTAACTTTGTAACCCTCCATTTTCATGCTAAATGTGTGTCTGAGCACCAGGACACAGACAGGACATTGACTGGGTCAGGAAGTGACTGAAGACAGAGAAGTTGTAGCTGAACTTCATTGATAAAACCTCCTTGGGTCCCAGACAAAGGAAGAAAGCAGTCCAGGCTAGTGGAGGAAGGGACGCGCTATAGATCCAGTATTGGGACAGGAGTCCAGTCGTTGCCAGCCATTGATCAAGATCGCAATCAATCAGGAAAGCATTGAACAGCCCGGCTCTAAAAATAGAGCGGAAAATACCTTGGAGCGAGCAGAGAACAGGGTCAACGTGGAGTCACAGATGAAAACTGTTTGTCCCCGCTCTGATCTGTAAAGCCAAGAAGTCAGCCTCAGAGTTGTGTTTCATCAAACATTTATTTGTTTCATGCATGAGCAGCTAGAAGTGCAGCTTAAAACTCATGGAAACATTGCAAGGTTTTGTAAAAAGGAAAGGAAAGTTTAATTTTCTTCAGCTTTGTCTTGTTTTGTTATCATAGTTGTTGTCACATCATACCTGATATCACACTTATTATTATTGAGATGTTATTGTGCCACTACAAATTAATCAAGTAGATAAAGACTTTCTCCTACCAGCTTCAGACAGCATCTCATCAAGATAGTCTGACTAAAATCTAGGTTGTGTGAACATATTCTGCACAAAAACATTTTTATCTTAGATTCAGAGACTGTCTCCTTCCTGCATATTGATAACTAGATAATCACAAAGTATCTGGAAATTTGTGCTAAGGATTAAATAAATATTTCCAATAATTTTCCAGGCATCGTTTTTTTAAATAATAATAATAATAATAATAATAATAATAATAATAATAATAATAATAATAATAATAATAATAAAGAACAACAGAAGCATTAGCACATCTAATCAGTTTAATAAACTTTTTTCTGTGCCCTCACCAGAAGCTGCAGACTTGAAGATTCCCAACAGCCTCACTCTGCATGTTTTTATGGTTTACAGACAGCAGATATTCTTTAAAAAAATAAAAATAAAATAAAATAAATACAAATCTCTCCATGGGGTTGAATCAGACTCATATTTTTTTTCAGGCTTTAGAAGGGTAAGACAAGCCAAATGGAAGTAAAACTCGCAAAACCTCCCTCCAAAGTTGCCTCATGTTAACAATATTTGTTAGTTTATATCCCAAATTTATAGACTGGAATTGCACCCAAGATGCTGAAACACTTTTGACAGGGCTTCCACATACCTGTATTATAACAGGGAATATGCACTGCTACTCTGGAGTGAAATATCACCTTAAGCTTCTTCACTTTGTTTGGGAGCCAGCGAGCTGATGGTGGTGCCAACGTGGAGTAAATCTTCTTGGGTTTGTGTGTTAAAGCCCCAGAGAAGGAAGGAAGAGGATGGAGGACGAATGAGGAGGAGGCTGGCTGAGCGGGGGGCCACTGGAAGACACCTAGGTCCTGCCCATGAGAGATAAGTGTCCTACCTCTTCAACCTCATACACCTCTCCCTGAGAATATGTGCAGTATGTATATGATATGGAGATACACACACATACACTCAGGATCCAGATAATCTGCTGGAAGAGGTTTACGCAGACCTCACAGCCTTCGCTCGGTGCACACACACGCATGCAAACAGGTTTTTACACACACGGACGTATCCAAAGATAGCGCTTAATGTGCCGAGGACGGCGTGCATCCTGCGCCGGCTGTGGAGAATCGGCCTGACTAAGCTCTGAATTTACATGGCTAAGCAAAGTTGTTAACCCTGAGAGGCAGGGCCAGAGTGGTAGCTAATGGGATTTCTCTGTTAATGAAATTTATAAAAGAGAGGGAGAGAAAAGAGAGAGAAAAGGATGGACAGACACAAGCGGTGGAGAGAAACAGAAAACGCCAGTCCACTTTCCTGAAGATTTTGTTTGCTGTATTCTGAGTGGAGCTGATGGAAAGAGTTAAAAGAAAAAAAAAATTCCCATATGGCACAAAACGTTTTGGTATGTCAAAGTGTAGAAAAAGTGGACACAGGACAAATAAGCATGCACAGAGATTAGTTATTACCCCAACAGTCATGCTTTTGAACTCAGAGAAAATCAGAGTACCTGAAAAAAAAAACAAAAAAAAACAAGGAAAGCATGTGTAGAAAAGGTCTCAGAGGCTTATTTAAGCAGTTTCTAGGTGCATGGGATCTTTGCAACATTGGAGGAAGCCACAGTGCCAAAAAAGTCAAATTATGAACATTAAGAACTTGCAAAGATCATTCTCATATTGTGAGAGAACAATTTTAACCACGATGCAGCTTTCTTCTGTTCTTTGACTCACAAATGAGGGTGATGTCCCACGTACCACGCACATTTTACCAGGTCTGTAACTGTAACAGTTGATTTTCAGACAAATATAGTAACAAAGTAGTCCATCTTTTTTATTTGACAACCATGGCCTCAGACTTGATGACTAAAAAAAGTTGAATGGAACTTGAAATAAAAAAAATAACCAGTGAAAAATTGGCTTTACATGCCAAGTCCTTTCAAAGGAGCAATGTTTTAAAACAATAAAACAATCAAAATCCCATCACTGAGGCTTTAAAATGCTAAGTTATATATATTTAACAATATGTTCTTATTTGTATATTATGTAATTGGACATATCCATAGATAGCGCTTGTGTTCCAGTTTTAAATAACTCGTTCCCACCATTACAACATCATGATAAATTATGTCAGGATCTGAGGGTCAAAATAAAAATGTATTCTTTCTATTTGCGTACGTTTTTTGTGGTTGGTCCTGTGCCTTGCAGCAAAAATGTCCAGGTTCATCCTGGGTACTCTGGCTGCTACACAAAGCTCAAAACATGAGAGTTAGGATAATTGGTCTGTCTAAACAGTGATTCTTGAGAATAGGGACATGGGTTTTAATTTTCCCATAATTTTTTTTTTATTTCTCAACCTTATGTATGCAAATATGACAAATAATGTTTAGGAAATGTAAAGATGCTAAGGTACAGGCTCCCAGTTGCAACATTTTTTTTTTAAATTACATTTTTAATCGACCTGACCCAGAACTTTGTCATCACCATCTGACAAAAATAAATAAAAAATGATTTTTTTAATGACCCTATTAGTGATATTTTTACTCATTTTACAGACAAATGCTTCTCAAGAAACAAAATAAATATTATTTAAAACCAAAAACAACAAAAAAGCCATCTGACAGAGTTGACAGTGCATGACGGAGTTGACACAGAACTGAAGGTGGTGACAAACTAGTGAATAAAATGAAAAACTTGGTACATGTGAATTAATGCAATTTATGTAAAATACATTAAAATAAATTAATTGCACATTTAAGTGAGATTTGACAACAATTTCACTGAAAGAGTCAGAAAAACTCTGATGGAGTTGACATCTGACGGAGTTGAAAAAACGCCAAACTACCTCAATTTATATGATGTTATTCTGAAGGAGGCCATATTGTAGCTCATCAGGTCCATGAAATCTTTACATTATACCAAAATTAAGCTTTTATTTCACAAAATTTCATCAAAGTTTTGTAAATTGTCAGTTATGGAGTTGACACATCATGGTTGTGACAAACAACTTAGGAATAAAACAGAAGAAAAAACTAAAGAATAACTTAAGCTAACCAGAGCTAACTAGCCCTCTTAGCAAAGGAAGAGAAATGAAGACGTCATGGGGTCCTCAGAAGTTCTGGTGCCCCCAATAATGCCTGATTTTTTTTACATTCTTTTCATTTCTGATGGTGTTGACAAAAACTAGGGACAAATTTCAATGGAGTTGGAAAATATATAAAAATGATTTTTAATTCAATTTATTGATACCTATATAATTATTTATATGACTACTTATACTTAATTGTCATAATATATAATTTTAGTATTTCTTTAATTATTTTAAACTATTATAATGTATTGAGTTCTGCTCCTGGACAAGAGCTTTTACAGGCATCATCCACCGACTACAATGTTTAAAATAAAAAAAGTATTCAGTAAATACCTGGAAAATATACATTGCTGTGCTCACATGACCCAGGTTAGTTGAGGCAGATATTTGAAAAAATTATATTTGTGTATATTTTATTCAAATTTTGTGCTTTATCCAGGACCTGTTTTGTCCCTATTCTCAAGAATCACTGTAAAACTGCCTATGGGAGTGAGCTCTTACATGGTTGTTTGTTTTTTGCCTCTCCTTCTTGCCCTTTGATGGACAGTACCCAACCTTACATCCAATGAAGGCAAGAAAAACACATCGTCCTCTCATCCATCCAGACTCTGCGAGGATAAGCAGGGATGGACAATAGATGGGTGCTGGTTTCTGTTCAAGCAAAACCACAGTTTGATAAACATGCAGCTTATTCAAACATCCCAACAGATAAAGCTGACATGTTGGATGATGTCAGTTTGTGTTTCCTTCCTGCCCTCTGGTTGTGTGTGTTGGATCTTGGCCTCTCAGCAGCCTTGATTGCCCCGGGGTGAGTGGGCAGAAGATTGTGATGAGCGGGGAAGAAGAAGAAGAAGAAGAAAGAGAAGAGGGCAAGTGTTGAAGTGAGTGAGAGTGTGCTGATAAGGGAGGAAATTACCCCGGAGTCTGCACATTCTGCCCCGCAAACACACACCTATGTTTTCCTGAGTTTGGTTTGCTGTTTTAGTTTGATGCTGAGGCAGATTTCTTCACACCCAGCTCCCGCCCCACACACACACACACACATGGATCTAACACACACACACATGGATCTAGCACACCCCTCTTCCACCGCCTCACCTCTTCACCTCTCTCGCCCTCCGAACCCGGCACAGTCAGCATCGGTATGGCGACGCCAATCGATGCTCCGCGCCCCGCTGAGCGTGTCCGCAAAAGGCCGAGCGGAGGGCCCCTCCGCAGGGGATTGTGGGAAATCTGATTTATGATGCCCACTGTGTTGCTGACCACCAACTTTTACTCCCTCTATTTCTCTTCCCCTTTGTCTCTCCATCTCTCTCCCTCTGCATTTTTTTCCCTCTCTGTGACTCACCTTTTCAAATGTCTCTTTCTGCAGAACATTGTCGCTTTATGGAAATGAGAGCAACTGTCAAGGAAGCCTCTAAGGAGGCGAACCGGAGGGGAAAAGTTACAGTGTGCTCCGTGACGGGGCGCTGCACAAACAGGAACAGAATGGCTTTGTTAAGGAGGATAGAAAGAGATAAAGCATCTGAGAAAGAAAAACAAAATCTGCTTTGCCAACTTAGCGACTTTGTAAGTATATTTAGTTTTCAAACTCACAAACTGAACATACTTGCACTGGTTAAGTAATAAATACTCCTTTAATTCATTAATAAATAAAAGAGACTGTTGACTTTTTGACTAAATGTTCTGGCATTTTTGGAGTAATTTGGAGAATCTAACATGGAAATGCATCCTCTTTACTCTTCTGTACAGGTGCAAAAGACTCACAGGCGGACATGTCCTCACACATCAGTCCCTCCCAGTTGTAGACAGAGTAAATGCAGGCTGATCCTCTAGCTTTACTAAGGTTACTTTTGGGCCACTTCTGCTGGGTTGGAATTATGATTTTATGAAAGCATAGAAGAAAGTTATTTTGTAGTTTTGCAGCATATATTATACTCGCATTTTGTCTCTTCTACAAGTCATTCTTCTCTCCTTCAAAGTTCTCTGCAATTACGTGCACATAACTGATTATTGTGAAAAAAACAGTTTAGGTAGTTTTGTGCCTTTTAGAAAAGCTGATTTCCTTACTGAGGTGTTCTGAAAATATTTTGTGATTTACAAAAAATATATATATAAATGGGAATGTATTTCTGTAGTGTCAAAAGTAAGAAAGAAAAAGTAAAAATGTATTTTTAATCTGTTAGTTCCCCTGTTCTTCTGTTTTATAAGTTTTATTTTAAATGGCTGTTGCATAATTTGCTGACACATTTTATGTTCACGTTTGTTACATTAATTTCATAATTTGCTTAATTTAAAAAAGAACAGTTTAATACATAAAACATTAGTTGTGAAATGTGTGTAAAATTGCACATGCTTTTTAAATTAAACTATATATATATATATATATATATATATATATATATATATATATATATATATATATATATATATATATATATATATATATATATATATATATATATATATATATATATAACTCCCTAAATTAAATTAGGTACAACAGTTCACTTTTATGAACTTTTTTGCATACTGTATCAAAGAAAAAAAATCATCAACAACAGAGATGATCTAATGCTTTTGGATGTTTCTGTCTGCCTCCCCCTCTCTAAGCTGTAATTCTATAATCACACTGAAAGGAAGATGTATATTTAATATCTCATCTTGCTGTGCTGATGACATGGCATGTTTTGAAACATTGGTTTCATAACTATATCAATACCTCATCTCTTTTTCATGCCATTGATAATTGTGTCTCCTTGGAGGCAACATCCGCCTCGGAGGCAAACCGAAGCACTTCCTCGGCTCGTTTCAATACCTGATTGGAATCTGCTGCTTTGCTTTATTAACACCAGACTCATCAGGATCCCAGAAAGCCGTAATGGTATATAGAAAAGTTTGCACTCTACTTCCCGAAGATATGAACGGATTTCACAGGACATAAAGTTGGCAAACATAAAGCAGGCCAGCAGATGGGAGTTTCAGGGTTTCAGTGCAGATCACCGGGATTTTTCTGTCTTATTTGATGTTACAAATGTTTGTTTTTAAAAGATCTGCTTTTGAGATTAAGTAGTTGTGACATCTCTGCTACCCACAGTCCCACGCGGGAGAAACTGGCTGTTAGCGATATTTCCCCAGCGGCAGGCCAGGCTGGGGCTTTATACCGTGTTACAGCAATTAGATCTCAATTAGCTGAGGAGTAAACACACACGGTGGAGGAAAGGCGCAGAGCACTGGAAGAAAAACTGGCCCTACTCTCTCTGGGGTCTTGTTTGAACCTCTTCGTCCCACATGCATGTCGTGCAGCCCTCTGGGCCGGATTTAATCTACAGATACAGGACGTAAACATACAGAAGTGGGAACGCAGACAGGAGAACAAGAACAACAAACTGAAACCATGGTAATTCCTCATTAGGCATTCAGGTAACTTCTTAAATAAGAAATTGTCTTGTCTCTTGCTCATTGCATCCTCTTTTCCCAACTCCGCCACAATCATCCCCCCTACCCCCCATGTTTTAACCTCAACCTTTCCTTTTCCTTTTTCCTTTCCTGCCCCATCCTGACAGTCCCTTTCCTCTCTCCTCCTCTCTGCCGGGTCGCTGTGCTTGTCGCGGGTGATAATCCGTGTCACGGCGCCTGATTGGGGATTAGGACTAGCAGTTTATTCACGGCAGGGAGAATGATACAGCGCTTAGCGGCACAGGCTCCCGCGGCAGCCGCTCTCTGCTGAATTAGCAACATGTTTGAATGAGATAAAAGAGACAGCTTACCCCACCGCACTCCACCACCTAATCCCTATACAGCTGTGAAATGAGCCGGGCCGGCCACACCACACCTAGACCCACACTGGCTGTGGCTTTCTCTCCCCTCCCCACCCGCACATCCACACACACACACACACACCACCCAAAACGTATACACATATTACAGCATACCTGCATGAGCACACACACTCAAACCGAACTGTAGCACCAACCTGCACAAATACTCAGAAGGTGTTTTCAGTGGCAGATAATATTCAGGACTTTATTTCTTAAAGGTGTAGCTTCATTAACAGTGATCCAGTTTTCACCTTAAAAAAGCTTTTATATCTCAGTTACTTTAGAAAATGATTTGTGCACAATTCAATTTATTTATGTTGCATATGCTGTTGGGATGGAAGCAATTAGATAACATGCTTCAAATTGTTCACTTTATTTTTACTTGCTTCATCTCAAATGCTAAAAGTATGTTTACATTTAAATGAACTGTATGTCCAGATAGCAGGAGACAGATAATCTGTGAAAAGATTGATCTCCTCCCAGTGCTACTATTGCCATCTGCAGAAACAACCAATCAAAACCAGGAGGACGGTCTTAGCACTGTCAATCACTCTAGTGTACGCACTGCTCAAGATTTCTGTCACTGTCTGGCTCTGACTAGCTGTTTCTGATCATGAGCAAAGTATTTGAGGAGATGACAATAGAACTACAGGAAGAAGGAAGGAGAGCTTGATTTTTTTTGTCTCTTGCTATCATGACATAACATTTTTAACAAACATGTAAAAAACATTTTTTTTCTAAAAAGTTTACATACTGCGGCTTTAATGAAACGTCCACCATACATTACAGAAAGAGACAGGTGCACCCTGGACAGGTCAGCTGTTTACCATGCAACATACAGATGCACAAGACAGACAACCATGCACTGCACATGCTCACTGGGCTACTTAGAGAGACCATGTGTGTGTTTTTAAACCTTGGGAGGAAGCCAGGTTACTTGGAGAGAACTGTATTTATGGGTAAAACATGAAAACTCTGTTGCAACAGTGCAACCATCTGCTTCATTGTGCAGTCTACTCTGTTTCAGCCCAATTAAAATCCACTTTACTGCAGTCAAATTCAAAATTAAATCCCGTTTCAATTGCCTTTATAAGATTCAATTCAACTTCAAGCACAACTCAGAGTTCAACTTGGAGAACTGAAACATAGAGGTTGTCCACCTGTCCTGTTTAAAACTTAAACTTTAGAAGACACGTTTTCCATCAGTCTAATAAGACAGAATAAAACTATCCATGCGTAGATCCGTGGTCTATACTTGCTTTTCCTTGCAGGGTCACAAAAAAAAACAGAGACACACAGGACAGTCAACCATGCTAGTAGCTATCAGTAATTTAGAGACCAATTAACCTGACAATCATGTTTCTGTAATGTGAGAGGAAGCCGGAGTATCCTAAAATGAACCCACACAAGTACTGGGGGATGATCCAAACTCCATGCAGAAGAGGGGGAATGGGATTTGGACCCAGGACCTTTTTACTACAACAGTGCCACTGTAGAGCCATTAGCTAACCCCACCAGAGAGAAAAAAAAAGATTCAATTATAACAGAGTGCCACGTGCAACAACTCATTCTGAGGGTTCCGCTTTAATTTATTATCAACTTCTTGTTTATATTTTCATCTTCTTATTTTAATTGACAATCCCATCAGCTTTTTGTGGCGATATAATGCTTTGTTTTTGTTTTGTTTTTTTTCACTGCTGCACATTACAAGCTGCATATAGGATCCAGTTATGGTAATTATTTTTCACACACCACCTTAGCAGAAACCTGCAGACAGCTGAAAGAGTTGATTTGTTGTTTATTTCTTATTTTTCCACATCTGATTAAGCTCTAAAAATAGCTCCCATCCCCTCAGCACACAACAATTTGAAAACTACGAGGAGACAAAGTGTGGTCCATTCTGTTAATGGTTTTGGCCAGAAGGGATTGGCCATCTCCACCAATAAGCTCCGCCGTATATCTCACTTCATTTGGCTAGCGTTGTGTCAGCAAAATAAGGCAGGGAAGTAATAATGTGAGGCTATCTACATATGGAGAAGTAATGAAGGGGAGAGGGTTGGAGTGCAGGGAGGAAAAGTGAGGGAAATGAGTACAGGACTGAAAAATCACGGCTGATTTTAAAATGGCAGGATTTGAGAGTTTTTTTTTTTTTTTTTTTTCAAACCAAAAGTTAATTTACTTATCTCTTTATCATTCACAGATAAGGAGATAAGTAAGAATGTGTTTGAATTTCGTTCTAGGATGGTATTTATAAAGCGCTCAGAATTGCTAATTCATCACATGCCAAAATAATCTGGTGAAAGGTTATGTTTTCACTCTGCCTGATGGGTGGAGTTGCTGTACATTTCATCATATAAGTAAACTTTAAAGTTATCTGACACCACTTTTGTCACCAGCAGGACGGACGAGTAGGGCAGCTTTTCCCCAGGGTATGGTCTTAATGGTCTTCTGTCACTACTGCTGTCTATTTTATAATGTAAAACAAGAAAGGCCTCAGATAAATTAGCTTTGACAAAGATAATCCTCGGTTGCAGGGCTATTTCATCAGAAAGTGCGATATGATCCCTCGAACTGCAGGAGCACCTTGACACAAGTCATGCTGGGAAATCTGCCGCAGGCTGCTGTTAATGAGACTCAGGTATTACGCAGCCTAATTGATTTGTTGGTGATAAACTCACAACTTTTTAACAATATTTCCAAACCAGAAACGGAAATGAATTATGAATTCTGTCAGAAAAACAAAATTAAAGGCAGAAGCCTGATTATTTTACGATGTGTGGAATCTAAACACAATTTGCTCATATTTGAATTAGTGCATTGTGACTAATACCCTATTGATTACTACTAAATTTCCCATAGCTGCAGGTGTAATATAATGATTATAACAACAAGCATATTGAAACTATAAACAGTTTTTACAATGCATTTATTTCTCCTGTGAATTGTTCTAAATTAATTGCACAAAGCTTTGCCTCCATCTGGCCCATCCCAAAGGTCTGAACTGCCATGCAAACTTAATTTTGTAGTTACTTGATTGTGCTATAAGATGGCACTATGTGTTGAAAATGCATGACCATCCTCTCCCCTCTCCCCCTTTTAATAAACTGCAAGAATATCAAAGAAAGGTTAATCTGTTTAGGTGATTCGTTAAAAAAAAAGGTTTGGACTAGATTTGACGAAAAAGAGATTTTGATTTAGATATTGTCTTTGATGGAGTTTTCCTAGTGTGACTCTAACGCAACAGCATAAACTCTCTGGAGCTCATCTCAGCTCTCTGAGGCCATGCCAGTGTCACCTCCATGTCCCGCCAACTCAGAGTCATCTTTGGTTACCAGTGGAATAAGCACTCTGGCCCTGATTGGTTTAGCCAGCGTCTCTTAATATCATATTGATGATAATTTCCCTGTAATGCGCCATTTGCTCTAATTGTGATGCAGAGAGTGAGTAATGGCATGTGACTGCAGCCGCTCCTCAACACTTAATCTCCTGATTGTCCCAGAGAGACGGAACGTGACAGGATCACCATAAACAACCTTCCCCACCTCTCTGAAGGCACTGCTGACCTCTGGCCTACTTGGATTATCAAACATTTTCAACTCTATCTTTTTGGGTTCCATCTACGTTCTATATAAACTCCTGCTAAGACTAGACGTCATCATATTTGTTCATGAATGTGATTGCAAAGGTTTGCTTGGATTGGGCTTTTCCCCCATTATTTATTTTATGTTGATGAAAGAATCTCAGAAAGTTGTGGCTGAGTAACTCTTTTCTGTTTTTGTCTATTTAAAAGTAAACCAACCACAGATCAGAAATAAGGATATAAAACTTTTCCCCAAGAGGATTTTTGTTTTTCAGATTAAACACATTTCAGATTGGAAAACAGTTTGTCAGGTTCTTTATTTTTCATCGGTGGGGTGATTAATTTTTTACCAACTTTGTGAAGTTCTTCCTCTTGTTCATGTAAACTCATTGCAATTTCAGACAAACTCACAGTTATACAGTAGCTTAACACCATCACCTCTTATTTTAGCACCAATAAACAGGGATTTGAAGCAAACCAACCAAGTTGCAACTAAATTCAGATTCAACAGCTTTTAAAACCTTCACCTTCTTTGTGACTGTCTTCCCTCATGCAATCTAAATTGATCTTGATTTGTTCTTAAATAAGTCGTCATGAATAAATAATGTTAACTATAAGAGACACATTAATACCACTTAATCAAATGCAATTACATAATTGGGTCCAGCAGTTTAGACATTCAAACAATGAATTACTGTATGTGTTCACTCCATATGGAAGCCGCTGTAAAATGGTGCATAATTCAAATGGATCCCACCTTTTCTATCTGGCTAAAGGCTCTAGCTCGGTGCAGTTGGTGTCTGCACACATCAAAAGCACAGATGACAGCAGACCAGCTGATTTTCTCCTCTTTATCCGAGCTTCGGGTGTGAAATCGATGTAGGTGGCCCATCTTCTGCCCTGCAGGGGGTAAACATTAACAGACCTCGCCAAAGTGACAGCAGGAAGAAGATGGAAACCCGCAGAAATTATGATAATAATCACAGAAACAGATAATTTTGTTAGTCATAGTTTGAGTCCCAGATAGGAGGAAACGACTGCCACTCTTTAAAACCAAATATAAACTGATTTATATCTCTTTATCAGTAAAATATTCAACTATTTTCTTTCGCCGGATTGTTTTTGAGACGCGGAAGAGGATGAGCTGCTGGATGGGAGTTTAAAATGGAGAGCTGAGGGGTCGAGTCAGGGACTGTTAACCCCAGGGGAGGCTCTGGACCATCAGACCTGATTCTCGGGTCATCTCATTGTTGTCGGGCCAGCTGTAATTTAGAAGGAAAGTGGCATAAAGAGCCCATAAATCGTCCTCGTGCCGAAAGCATCCCAATCTCAATCTGTCACTGAGCCATTGGTCAGTCGGTAAATACCCATCCCTTCCTCCTCCTCCTGTGATCACACATATGGGGGCCAGTTTTACACAGAGGAAAAACTGAACAGCAGTTGTGTTTGTGTGCATGTATATCTGCTTTTTAATTTCTACAGAGCCACCCGCTCTTGCTGAGGTGGCAGGCTTGCAAAAAGAGCTGTAAATGCACAGATGTGCAAATGCACTCACACAGCACACTGTCTTACAAACGGCCAGATTTTGCAGGAACTCCTCATGGTCGCAGACTTTTGCAGCAGAAACAAAGAAGGTTAAAGAACATAAGTAAAGGAAGTTACATGCCGAGTAGTAGAGCTGCCGTTGTATACAATGCAATGGATTTAAATGCTTTAGAGTTTTCAATTTAAAAAAAAATCTTTCAGTGGTGCCCATAAGAAGTGGAAGCCTAAGACACTTACATCATGAAATGACCGGTAATAAGTCAATGACATTCAAGTTTTTTTAATCCCAAGTATGATTTCGGTCTCACACAACCATTGCCACTGAAAAACAGGCAAAAACACAAATAATGGGCTGACAGTGATATGAGCATAAAATTAAATACATTTATATTTTGATCTTCTTTCTTCATTAATAGCATTAGAATTAATAAAGCAAGAAAATGTATGCTTCATATAAAGCCAAAGTGAAAGATGAATATTTAGCTATGATTATATTATCCCTTTTAAAGTCTAAAGTGTTTTCCCACATGATCCAGTCTGTGTTACTGAGGAACTTTGCTAACAAAGTTCCTACCAAAAGTCTGGAACTCAGTTCATCTAAAGTAACGCTGCTTACTGAAATAACCAGTAATACTTTACATGTGGTAGTAGTATCTAGTACTAGTCATTAACTGTTATTACAAGGGAGCTTTATCTGTATCCTTCAGTAAATTCATTTGTATGTTTTCCAATTAATATTGCAGTTGAGACCAAGTAAAAAGTTAAACTGCATGAGGAGATAACCATTTTTCCATTAGTTAGGATCCCACTTAGTCTGAAACATCTTTAACTTCTGTATTAACACGTACAAACAAATGAACACATGCATGTCAGCTGACAACCAATGTGCATAAAGACATCCTTGCAGTCAATCAATAACCTTCATAGATTGTCAATTACTCCCGAGAAGTGGAATGAATGGGATTTGCATATATATAGAAGCAGGTTTACCCAAGCGCTCACTGGACGTCCCAAAGCTGCTGCCTTCAGCATGCTGATTTCCCTCCACCCCCAACACAAGGTGAGGGGTGGGGGGGCTGGACAGGACATGAACGGCTCCCCAAATATGGAACCCGACAGCTGAGAGGTTGCAGTTCAAATTCACGTCATGCATAAGATGATTATGTTGCTTCGATCCAAGACATTATAATGTGATTGCCTGGAGCGTGGTGTTTAGGTGAAAAGGTGAGTTTATGTGATAATGTTGAAGTTATTAATTTTGTAAAACTTAAAAAAAATAGTCTGTGGAAGCACAATTCACAGGATAATTACCTAAAAAGATGTGCAACTCAGTCTATTAGATTTAAAAGACAAAGAACATTCATCAGGCATAACATTGTGACCAGTAAATGACGTTGCTTATCTCTTAATCGTGACACCTGTTAGTGGGTATGAAATGTCAGCAAGGTGATGATGAGTGATGTTGATAAGGGCTATATCATGACCACAGGGTCAGACCATCTCTAAATATGCTGCTCTTCTGGGATGCTCCCTGTTCGCAGTGGTCAGTATTTATTATGGTGGTCAAAGGATGGAGCAGATGTGAACTGGGAAAAAAGAACCACGTGGACCAATCAACCAATGAAGTTTTTATTTTCTAGCTAACTACAGTTTTGATTGGAGCAACATTGTTATCTGGTGGTTGAATGCCCTTGCAGTTTAGAGTTCTTGTAAGAGATTTGTGCTTGATTTTGTTAGTGTTTTTGTTCTTGTTTGGTTCTTTGCCTTTATATTTTTGGTAAAATAAGAGACTAAAACTGTTTCCCAACTTTATTGTATTTTTAACTTGTAAGTCCTATAAGGTGTTACTTTTTGGTATTATTCTCAGACCTGATTTTTTTCCCCTAATTACATTAATTTACCTGTGTCCCTTAGACATAAACAATGTCTCAACATTTTTTTTCAAAATTGTTTTGTGGGTGTAATAGTCAATAATAAAAAAAACATTCCAAAAAATAGATTATTTTCTCCAACCTCATATCCAAACTTTCATTTTCATATTCTGATATCACACAGCAACAGCATCATATTTGCCAGGAAAAAATATGCCATTGTTAATATGTGCTATTTCACATTGTAATATTTTAATCATTGAATTAAATGTGTTGATAGAGAGTCAGGTGTGCCGGTGACGGTGAGGTTCATTGCTGGTGAGGCACTGACTTACGACTATATAGACACCATGTATGTTATTGGACGTACGGAAATTTCGCGCATGCATACAACTCTGGGGGGCAAAAAGACTAATCTTTTACATGTCACCCATAGCCGCGTTAACTCAGTGAAACTTAGAAATGTAGGTATTAATTTCGTGCTACGATCCACAGCAAAGGGAAAGAGGTATTCGCCACGTTACACGCAGACTCGTTGCCATAGCAACTGCTAACATGTTTTAGGATTTAACACTAAAAAAAACTAGATTAGCTACCACTTCTACTTTACTGAATTACTTAGACATCCAAACTGTAGCCCACAAAACGCACATTTCATAAAAAAAAAACAAAAAAACAAAACTAAAAAACATCTCATTGCTGGCTTACCTTTACTTATCAATGAAATCCATGCACCGCTAATTCTGCACAGAAATATCCGTTCATCCAAAACCAAGTCTATCCTCGGCATGTCTTTCCTACTCCGTTTAAGAACCATAAAACTGTCTTGAAGCAAAACTTTCAGTCCGGTGTTGGTCTTCCTTTAGTTATCTCCTGCTTCAATTGAAAATCCACTTTAGAAAACTGTTAAAGTGTAGAAAAGTAGTCTTTCATGTTGACGTCGGAAGAGAGGAGAAAACAAATATATCGCTGTACTTTGCTTATTTACTGTATGGCTAGCTCCATGGCTAGCTCACTGTGTCTTACTCTGCAGTTGTGGAGTCACAATATCAGGGATCATGAGCGCCCCCTGCCATGAAGCAAGAGAACTTCCTGCCTCCCCTGTAGTCTGTTCTCTGCCGTTTCTGATCGCTCCTCCTCATACAAAACACGATACAAACACAGTTGGTGACAAAAACAACGCTGTACATTATATACATAAGCGAAATTATGGAAAATCAGTCCATATATTAAATGTTTTTAGCCATTTTATTGCCGGCGTACAGACAGGACGAACTTGCCCCCATAGAATGGCAGCCCAGTGCAGTTAGCGAGAGATTGCGCAATCCCAGGTGAGGCTCAGCTCGCTGCTGCCTCACCGGCTTCGCTTCTGAGCATTTGAATGGGAAAATGCGAAAATCCAGCGATTTTGAGGTAAAATTAATCAGAATTGGTTAAGCTAAGTAAAAAATAGGTACTTTATAGTACAAACCACAGGGTGAAAATAACAATATAAATTATTTTATTATTATATATTATTTTTCCATGACGATAGGTGAGGCTCTGCCTCACCTGCCTCCCCTGACCGCACGTCACTGAGGTGTGCATATGTAGATGTAAAACAAGGTTCTCAAATCCAACTATACATCTTAGCAATATCCAGTTGAACATTTAGTTAATGTTCATTCAGCATGAAAAAAAAAAGTTTCTGAAAGACTTACCAAAACTTCCAGGATTTAGTCATTTTCCTCCCTTTGCTTTGCTTTGTTAATTTTAGCTTCTGTTCAGTGTTGGAGCAGCAGTGTGAGAATGTGTTTCCAGGTACCTGATTCACTGCAGAGGCATCAGGGGCCAATTAGCAGGGTGGATTGAGTGTCTGAACCAGGCTCCTGAGGGAGGGAACTAAGCCACACTGTAGGGAGGGGCTGTTAGGGGCCCTCACCCTATGAAGCTGTGTGAATTACACTAACACAAGAATAAATCAGCGCACCATACCAATACCATATTAGCTGTCATCACGGTGGGGCATGAGCCTGACTTGTGATGTCTGTCGAGTCCTCAAAGCAGAAAATGTACTTACGCTGTAAAATGTGTATTTGTGCAAGTGGGAGATGAATAAAAAGATAAGGATATAAAAAGGTTTTTTTTTTTCTCATCAGCTATTTTTTTCATTATTGATATACTTTGGTGTATTTGTTTTACAGGTAACTGTGTATATTTGTGGAAATTTGCCCATTCCTCTTGGCAGAATTGGTGGACTTTATGTAAATTGTTTGGTCTCCTGGCACAGACCCATCTTTTGAAAAGAGTTCACAAGTTTCGAGGTCTTGCTTTGGGATGGAGGCCAATATTATCCTGCTTTATCCTTTCTAAAACCAACTGGAAAACTATTTGGGAACATTTTAGTGTCTCAAATATCCAAAAGCTGTTGAAT
This sequence comes from Poecilia mexicana, assembly GCF_051168715.1. Lineage (NCBI taxonomy): Eukaryota > Metazoa > Chordata > Actinopteri > Cyprinodontiformes > Poeciliidae > Poecilia > Poecilia mexicana. The sequence goes on along the minus strand of NW_028263373.1, from coordinate 18,958,314 downwards.
TGAGGTCAAGCTGAATACATATGAGGTTGTATTCCTCCTTTATAAACCCATTCACTCTTTTTATACTCCCATTTTGGGCTCAGCTACTTCTAACACATGAAAAAATAAAACACCCAGCTGTTTTTTTTTTTTTTTGTTTTTTTTTTCAGTAACCAAAAGTTAATGTTTTTCAGTGTCTGGAAAATGTGCCATTTCAAAAACCTCACAGTTGTTGAGTCACATCTGAAGGGCACTGTGCCGTTACCTAGCAACCCCAGTGAAGCTCCAGCATGTTTGGCCAGCTGGTTTTACTTCTTTCTGCACTCTACAATGGCTGCTGGAAAACATAAGTGTTTTGTTGTTGACTTACTATTTTGAAACCACTTGCTGAATTATTGTTTGTGCAGGAGTCTCTTCTGCTTTTCAAAAACACAGTTGTATATTTGCATATCTGTGTAAACGATAAGTTTGGCGGTGTGGCCAGCAGCAGTTTATTTAAACTTAAGGTGACAAGAGGCCTTAAAACACTTAATTCTGAAAGGAGTAGGCAGAACTAAGCAGACTAAGATCTCATTAACTAGGAATGATTTTGTACAAAAATGTAATGAACATTTTGTATATAGCCTCTAGACCCATCCTGACCTGTTTAAGGAAGCATAATATGTCACCTTTAAAGCCAAGCAGATGATTAGTCCCTATAAACAATCAGCACTGATTTAATTTCTTAAATACCTGTAGCATGCAGTTAATTCAAATTATTTGAAACTATGTGTTGCAAGAACTGCTGTTCAGCCATGCAGGCTGAGAGTAGTAGCCAGCAGGATCTCTGTGTGTGGTGCGAATCGGTCGATGGGGACATGAAGCATAAGCTCGACCACCAGCGTGTCCAATGGGATTGATCGATTTGTTGTTGATTGCCGTAGCAACTCCAAGAGAGGCTTTAATATCTTTATTCCTACTGACTATAGAGCAAGTTTTAGTTACACCAGGTAGCCTGGGTGATTTGTTATTTTTTGAGAAATTTAAATGAATGAAAATGAAAACAGTTTGCTAAAGTCTTTCCGGGTTGGAGGAGCTTTGTAGACACAACACTGCATCAAGCTAGTAATGTTCTCTGTTGAGAGGTCCTGCAATGTTAAATCACTGAGGTGAAGGGATCAGAGGCTTGGTGTTGAGGGGGGAGTCCTGGGTTAATATATGTGTCTGGCAGGCGGCCTTTTCATCCCCCTCCTCCATCCATCCCTCTCTCAATCTGTCCAACAAGGTCTCCCTGCAGGCACAACCCTCACTTTCTATCCAATCGGAGTATTTTTGTCACTGGTCCTGTGATCTTCAGAGATTTGGCTCACCAGAACACATACTCACACCAACACCACGGTGCATTAGAGGGGTGATTTCCACTCCTTCATGCCTATGCTATGGCCTCATTTATCATAATTCATCATTTTACCAAACCCATTTCCCCCACTATTCACTTGGGCATTATCATATTGTGTTGTGGCTGCAGGGTAAACAGCACAGGACATTGGTGTATCTGAATGAGACTTTATCCCTTTAAATACTCCCATTGAACATCTTATTAAAGCTTTACAGCTGGACATGTTTTGAAGTTTAAAAGCATTTGTGCAAATCATAGCAATGGAAGAAAAACATGTTTATGATTCTACAATATGCAGCCCTATAAACGGATTAAACCTCAGCAATGTCACGTTTGATTTATTAATTTTGGCAACCAAATCATGTCATTGTGTTTGTCCTCTTACAGCCCATAGGTGATGCTGGTGTTATGTAAGTGAGGCATTAAACAAGAGGAGTGCAACCCAGTGAGTTAAAATATCCTCCATACGATGTAAACAATGCTAAGAAATATATAGTTTAAAAGCTTCAAAACATGTCCAGCTGTAAAGCTTTAAGAAGATGTTCAATTGGAGTATAATATATATATATATATATATATATATATATATATATATATATATATATATATATATATATATATATATATATATATATATATATATATATATATATATATATATATATATATATAGAGGTTGCACTTTTAACAAATTTTTCAGCCCATTTAGTAGTCATCAGTATTTTGAATTTGGGCTTTGGCTGTATGTAAAATTAAAACAAAATTCATTTTGGTTTAATTAAAATCTGCTGAATAAGTCAATCCATTTCATTGCCGAACCACCAAAGTGCGTTGTGGAACAATATAGATTAGATTATCAGCTCCACTTCAGTAAAAATATACTCACGCTCTGAGTTTAATATATTCCCTTCCAAGCGACCACACAGACACATACAGATTCCCCTCAGCATCACTTTGCTCTCCAGATCCTAATGAGAAGAGAAAAACCTAATTTGATCCATCTCAGCCCTTCAGTCACCCTCTGGCCCTCCCTCGCCGCTCCCCGGCTGGTCGTGGGCTATTCCCGCTGCTCTGATTATTGTTAATCTCATCATATGTCTCTTTCTGCTCAATAAACCCTCCCTCCTCCATCAGTGCTCCCCATTTTCACTCAAATCAAATTGTTACCGAACATAACCTGCCCGAGCCCCGGCGTGCCGCAGCAGTAATGCAGTTTGTCATAATTAAGTGCCGAGCCTAATTAATTAAATGGTCGGGGGGGCTAATCAGTGCATTCTGCAGCCAAACTGCTGCATGATGGGATAGGAGTAGGGATGAATAGAGACTGAGTGATGTAGATCGCTATTGACGGTTCAGCCTGAACTGGAATGACAAAGTTAATTGTGGTGGCATCCCGGTGCGTCTTCAAGGTTTAAAGCAACATTATGCAATCTCAGTGAGCCAAATTCACTCTATGTAGCATTTACATGCTGATGAGCATGAAAACACATAAACACAATGCATGTGAGAACATATGTGCACAAGACAAACATGCACACATACAAACCAGCAACCTTTCTTTTAAGTCCAAACGTCACATTATGCTTTTCATTGAACTGCTTGAATACACAGTGCGTATTGATTGAGTAAATGTGCTAATGAAAGTGATGCACAAAGACAGTTCATTAAAGTTGGTCTTGATTAAAAAGGAGGATTTAACTTAGCCCAAACACACACACCCACGCTCACGCACAAAAACGATCTCCTGCAATGGTCTGCTGGTTTGACTCGTTGCATTTTTTTATTTTAGAAACTTTTACGATTTCTCTCATGGTTTCAGAGGGCAAACATCCTAATGCAAATGCCCATATTCATTATTCTGTATTTTCTACTTTACATGGAGCACAGAGACAAAACCTCCAATGGAGGTCTTTGCTTTATAAAGTCTTAAAGTGGTAGTATTGTATATTTTCAGGCACATAGTGCCATTTTATAGCATAGTCAAGAAACTATGGTACATTCAGTTGCTATAAAATGCTGTATATATCATCTATAACTTAAAAGAAACCTGGCTTTGCATTTTAAGGACTTGAAATTTGGCCCCTGTCTCTTTAAGAAGCTCATACTCTTTTTGATACTCCACCATTAGAGAGTCATCACAACAGTGACCCTCCAGTAGGCCATTTATAAACCTTCTTAGAAGCGTTGGACTTAGAAGTACTTCCTGTAATATGATGAGCCCAGCACATACTAAAGCTAATTGCTGCTGCTAGCTAGTCTGAAGGAGCTGAGTAGGAAAAGTTCTAGAAAATAACCTGCAAGTACTGGAAGCATTCTAAAAATTTACAATAATACCATAGAAATTCATGAAAGTTATTTATTATCCCCAGAAAACAACCTTTAAAACTTGTGACATCCTTTGTTTTAGGTAAACAGGCGTAAGATTCAGAAAAAAACCAATAGTAGGTTCTGTGTAAGTCATCTGTAGGTTATAAAAAGTAAGAAAAAAATCCAACAATTCTTATTTCCTCAGTAAATAGGACAACAGAATATCCAAATGTTCTGAATTACCTATTAATTAAGACAGTTTCAGACTTTTCTGACAATTAGATAATTAATATTTTAGAGGTGTCCAGAGTTTGGGTTAGTTTTATTATTAATCAAAATCAATAATAAACTGTAAGTACCTCTAGAGGTGTGTTTGGAGGTATTTAGATTGTTTTGATATTTGATCATATTAAAATTTGATTTTAGAATTTCTGAAGAATTCTAATTCTAGTGTACAAAATGTACTTAAATGCACCACCAGGTTTTTGGCCACGGGCATAAAAGCCTAATTAATAATAATAACTAAAAAAACAAACTGGTGTGCTTTCTAAATGTTGTCGTGACGCGACTTCATTACCCTCACTTTCACACAACACATTCTGGGTCACTTAAGCAGAACCAATTAAATATTAAAATCAACAGCAGTAATATGAAATATTTTTCTTTTTTTAATTTTCTACCTAAGCCTAAAATCAAAAGGATGTAAAAAAAAAAAGAAAAAAAAAAGACATTCAACAAATAAAATACGTCTCTTCTTAATTTGTGAATTGAAGTGAAGAAGGAAAGAACAAATGATCCATGGATTAAGATGTTTAGCATATGGGGATTAGATCAACTTCTTCCTCAAATACTTGAAGTTATATTTCACAATATTTAACTGGCTCTTCTGATAAACACAGAAAAGAGCAGTCACAGATTTGGAGGATTCTGTTGTCTATATTAAGGAACAAATATCTTTATTCATACTTACGTCTTACTTAATTTTTCTCTGTTTTGCTACAACAGAAGCATTCCATCTTTTGGACTAACTGGTAAATCAGTCACATTACTTCCAGCAGATACTGTATATTTCTAGTAGTTTTTGATTCTCAGGGCAGACTTAAAGAGGAGTTGTCTGGCTTTATAAAAAACAAACAACAAAAAAAAAAACAACTGTCTGTGTTTTCCCTGCTTCTTCTTTCCTCCACCCTTTCCACAACGAGGGCACCGTGGGAGCAGTAAGTGCTTGACCACGGAGGGGAAGTTGACTAGGAGAATAGGAAGTGCTTGCCGCAGCAAGTTGGGGACTAAAAACTTTGCTAAGTTTTTTTTTTTTCCCCCTCCATCTGTGCCTCCCGCCTCGTCTCTCTGTCTCCCTCTCTCGCTCTCTTATTTCTTCCCTTGAAATTTCTCTTAGGAGATTATCCGCAGGTAAGCTTGTTACCTCTGCTGCCCTGCGTCAGCAGCTCTTCCCTCCACACTGACCACTGAGGGATGGGGAGTTGTAGTGGGAGAGAAGGCTGGATGGTTTGAGGAAGGGGTAGGAAGCCAGGCAGAGCGAACGAAGGCGCCTCACAACTCGACAGTAACACGCCGTGACCACATCATAAGGCTGAGCAAATGACTCTACTGCCTCTCCAGGGGGTTGTTGAGAGGCAAGAGGGGGAACAGGGACACAAAGCTGTCCCCTTGTGAAGAGATCTCCATTCCTGCAGCCCCCTTCGCATTCCCACCTGTCACAAACCTCACTCCTATCCTCAGAAACACAGGCGGTCCAGCCGTGGTGACCAGGTAGCTGGACACGCTGGAAATCGGCCAAAACTGATTGCATCCACTTGCTCACGGAGCACATTAATGGAGATGACAAACAGAAAAATGGATATTACGAGACCTGAGATAAGCCAGACTGCCTGTCTCTCTGTGTTTGTTCTCCCACACTCTGCACTTCCCAGACACTCAGTTCATTTTATTTAGCCTGACCACCTTCTCGTGATGTTTTTTTATTGACATCACCAACCGACAAATTGTGTATTATTGAAAGATAAATCCTACTTTTAAACATCAACTTCTTTAAACCTTCAAATTTATTCGTACTTGGAAATCTGAAATTTTGGGAAAATTATAACATCCTGGTCACATGACCAGTATTTTTGTTGCATTTTGTGCCAAAACTAAAGGTGAAAGAACCTTCTCGGAAGCAGCACCAAGAATCCGGTACGGTCTTCGCTTCCGTTTGAGATTTTTGGACTCTGTTGAGTTTTTTAAGAGCAACTAGAAACTCGGTTTTGGAAATCAATCCATTGATTCATTGGATGTTCTGGTACTAGTTGTAGTGTGTATCGCAATTTTTCTCTCTAAAGCACTTTCAAAATATTGAAATTATTGAAGTTAATTTACTAAGTGACTAAAACTTAATTTAGTAAAATAAGTTTCATTTTATTCACTATTAAGTAAAGCTTAATATCAACCCCATATCATAATAATGCCACCACCATGTTACAAATTGATTATGGCATTTGTTCAGTGATGCACAGCATTTTTTTGGGACCAAAGCGACCTTTTGGAATGGTGGCCAGAAGGTTTAAGTCTGGATTTGTCAAACCACCTGCAACACTCTCTCCCACTAGGCTCTGGGATGTTTCAGTCAGGCATGTATATTGTTTTATTGGAAGAAAAGGCTTTTTTGATGCTGCCCTGCTCCTTTTTCTAGACAAATGGACATATAACTAGTATACTTTACGTTTCTTGTCTCAAATTTTCCATTATATATACATTTATTTTATGAACTCATTTTCTGACTTGTTCCTTTAAAGAATCTTTTGTTTTCTTGTACCCTCTCTGCAAGCTATGACTTTTCTTAAAGGATGCAGAGAAGTGCAGTAAAAGAGTCACGGCTTGAATTTTATTTGAAATTTCCTAAATTACAAACTGCACTGTTTCATCTGATAAATGACAGAAATGCTGTAAACTTTAAATTCTAACTTCTAATACATGAATCATGAACTCTGGTACAGAAGGTTGGGTGCAAGTTTGCATTGGCGTGAGAGTTTCTTCTTTATTTTTTCTTTTTTATTTGTGTTTGTAAGTGCGTTGAGGGGGGATGAGGGGGAGCCTTACGGAAACCTGCACAAACAGGGTTTCCCCCGTCTCGCAGACTTTGGGGGAAGGGGAAGGAGGGATTGCAGGAGGTCTTCAGACGAGTGGGGAGATAAACGGGAGAAGTGAGGGGGATGAAAGGGACGAATTCCTCCAGACATGGAGAGGAAATCTGCTCAAATCTCCTCTTGTTAGAAAAGAGAGAGGGATCAATCCAGTACTCTCTTCTGGCTGCAGCTTCCATTTCAGCACCAGCTGAGAAAAAAAAAAAAACATCCAACATGATGATTCTTTTTTTTAACTTCTCCTCATCCTCTTTTCTTTCCTGTTTCTTTTTCACCTTTCTGTTCTTTATACTTGTTCTCTTGATCCTTTTAAATTTGAAATACAGGATGATCTGATTGACAGAGGTAGAAACCCAAGAGAGAAAAAAAAAACCCTAAAATAAAGCAGCTAATTCTCTGAAGTTTTAATTAATAACTCATTTTCTTTTAGTGTCACCACCAGTCCCAGAGGAGGGATAGGTGTGTAACAACAACACAAATAAAAGGGGGTACACGTTTATAAAGAGGTAAGGAGAAGTGGGACTGGACCACATGGGAGCCCCTAAGACCGAGGGGGATCAGCTACCTGTCATGAATTAATCAATCTCCTACGGCTTGCTCTGGTGAATTCATTAGCAGCTCCAGCTCCTGTGTCCTCACAGTATCATCCAATAATTAATTTAAAAAGGTGAGACTAAGTTTTGCTCTGAAATAAACTTCACAGATGTAGACGACTGATGTACAGCCATATGAGATCTGTTTCTTTTTTTTTTTTGTGACATTCAAATGATTTCAATGATCTCAGAGTTTTCTGTCCTTCTGGCCTCATCATTTGATTCAGCTGCATAAATGTTGAACTGTAAGAGGTTGGTAACCTGTGCAGACTATAACTTGCCTCTCACACATAGACTACTAGAGACAGGTGTGTATTAATAGGCATGAAAAATGGATGATTTGATGTATAAAAACTGTAATAATTAGTTATCACTCCACCTTGCTGAGAAAACATTATTGTGACAACCAAGAGACACTACAGAGAAATCAGTGAGAAAGTCTGATCGACAGCGTCGTTTAAATCATCATCTTAGAATTGAAAAATTAAGCCAAACATCTGGTTTCAATCAGAGAAGAGATCTACATTAATGATGGAGGAGCTGCAGACATCCACAGCTCAGGCAGTACGACCTTTCAAAAGGAAAACTAGTTGCGTTCTCCACCTTTATGAAAGAGCAGAGAACAGAAAGCCGTCATTGAAATGAGCCTATCAGACGTCTCTTCTGCAGATTGTCACAAGGTCAGAGTTGTAAATTAAAATAGAAACGACTGAAAAAGCAGAAACAAATCGAAAGCTCAACAAAAAGTGTTTTTACACAGCAGTTTAAAGGATGGCAGAGTTTTCTGTTGTCCACTGTGACACTTGCCTGCAGCAAATCCTTCACTCTTTGTGCTGCAAAGAAGTTGTAACCACACCTGATGTGTCTGCAGCAACGCACATAACCAAAATCAAGTGCAACGATAAATCTCCCTCTGCTGAAAACAAACAACACAAAAGTCTGTTCTGCCTGCTCAGATCACTGCCATGGTCAAGCTTGCTGCCTCCAGGCAGTTGTTGCTGACCGCTTTGGATAGATTAATGAGCGTGGGATCCTAGAAATGTTAATTAATTTGATTATGCCAGAAGAGGGGAGGGGTCTATGGTTAGGTGGAGTGAGAGGTGAGCATGCCAGGGGGAGGGGAGCAGGGCCTCCCTCAGAAGATGAATAGGTTCTGTGGCTTCGGCCAGCTTTGCCTGCCTGTAATATATAGCACGTGCTGCCACATAGTCAATGCACTTTTAATTCACTTTTTTCTGCACACACAGACATTAACAGTCCCATATGCACACACACACACACGTTCATTACTCCGTTTACTAATGGAAATCTAATCATTACTCCACCTGCTTGTTCACACACACGTGAACACAACCCTGTGGTTTATTTATCACTGATATCCCCTGATGTATTAATACTGGACCTCAGGGGGTGTTTATATGCTTATGAAGCCACACAGCAGAGTCAGACTAATTGTATTAACCGACCCAAAGAGGAGCTCATGATTCTGACCTCACGTCGTTTATGACCTAAAGATCAATTGACCTCTTCACTCTTTTCATTCAGTTTTTCTTTCTTTTTTTTTTCTTTTTTTTTTTTTACCTTTACGCAGTCCATCACCCACCTTCCCCGCATTTTGGCTGCAACTAAATTATCCCTTTCTCCTACTTTCTAATTACCATCATCGTTAAGATACTGTAAATGACGGACTGTAAAAGCATGTCGGTAAAACAGAGGGGCACAAACAAACGTGAGCTTTACTGCTGCGGCCTGGCGATGCTGATATGGGACAGCAGTTACGGCCATTTGGGGTCTATCCAGCTGACATTTTCATTCCAAATTTAATTGCACACTGGTGATTATGGCACTTAAGGTTTTATTTTGAATTTATCTAAAGCTGCTCTGGCAGCCAAGTGGTGACACTTTTTTATTTTATTTGGTAATCAATCAAGCTGAATTTACTGCCACTTTGAGTCTTTCTGCCCTGCATAGTAGGCCCAACATGTACAGAGTTGTCTGACACAGGAAAGGTAACCAGGATCAGAAGAGGTCCTTTTTTTCATCCAAATCTGCAAGTTTCTACCTACATTGTTCATATGTGCTTTTTCCAGCCCTCTTCACCTTACTTCTTTTGATGCAGGAAAACAGCAGCTTTGACCTAGTGATCTCTCTGCATGACAGAGTTGACTCCACATGACTTCCTTGATTTTAGTTTGCTGAGTCTAGTTAAGGGTGGGTCTTTAGACCTTATTACATTTTTGACTCAAAAACTATGACTTTGTTCTTTTCTGAATTAAGTAGAAAAACAAACGAGTCATCAGCATATTGTAAAACTCTTTAACCTGTTCTGTCAGGAGCAGGAAAATAAAAGTGGTGCAAGAGTATAAGCCTTGAGGAACCCCGCATGTGATCTTTCATTCTTCAGAGTTATAACGGCCTTATGGCACGAAGTAATCCTGCTCTGCCAGGTAAAATGTGAATCAGTCAGTCTAATCCGATCAGCAAAGTCACATGCAGAACTGAGATGCAGAAATATCTTTTTGGAACTTTAAACATTTTCTTGAGCAAAGCATCGTGTTCGGTTTTGTTTTATTTTACTTCTTTAAAGTATTACACGAGTCATTTAAAACAAATCAAAGTTTCTGCTCATTCTCCTAAAGTCCACTGGGGCAATCTAAATAATTTTTGTTGTTTGCAAATGAAAAATTTCATTTTTTTTAAAGCACTTTGTTTGATCTAAACAGTACAGAATTTTTCTCAAATCATCCCCATGCAGCACCATTTAACAGATGTGTGTATTTTTCTCCGAACATCCTCTGACAGTCCTGTCACCATGGAGACAGCCAGTCACCACAAACAGCGAGTCACACACGGAGACTGGCCCAGGCAGGGCCGGGACAGCACTTGTCACAACGACCCAGTGTCCCAAACGAGCCGCGCTCGCAGTCAGAGCTCATTGCTCGCTGGCGTCTCCGGTAGTCAGCCAGCTGCTGTGCGAGAACAGACAGGTGGAGGAGAGGAAGAGGGGAGGACAGGTGGGGGCGGGCTGGGGGGTTCAGCAGGGCTTTTTGTTTACTGAGAGGAGTCATTAAAATATTTTTTTTGTCTCTTTATTGGTATTTTGTTGTCTTTGACAGCCATTGTTTTCTGTATTTGTTAGGAGACAGGAAAGGTACGCACTGTGACAGATGCTACTGGTTTATTAATAAAACTCATGCCTTTAAAGCAGACAACATCTCAATAGGAGGCCATTACTCTTTTGTTTCATATGTTATCCTGTATCTTTGTTTCGTTCAGAGGTAAACAAATCCCCCTAACTGTGGTTCTCAGGGAATGAAAGGAGCCACAACTTTCAGATTCCCTGTCCTGTCTGTGGTAGAATGTTTTGGACTGGCTATAGTTTTGTTCTGTTTTTTGGACTTCTGCGTTCTCTCATTTACTGGTCAAGGTTTTCCCTGATCCCTCTGTTTCCTGTACATGTTTATTTTCTGTCATTTCCAGTCAGCATCCCATAGTTTTCTCAGTCCATGTGTCCTCTGTTACTCATCAATGTGATCAATCATCAGTTTCCACTCCAGTTATTACAGATTCTCCTGTTTCCTTTCATGTGTCTCTTCAGTTTGTCTCTTCATTTTTATGTCAAACTTTCTTTTTTTTTTTTTTTTTAGTTCATCTTGTTATGGACATGTGGCTCTCCCTTTTGAACTGACTTATGAAATAAGAATGTGCTCTCATATGCTTCATTATCTACTTTTAAGAATAAAAAAATATTTTCAAGAAAACTAAAAAGCATTACAAATTAAATATTTTTATTTGCATAAAGTTCTTATATCCCCACTAAGATTTACTCAACATTCAAAAATTTTGGACAAATTTAGGCCCACATTTTTACAAAGCGTTCTATTGAATTGTTATAAAAAATTAAAACTGACACTTCCGTGATTAAGTTATAAATGAAGGCAGTAAAACACAAAGTGGAAGGAATGTTTGGGTTTTTATCTATATGTAAATTTAGCAAACATGTGGACGTTTCTGGTTATTTAAGTCAAACCACATCAAAGGAAAAGTGCCGTGTTTTGCTCAAAGCCTCAGAGATTCTTGTGAAATTCTTTCAAGTTCTGGTAATGCAACATAATGCAACTGTGAAGCCTTTTTCTGAGTCTGTTAACTTTAAACTGAATGACTGTCAGATGTTTTGGTAACTTCCTGAAACACTGTTTGCTCCAGACACGAAGAGTCCTGGCTAATTGAATCCTTTACTCGCTGCATGTGAGCCAAAAAGCATCCAAACTGAAAATGTTTCTCTGGTTACTTACCTTGACCTTTAACCCAAATGTTCACGTAAGTATTGTTTGTGGGATGTAATCTAACTGGGTCCCACAAAGATGTATCCGTCCCTCTCTGCAAAGAATAACGATATCTGTTTAACTATTAATCTTCAAATTTAAACCCACACAAACCGTATAAGCCCCTAGTGTTCAGCAGCAGTCTTTTTTTTTGTTTTTAGACCAACAAGCTATTGTTTGTAAAACTTTGCTCTTTCGAATTATGCTGAGAAATTAATACGATGTACAAAAGGCTGGATCTGCAAACAATATTTCTGGCAAAAATAATGAAGAGACCCACTAAAGAAGGTCTTTTAAGAGTATTTATCGTCTTATGGGTGAGTGGTCCAAAGACGCCATTATGGAAATAAAACTGGTGGTGGTTTTTTATGTGCAGGTTCACCTGCTGTGTGCTTCTAATCACTGAGATAAACCCCTTCTTATCTTGTGGGCTTGTGCCCTACATCAGCGCTCAACCGCATGTCTGCAGAACTTGCTGTAAATGCTCTGTAAGCACTTTATCAGAAACGCTTGTTCTTTTGGTCTTTTTCTGCTTCCTTGTTGTTTTTGTTTTTCTTCCCCACCCCTCATCTGTCTTATAAAAAAAGAAACCTGCATTCTGACACTCATTAAAAGAGAAAAGAGGCAGAGGGAGAAAAAAAAACAAAACATCAAGAGACAGAAGCGAGGCACTCTCACGCTCGCCTCTCTCCATCCTGCGGTCACATACAGCCGTCACGGCGCACGGAGGTGCGCTTGTTATCTAGATCAGACTCCCTCTGTTTTTGACTCACCAGCCACCTCATATGAAGGCGATCAATTATGGATCAAATGAGGGCTTCTCTTTATTTCATCCCAGTTTCCTTCTGTGCTTTGTGTCCTCCTGCACTCGTTGAACGTGTGGGAATAAAACGGACACAACGTTCAACATCTGCCTCCACATGTGTTCACTGATCATCTCTATGAGTGAACACTTAGAGATTCAACCTGCCTGTATTTTACAAAATTATCTGACATCTTACCACGTTATATGCCCCTTGTTTGTATTTTTTAGATATTCAGATCTGAAACCTAATATGTCCACTGTAAGCAAATATAAAAAAAGATGTGTTTGACTGGAAAAGCTTGGTAAACAGAGGAACAGGAGTTTGTTCTCTTCATGAAGGCTTCGATCTCAGCTGGGTGTTTTCCCTGTGGTGTTTGTAACATTTATGCTCTGGTCTGAACTGACCTTACCGATGTGTGAGCATGAAAAGTTTGCTGCAGTCATATCTGATCGGGTTATGGCCCACCTTTCTATGCCGTCACTGGTATACAGGTTTCAGCAAGCTTCACATGATGAAGTAGACATAAAAAATTGAAAACTTTATTATTTTCAGTAAATGTCAGTAAATAGGAAAAGTTCATTTTCTCAGTTTTAACCGTCTCACATCTAAATGTGGTATTTATTATAGTGTAATATATGCCTCTCTCACCAGCTTAAATTTTTGTAATTGTAATAGCTCATTTTTTGTTTTGTAGTAGAGGCAATAAAATAAGTGAATATTACATCAAGGTTAAATTCATATAACTATATGAGATATTTACTAATAATATTTTGATTAAAAAGAGAGAAAGTTCATCCAAAAAGTCTCTTTTCTTTTTTTAATTAAATATAGAATTTTAATTACCACACATTTCATTTCAGCTGATTTTTTAAAGTTCACAGTCCTCCTTTCGACCCTTATGCAATTAGTTTTAACCTTTCATTTTTTTATAATTTGCTTATTATTTATGTATTTATTTTTTAAACATTTCCTCCTCCTCTTAAATCTGTTTATCTATTCTTGTTCTATAGGGCTGTATTATAATATATTTAACTAATTTTGTAGGCCAATTATTCTTTGGTTGAGCTATATGATGGCCTTATTTTATTATTTGTAGCAATTGCTTTATTTTAGTTTATTTAAAATAAGCAGTTCAATTTTGGTTAATTTTTTTGTGCTTTAGATAAGTTGTCCTCCCCTCTTATTGATGCTATATGAAGCACCTAAAGGTTTTAGGCTTAATTAAATGTCAGTGTTGACAGGAATGTGAGGCAGCATTTAGTTTCTATGCTCCATAAAGTACCTGAAAACCTAAGAAGTACAGAGACTTTTGGATCTTTCAAAAGTACCCAAGGACTGAAAACATTAGTGTTTATCATATCTTCCTAATAAAAAAAAGCTAAGGATTATTTTATCAGTTCTATCCAGGCTGTCACAGCTGTTCTTTACTTAAAATTGTCATTTGTTTTAACCTTTTGCAAGCTTATGTCTCATGCCTTTATGCTTGAATGTGATAATTTATTTTGCCGTATCCGGTGGGTGGTTTTTTAATTTCTGTTTTTTGAACTATCCTGGTTTGAGTGGTGCTTTGCAAGTAAGTTTGCTTTTCTTTCTACATTTTCTCAGTTAAAAGTAAGCCACGATTTTGGTAGATAACTTGTAAGTGTGTCACCCAAACTTCTAGCTGTAAGAGTTCCTTTTAAACTCAGTAATGAAACTTGTTTGCTTTTCCCATTTGGTGATGGGATCATATGGGGGAAGGAGCTCTGCATGGTATACCTGACATCATGTGTGTCACTTCTCTCCCTCTCAGCTGTTTAAGTAAAACAGTGGATGACACAAACGTCATTCCTCCCCCTTCTGTCTCCTTCCTCCTCCTTCCCCTCCTTATCCCCTCCATCACTCTCATTCATAATTTATCCGGAGGCTTTTTTTTTTTTTTTGTTTTTGTCGACACAATCCCAGCACAGCAGCGCAAACACTCTCTCCAGTTTCCCTCGGGCTGCGTGTCCACTTCCTCCTGCAACAGGAAGCAGGTGCCGATAAGTACAGGAAGTGAAAACTGGCACCAGCCTCAGGTGAAACTGCCCTCTTAGGTGTTAGATATCCCTTACCGTTACTTATTTTGATATACACACACACTAACACACACGCGCACACGCCCACACACTGTATACAAACACTAGTGTGTAATGTATCCCTGCTAAAGGAAAGTTAATATTACACCTGACTACAGATGCACTGATCAGCTTTTACAGATGGAAAACGACTTCCGGTTTTTCTTTTACATCTGACCTGCTGATTGTGACTTTTTGAGATATTTAACATAAATGTGTGTAAGATGTGTTTTTAATGCAGCAATTAAATGTAACAAACTCTGAGGAAAAAAAAAATACAGTTGGTTTATTTGATGAAGAAAATGAACCCAACAGAAAATAAAATGATTACAGGATTACCTCTGTTGCAGGAAAGCAAATACTCCTCAGATGTTTAGTGTCTTTCTGCAGGTCACTGATTAAACAAGGTAATCTTTGGTCTGATGGTAAATGATGCAACTAATTGGAGGGAGATGATTCGTTGTGGCGACTTCTGAAGGGAGAATACATACAAAACATAGTTTTGCCATCAGTAATGTATCATTGAACTTTCAAATGCATTGACATGTTTTTATGTATAGTCAACTAAACATTTATTCATTGAATAAAATCCTGCAATTTAATGATTTTTAAATTGTCACTTGAAAATTGAAAATATGAACATTATTTAATATTTTTGACAGAATGAGAAACTCACTCCTCCCCTTCTCTAGTTTCAGGCCAATGCTCGTCTTGTCTGAAGCCTGAAACGTGTCTCTAGTCAAGAATTTGAGTTACATTGTTACTGGTTAATAGGAAAACAACCAGTAACAACCATCGTTAAAATACCCATTTATTTTATTGATCTAAGCCCAAGAAATATCAAGTTAATTCCAGCTGATGTGGATTCTGGAGTCAGTTATTTATTTATTTATTTTTTTATTTTATTTTTATGAAAAATTCAAATTATCCATCCTTTGTCTGGCCATTACTAAGATGCCACCTTAAGTTGTTGCAGTTGATTAACTAAATAGTTCAAAACACATTGTACTTAATGACTGCTGTTTTCTACTCAGAGAACCCTACACCTAAAAGATGTTGCTCGTTTTTGGTAGTTTCTTAAGTTTTACTGATTTGCCTTTCATGATAAAAACAATCTTCAAAGCAAACAATAAAAATGTGCTTCCGACTTGAAGGAATACAGTGACATACAGCTGAGCATCAGATGTTGAATATCCCTTACCTGTACGATTCACCAAGTCTGCAGTACACAGATCAATGGGTTCTGTCAAAAGCTGAACCCAAAGCATCACAAAAAAAACCCACACAGAAAGGGATTATGGAATTAGTTTAAAATATATATTCATAAGAAAGAAATATATATATAAATTAAAGGGTGTGGTTTTCTGATCAGTTCTGCTGTTTTTTCATCTCTCTAACCTGTAATAACATTTATTACTAAATCAAGGATTGTAGTCAGTTAGAGTTGTGATCAGTTTTCCTATGACTATGTTAGTCAACAAAGCCATATTAATCTGATATTCACTGATTTACTGTCAGATGAAGGGAAAGAGGTAAGGATAAAGAAACAGCCCATCAGATATTATAAAAATGTGGGGAAAAGTTAGTTTTTTTTTTGTTTTTTTTTGTTTTGTTTTTTGCAAATGTATTAAAAAATAGAAGACCAGAAAATCTGATTTATATAAGTATGAGAAACAACATTCTCTGGTCTGAAGAAACAAAGATTCACTCTCTTTTGTGTTAATGCCAGGTGCCATGTTTTGAAGAAACTCCATTATTCCTGTAGTGAAGCATGGCGGTGGCAGAATCACGCTAAGGGCACGAATAAGGCCTCAGCATAACAAACTGTGTAAAACGTGAAATTCTGTAAATAGTTTCAGGAAGCTTGTTTGTGTTTTTATGTCTTGTCTAGGACAAATTAAAAGTTTTTCCCATAAAATGATCATGTAGGAAGATGGAAAAAACTGAGTAAAACAGCATCTTTATCAACTGGTGCTTTGATTTAGAGTTTTAGTCCTCCTGTTCCAATTCGCAATAAATAAATGTTGTAACATATTGGTGTACAGT
The DNA here is from genome assembly GCF_051168715.1 of Poecilia mexicana. Classification (NCBI taxonomy): domain Eukaryota; kingdom Metazoa; phylum Chordata; class Actinopteri; order Cyprinodontiformes; family Poeciliidae; genus Poecilia; species Poecilia mexicana. The sequence continues at coordinate 18,941,644 of NW_028263373.1, read as the reverse complement.
TGTCAGAGCTGCTTCACAGTAACTCACAGTAACACTGTGCTCAGATACAGTGACTTGCCTTTCACTGCTGCAGCCTCAGAGTCTGAACAGGACGATCCCATCCTCTGCAGTCGATTAGCCAAACTCTCTTTCTACTTGACCTCCTCAAAGAGGCGTCACTGTGAGCCAGGTAGACATTAGTAACTGACCCTCTGCTGTGAGACGCTGAGAAAAAAGGCCTGGATCCCTGAGAGAGTTTTCAGTGTTTTCAATTGGAGGAGACTCAAGGTATGGACAGCTGATGACAAGCCTTCTCTTCTTAAAGAGACAGAATAACTTGGACACATTTGCTACACAGTTAAGTCAATCAGCAAAGTCATACAAATCTCATGATATTACAACATTGCAACACTTCTGTTTGGTGTGACTGAAATCTCATGAGCAGTAGACAATTGCGAAGGTTGTGGATTTCCCTGCGAAGTTGTAGTATAACATGCCCCAACTTATGTTTTAAGCCTTTTGTTTGGTAACAAATTTGTGTTTTCAGTGGGAATGATAAATGGTGACAAAGAGTGACAAACAAGACACCAGCAACATGTAAGTGATAGAATATTAAAATGTTAGAAACATTTTGGTTTTAGAGACAAAGTAAAAATAAAAAATAAAAACTTCTTATAAATTGTATTCAACTAGAAAACCTCAGATTGACTAGGACTTTCTGTCTTGTGATTGGAAGGTTGTAGGTTTGATTTCAGCTTCCTCCTGTCACATGTCGATGTGTCCCTGGGCGAAGCACTTAAACTCAAATTGCCTACCGATCTGCGTATCGGTGTATAAATGTGTGTGTTTGTGAGTGCGAATGGGTGAATGTGACTCTAGTGTAAAGCTCTTTGAGTATTAAAAATGACTGGAAAAAGCGCTATATAAGTTCAGTCCATTTCCCATTTATGTCATTGACAACATTTTATAAGCCTGCTACTTTCGACCATGTTCAAAACTAAATACGTTTTTTGGAAATTGAAACACTTCAATGAAACAAGACAGAGAAGAGCAGTCACCTTCTCTGTAAGCACTTAGGATTAGTAGAGCACATTAAAAAAAATCAAGACAAAATTATGAAAAAGAGAAATACAACACAAGTGCCTTGTTTGATATTGATTTATTGAAGTCTAACACTGATCAATCTGCATTGTGTTCATGTTACAGGCAGATGAAGAACGTGATGCTTTCATATCTATGCAAAGACATTCATGTTCCTCCCACTTCATATAAACAAGGTCGTATAAGCCTTTCAGTATATTGACTTATTGCTATCCATGATTACATTTTTTAACAAAATGCAGCAGTTTCAGTTTTCTTTTTCTTTTTCTTATGATGTATTGTGTTTAAGTAGCTTTAATTTCTCAGGTTTTAACAACATAAAAAAACAGAACAATCTTATGAGACCTTATTTAAGGTGTTACAGTCATAAAAGATTGGGAATAATTTCTTTATAGGGCAAGTGTGATTTGTAGAAACCAACATCTGAGTAGATCGCATAAAAAAAAGATGTGGCTTGCAAGTTTGCAGCAAAGTAAAGGTCAGAGTGATGGAATATATCAGCTCCTGTGGGAGCAATGAAAATTCACAGCACATATGGTAGGAAAACCATATTTTTCAAACATCTCATTTTAGACTGTGTCAGGTTAACTAACTTAGGCTGGATTGCTGTGTACAAAAGTATTCACACCTTTTGATCTTTGTCACACTAACAGCTAAGAAAATAATATTCTTTTCTTATTTAGACACAACGTCCAACTTGTTTTTACTGGGGTTTAATCTGATAGACCAACAAAACAGCACATGGCGGTGGGGTGAAACTAATACCTGGTTTTAAACTAAAGAAGAGTATTAATCAAATAACCAGTCAGAAGAAAGGTGCTAACTCTGGAGGAGCTGCACTGCTCAGGAGGGAAATGTTTGAGACACCTTTCCAAAGCCGTAGCCTTCATGAGAGTGGTTCATGAAAGAAAGTTTGCAGTTTGGAGTTTGCCACAAGTAATATGAATTCGGTTTTTGTCCACAGCAGCCTTAGTACACTGTACTTCACCCTGCATACACCAATTCCATATTAAAACATGGTGGTGGTTCCATCATGCTGTGGGGATTACTGAAAGGCCAGTTCCCTTTCCTGTAAGACAACAACCCTCAATACACAAACAGGGCTGCATTAGAATTGTTTATATGCAGTGTATTCATAGTTTTGAATGGCCCAGTCAAAGGCCAGAACTAAACAATGCAGAATTTGCGGCAGGACTTTATATTTGCAGGTGGTTTCCGTTCAGTGTTACTGAGTTTGAGCTGTTTTGCTAAGAAAATGAGCAAACATTTCAGTTCCAGGGTCTACGAAGCTGGTAAAGACGTACCCCAAAAATATGCAGCTTCAATGCTAAAGGTTTTCTACAAAGTATGCACTGATGGAGGTTGAGTACAAATACACACTGTGCTTTTGAAGTTTCTACTTGTCTTTGTCTTTTGATTTCCACTTCACAAATTTTCATCATGTTCTGACTCTGAACCTGTGATTCCCCCACAATTCCCACAGAAATCACAGTGTGAAACTCCCATTTGAAGTCTCTTATCAATAATTTAAAAAAAAAAAATCCCTCAAACTGATGGACCCCAGGTGACCTGTTCCCCACATCTAACAGCCCTCTGTCTATGCCATTGGCTCACCATGGAGACATTCCCAAGAGACTGTTTTCCGAACGGTTTTCCATGAGCGGTATGGAATGAGCTCCACATCTCTCGCCCGTAAAGAGACGTGGGGAAAAAGTAGCTGCCTCAGCACCTGCTGGCCCCCAGCGAAAATCAAAATATCAATAAGCTCTTATAGCATTAAAGAAAATGCCTAAATCTGACACTTTCTCTCCGTCCATCCCATTCTCTTTCCCTTTGCCAATATCACTCAACCACTTACACTTGGCATGGGCCCACTGGAGAGTTTTACATGTACATTAAGAGAGGCTTTCTGCCTCTATTTGTCCTCCTCCGCCTCTTCTTCCACTCCACTATATCTATTAAAGTAAATATACACTGGGTTGTGTGGTGACACATAGTCCATCCTCATTCATTTTTGAGCAGGTGATTGACAGAAGTTGAATAATAGCCCCGGTCAAGGAAGAGAACCGCAGCAGGATCGCCCTGCGATCTTAATGTTCCACTGCGGTAAGAAAATCAGAGGAAAACCTCACCACTGTTTGTTCCATTAGAATACAGCGGGAATAACTCAGGTTTAGATAATCCATCACTGTAAAAGCAAAGACTGACCTCGTGAAAAAAGTGCCCTGCCAGGGGAAAGAAGGAGGAAGATATGATACATATAAAAGCGCTACAAAAGTGGGCCGAATAAGCAAAAAGAGATATCACAGAGTGAGAAGAGTTTAAGTAGGGAATAAGGTGTGGAAGGGATGAATGGCCTAGGGCAGGAAGAGGATAGAAAGAGGAAGAAAGGATTGGGGGGTCTGGGAGGAAGGAGAGTGGTGGTAAAGCTGAATGATTGCTCTGTGAGAAATATTATTGATGATTCAGGCAGTGTGAATTATTAATGGGGAGCGAAAAGCATCTTTGAACGTGTCTCTGACATTCAATACTGCCAGAGATCAATGAGCTGGCGTGGACGCAAAGAGAAGAGATGAAGGGAGGAGGAAGGAAGAGCGTTTGGAAGGGAGGGAAATAAAAAAAAAGTAGCAAAGAAAGGAGTGAAGGAGGCCGTTTTTTTTTTTTTTTTGACATGTGGAGTATTTCAGATTGGGAGCTTGTCAGAAGGGGTTAGGACGGAGGAAAGCACGACGAGACGGCCAACTGCAGGGAGTCATGTGACGGGGTAGAAGTTGATTGGCTGTGACATTGTCCGGGGTCTAATGCTCCTCCTCAGACATAGGAAACAGCAGAACAGCTCCTCCTCCCCCACATGCTGGACAAGGTTTGCGCACCCCAACCCTATCATTGCATGTGTGTGAGTTTAAAAAAATGACAGTCCAGCGTATTTCCCCACAACACAATGCACATATAGTTAAAGATGGCTCTGTGAGCTTTTTTTTCCCAGCAATCTGATCCCTCATCACTGTCTGCACTTTTACACCGATAATTTCTCAACTTCAGTTGACACCACCATGACCTTCCCATCGAGTTGAAATTAGAGAGAACAGAAGAGTTATCAAAAAAGAAAAAAAAAATCATCAACAATGCTCCCAGTATTGGTTTAAAGCATACTTTATAATGTGCTGAATTCTCTTAAATTTACTTTGATCAAGGCGAGAGGAATATGCTTAAGCTAGCTGTCTGCACAAAATATTTAAAAATATTTAGTCAGTATAATTTCAGAACCAAAATCCAACCCATCCAGTAATAAAAATAAAACAAATCCATGCATCAATTTTCCCTACACCTGCATATTTTTTGCTCTGGTTGTCACAATAACAAAGTTTCAAACTTGATTCTAATACTAAGAAAACTGTCAGATATCATTGTGTAGGCCCTGGGTTGATGATGATCAGGAGATCTATATATTACCTTAAAAGGGCAGCATTATGTTATTCCAGGCATACAGTGGCATTTTATAGCACAATAAAGTAACTATGTTACCTCAAGTCATTATAAAAATGCTGTACATATCAATCATGACTGAGAAGAAATTTGACTTTACAATTGGATGTCTTGAAATTGGGCCTCTTTCCTTCTAAGAAGCTTCTACTCTGTCCGCCTCTTTCAAATCTTCACAAAAGATTTGAAAGAGCCAAACTAAGGGTTAGTGAAGGTGTACATATATTGTATGTCTGTATCATGTTTGATTAATTAGGCAACCAATTTCACCACCCAAAAAAGAAATTAATGCATTTTTATTTTTGAAGAATCCCACTGCGGAATACAATTTGTTTGGGAAAAATTGGAAATTATGTAAATTCTCTTCTAACCTTAATAAATGCTCTTATTTTGTTTCCACAAAGTTCAAAGTTAACCTTCACAGAAAAAGCTTTAAAATTCGACACCAGTACTGACTCAGTGTTTCTAAGGGTTTCAGGTTTTTTCAACTGTTTACATTTTCTGGGCATCTTCAGAAAAACAATGTGATTAAAAATTGCATGAATGGAAAATATGTGCTTCGTCCTGTTTCTGTGCACCTTCCGAGCATCGGAGCGAAGTGGAAACCTGAACCTATACTGTGAGCTCAAGGGTCAGCGGACCTTGCAGAAAAAGCTGATCCTAAGGGACAGACTGTCAGGCCTAGTCAGACGCTCCCCCTAAAACACAAACACACACCCACCCACACACACACGCACACACACACACACACACACACACACACACACACACACACACACACACACACACACACACACACACGTGCTGTTTGTTCAGACTGTCAGTCCTCGCACTCTGACATAGGCATCGTTGTGAGTGACACTAAAAGGAGACAGGGCTCAGCTCCTATCGCCACAGTAACAAGCTGATGGGGAGACAGACGAGCTCCGGCCGCCACACCTGATCACGGTGCAGGATGAGAGCTTTTTTCTGATAGACATACAGCGAGCATTCGCTTTCTGGCTGTCATGTAAACAACCAAACAACCAGTGCAATGGCTCAGTGTGGATGTAATAACATGTGTCTTTACTTCTGTGTTTGCATTTCTGCATGAATGGCCACATTCAGCCATCTTTTGTGGTTTATTGAGTCCAAAACAGTTTGGATGCGTGAAGCATCATAAAACATTTGACTGTGTACTGACTGAAAATGAAAATGATCTCTGCCCTAAAATAAAAGAAAAAGAAGAAACTGGACAACAGCAGTCTTTTCTTGTTTTTACTCAGTTATATTTTATTGGCCTAAAGTTGTTATTGTTGGTTTATTTACTTCATTTTCTTCAGTGTTTTTCTGACCCCAACCCCCTGCAGCCTGGCATGCGTCCAGGTTAGACACAGTTCCCATCACAAGGCAGGTCCTGAGTGCTGACATACCTGTTTTTTTATGATCTGAGAGCAATGTGAGCAAAATCCAATGTTTTTGCATCTGTATATTGTATGACATTTAATGCAACACTTTATGATAAAAAGGAGCATTCTTTGACGGGAAGTGAAGACTGCACAATAATCCTCACTGATGTGTCTATTTCGAGTATCTGAAGCCACAAAGAATACTCTACTTCTAGCTGTTTTTTTTTTACAGCAAAGTGGATATTTACATTTGTAATAATGAACACTATAAGGCAGCAGCGCATTTTGAGTCTGCTTTTATTTTTCAAGCACTGGCGTAACAAAAGTGCCCAGTATAGAAAACAAATAGACACTGAAAAGTCCATTCTATATACCAAATACTGTAATGATGACTGCCATTAGTTTTCTGACTGTGGAGTGGTAAATTAAACTACACTGCTCAAAAAAATAAAGGGAACACTCAAATAACACATCCTAAATCTGAATGAATGAAATATTCTCATTGAATACTTTGTTCTGTACAAAGTTGAATGTGCTGACAACAAAATCACACAAAAATCATCAATGGAAATCAAATTTATTAACCAATGGAGGCCTGGATTTGGAGCCACACACAAAATTAAAGTGAAATGTTCCCTTTATTTTTTTGAGCAGTATAAATAAACTGAGCTTAGCCTGGTATTTACATTGTATTATGACCAGAAGGAGCCTGATCTGTCAGGGATCAAAGTATAAATATAAGGCATGTGATCGACATACCTGCAGACACATTACGATCGACAAGATAAAATCCGGTTGACCGGGTTAGACTTGGGGCTCTCAAAAGTACTTTCAAAACCAAGAATGGTCTCGGGTGCTACAACATAAACTGATTTAGAAACAGTTTTTCCATTTGTTCTAACATCCTGAGCTCCCCTCACCCAGCTTATCCTTCCGTCTTTCACCTCTGAGCTCTAATGCAAAGGGACATGTACGATTGACCCACTCTAAAGCACTAACAGACTGTCTGGCCCCAGCATGGACACTAAAGAGAGACGGACTATTAACCTCCATCACCCGTCCTCCCTCGCTCTCACTGCCCTGTCATTCTCCCCTCTTCCTCAGCTTCCTCTTCAATATCAGCACCTGAAAACAGCTGCGGGTGACTTAGTGGCTGGTTTGCGGTCGGATCGGCTGGAGGCCTGTGACAGGGGTTAAGAGCAGGGTCAATGACTTAGTCGAACACATTGTGCTGGTTGGTTTTATATGCATGTATGCCATTGTCGATTATTTGTCTGAAATAACTACTGCGCCTTAGACTTAGACTTAAAGGTTTTCACTCTCGTTCCAGCCCCTTTAAAAGTCACAACCCAAACCACTCAAGAACTTGCTGAAAGTCATGGATTGAAGAGATTAACAGAACCAGATCATGTGGAAAAAGCAAAATGTGACTCCTTAGGATCTCAAACCAAGCACCCTCGTCTCCACAACTAAACTTGAAATCTGTCCATGAAAAGGGTCAACGGTACCCGGCGAGAACAAGGAGCAGCCTTTCAGTCCAACATGCACTTCAAACAAGCTTCATTCCCTCCCCAAACTAACTGACTTTGATTAGCCCCACTTTCTTCTCTGACTTGTTGAAGAGTTTGCTAAATCTTCCTCAAAGCGAACCAAAACCCACTGTAATTTCCTTTCACCTTAAAGTTTTTACCCATGCATTATCAGTCCGACTGGTTCAGGAATCCCTTGTGGCAATCAAGCCCTGAAGCGTTGCCATTTCATTATTGTCATATTATATACAGAATATTATTATTAAAAAAGGTTTGTCTTGTTTTTTTCTTGATTTGGGTTTCTAATTATGTGGCCTTTTCCATACACGAGTGTGTGTATAGGAAAAGGTGTACTTTTTTTAACAGGATGTTTCACAAAATAATGTTTCACTTCTTATTTAAGCTTCACTGTTTTAGACTACAGGCCATTTCATGATGCTAACCATATAAATCCAAAGATGGGCCACAGCATCTCTAAGGCTCTACAGGACGCAGAGCAGAGCTTTGGAAATCCAGCTTCAGATGCAGTGTGATTAAAAAAGCTCTGATCTTCTCTGCTGCCTCTACAAACACCAAATGCATTAAATGAATAATGAAAAGGATTTCCAAGAAACTTCAAAGGCATGTGACCTGTCATGGATGAAAATTACAAGCAATGCAACCAAAAACTGTGGCTTTAGAAAAAGCAGACTGACTTTGCTGAATGGGGCGAATGAGCCACCCCTTGAGGACACATGGGTGATTTTTAGTTTTAACAGATGGAAATAAAGGAATAGTTGCATAAATTACAAGACTACTGATTCTCAAAGCTTTTACAGAACTTCAAGAAACATTTTCATATTTTTCTTCTTTGTGATACATTTTTGGATAGTGCATGTTTAAAAGTATTTTTCTTCTTTTGGTACATTTGAGACTTTTAAGCCTGGAAACTGCCCTTTGTGTTTGACTAACTGTCCCGAGTCAAGGAGAAACAAATCACTTCTCATTTGAAAGCAATTCTCACTATGCATCATTTGCTCTTTTCATGGGACGTTTGCTAAGAGGATCCCACACACAGAAGGAGGAAAGAGTACAATCAAGAGTCAGAGAGGCAAACAGGGACCTAAGGCAGCAGTGGAGTCCCCATAAAGCCAAGGTTAATCCCTCTGCCGCTCCATCCATCATTGAGCAGCGAAGAAGAGGGGTGTCTTTGTAGGGTAAGGGACCACTTTCAAGCCACATATATGTGTGTGATGAAAGAAAAGAGAAGCAGTGTGGGGTAGAGGGGAAATACAGTTGTTGGGGAGGTGGAGGGGTCTGTATCGCCCCATTGTCTCCCCAAGCACCCATAAAGGGCGTAGGAGCAGAGGGATCATAAGCCTCGTTTGGCAGGAGTTATGGCCACTAACACAAAGCAGACAGACCAGAGCAATAACGGCTCGGGATGTAGTTGTCACGGTAACCAGCAGGTACTGATGCTGGCGGGCCAAGAAGGATGCTGGGTGGACAGCAGCCAGGACAACACATGGAGGGGAGTAGAGACATCACTGTCACTGGTGATCAATGGTCAGCGGGAAGACTGGGAGGCAGCAGCAGCAATTAGCCACCCACAGGAACAGGTAGAGTTTTATTACAGAAGTCTGGGATGACAGAGGCTCAAAATGACGCTTTTAAAAAGAAAAATTAACAACGTCAACAAGAAGCAAACTTTCACATCATCCCAGTCCAGGACAGAAATCCCCTCACACTGAGGCTCAGTTGGTGCATAACAATATTATGAACCTAGAAGATAAAATGCTCTGATAACATTTTTATGGTATTACTAAAATGTCCCTAAATTAAATACTGAAGAACTTCATTCCCTCTTCCTCAGTCACAGTCCATAATTACATAGAAGTCTATATGTGAGACTCAAGACACGTAAAAACACTTACTTTCAAAAACAAAATTAAGACATCAACTTAGATGGAGGATGGATTGAGTTCTCATCCAATGTTTCTGTTTCTGCTTGAACGTAGGGATGGTGGTTATTGAGCCTTAATACGGATCCGTTCCTCTAAATGTGCTGTGATAAATTGATGCATAAGAGCTTGACTTTAGGATGATGTGGCCACAGGACTTCTCTCCAACCTTCTCTGAACTATTTCAGTATTTGTCAAGAAGGCAAAGAAGGCATCGACAGCTCTTTCGTCTCTCCACTCTGGAGGGAGATGATGAAATGCCAAATTGAGAAAATGAGTATTTGTGATTGATTAATTTGTCAATTTCTGTGCCAAATCATCACACAAGCAGCCAGAACTTTGTCTGGGCACCGAAAGATCAAATGCTTATTTTGACCTAATAGACCATGTTCGTTTGTTTGTAGGTGATAAGATTCTCTATTATGATTATCTCCACTGCATCTTTTATGCCCTTTGTATTTCATGTACAGCCTTGCTGTTTGTCTTGAATCTGTGAAAAATACTCCACAAATCATTCACACTTAACAAAATTCACAGAAAACCAGTTCCCTTCTTAAAAACACGTCTTAAACGACACAGAAAGAAATATTAACACATTTACTTTTAATGTTTGTTTTGAAAAAAATTCAGTCCGTTCTCATCTTCAGTATTGTTTTGGGTTGAAGAGTAAAATTTAAATCATCCACTTTTCATTTTTTCTGTAGATCTCTCGGGTATTAGGCAAGTGTGCGGTGTTAAAGCCACAGTTTGCACATATTTTGCTCTTTCCCTCCTCCTCTCACTCCTTATGTCTCGGAGGGTCATTTGCCTGTTCAGATGAGATTATGAGCTATAATGGAGGAGGTGTGGAGTGCTGAGACAAGGAGAAATGGCCCACCATGTAGATAGAAGATTTGATGGTTAGTCGATAGCTCTTCTCGGTCGTCAGAGGCAGAGGAGGAGAGCACAGAGAGGGGCCACACATGGACCTTGATTCTATGGAAATGCATTATTTGTGAAGATTACCTGAAACGGTCTCAGAGAATCATTTTGGCATGAACTAACCTTGAACATTCCCATACTTATGTAAATGATCTCCATCAGTGGTAATCAATGAATGGAATAGCCTTGAGGTTCTTAAATGTTACACAGAGCGTTTTCGGTTGTTAGTTTGGTCATAACAGCCTTGTAAGACAAGTTGAGGGTCACACCGTCAATTCATCTTTTTTGGCCCCCCTCACAAGTGCAATCAGATTGTTTTCATCCCATTGATATTTGTTGTGTATATAGTAAAGAGTTAAAATGTTGTGCAGTTTAAAATGTGTGAACCTGCTGCTTTTCTCTCAGTGATTTTTAGAAGAAAGTTGCCTGGAAGCTGTCAGTCCACTTCAAGGCTGTGTTGTCTGTCCCCGTAAGGCCGCTGTCTGAGTGGAAGAAGGACACAGTGACACAAAGCCCCTGAGGGACGAGTTCATCACCGTCTCTGGCAGGAGGCATGAATGACGCCTGACATGTGGCCGGACTCTGAGTGCCGCCTGCTGCTAAATGCTGCACAGAAAAAGCCCTCTGATTGACCAGATCTGACACAAAAACAAGTGAGCACGCAAGCCTGCGTTCACACACAAGGAGGCGTGATGACTAGAAGAGGATAACAGGATTTCCCTGCTGGTGTAATACTAACACTGATGCCTAGAGCAATTTGTTCATTGATGCATAAATATTTACTATGTAATCAGCTTTGTGTCACTATTATTCAAACAAAACAATTATTGAATGATTTCCCCCCCCCCTTCTTGGTTTTGTTCAAAGCACTAAAAAAAAATCTATTGTTATTTTTTATTTATTTTATTAAATCAGGATACAAAACCCCGAAGAAGATTTTTTTTACTAAACTTACCTGCTTTTTATAACTACTTTTGTCTCTTTTGCTAAAGTTGTTCAAAAACTGGTCTATTTAAAACCAACAGAGTTGAAGCTTAGGATTGCAGAGGCTTAGCGCTGCTGGGAAACACAGGTCCTTTAAATAATTTGTTCTCCATTTCATCAAAGTTTACTTTTTTTCCTACAGCTCACTTCATGTTGTTTTTATAGTCATTGCTTACTTTGGCAGATAAAACATTTTGTTTAGATTCAGGAAAAAACTAATATCCTGGAGAATATCCCTCAACTGTGAGCCCAGCTGGAAAAAAAGGAGGTGTGAGATAATCTCCAGAAAAAAATAAATAAATTATACAGTGTCAGAAAAGATGCAGCCAGAGGAGCTTAGTGGTCAAAAACAAACCAAACAATGGTTAAATAATCGTTTTAGTTGTTCAGTTTGCTGTTATACCTCCACCAAGTAAGTCTGCTAGATTATCACCCTTCAATCACTGTTTCTGAAGTGGTTGAAGTTTATACAGCTTGATCAGTCACTAAATGTAAAAAAAAATCTGGTGGAAATCATTCTCTCATTTTGTGATCCCTGTTTTATGCTTCGTGGATTCGTAACTGTTGTTTCCCAGTTTTTCCCAAAGCCCAACCTCAATCCTCTCCTGGAGAAAACATCAAAGCCTCAGCCACACCAAACCGAGAATACATACCTGGAATAATCACCTCTCATCGACAACCATCCACTGTGGAGCCTTTTCTCCTTTCAGACATTTCAGTACCAATCTAGCTCTTCATCCTCTAAACTCCCCAAATCAGCAAAACCTACTGTAATAACACAGCCATACTTCTTTTAAAAATCAGCTATCTTTGGCCAAGAGGCATAAATTAAACACAGAAGACCTTCCGTTTTATCTGTTGCTGCATAATTTCATCCCATTTAAGTAGTTAAATTATTAAATAATTTAAACAAAAACACAGATATTCAGACAATTTATGTTCTTGTGGTTTACTGCTGACTTTAGGGAAATGCTGGATTATAGTTTTTTTATGCATTAAAAAAAAAAAAAAAACAGTCAACATACCAACAAAACTTGGAACCTCGGCCAGTCTCTGCACTGTGACGTGCGTGCAGAGCTGTTCGTGTCTAAAATGCATGAGAATGTGTGCAGTGAGCTGGGTCTATATGCATGGCCGCACCCACTTTAATGCATGAAGCCTATTTACTGCTCATTCATATTTATCTGCAGCACATGTGTGTGCTCTGGCCCACAGCTGTTCCTGACCAGGTAGCCGTGCACTTGCAGGTTTTGGATGTGAAGCGGTCCTCTGGTGCAGCACGTGAAGTTCACACACTTCAGGTGTTTGAAAACAGTCTGACTAATCCTGATAGTTTCTGTATGAAGTCATGTTTTCTGTGAAAAACACAGTGAGAAGCTATAACAGCTCTCAGTGTCAGGCTAATTCGCAAAGAACACACACACACACAAACACACACACACAGAGAGAAACAGACACACACTCAGCACCTATCAATGAGGATACTGAGTCATCGATTAAGTAGAGTCACGATTATCTTAACCTTCGCCCTGAGGCTCCTCTGCTTCTACAAATGAACAAGACGTTCCATCACAGTGAAGATAATGGTGTGTTACATCTGTTAGTCACTGACTGTAAACATTTACTTCACACAAAAATCATCCATGGAAATCTCATGTCGGTCAAATTGATTTCATTTAATTGCATATTGCATTTTCCATCCTATTTCTGTTGACTGTGGCTTGGATTCCCATCTGGGCCAGGTGGCTCCTGTGAAATATGTATGACAAACCAGCAGAACTAACAGTGACCTCCTACTGGGAGAAAACTACTGGAATGTCACCACATTTAAGGAAAAACAATAGGTTAAATACAATTACCTAAACACTCACTTATCTAACACAGTTTGAGTGACAGAAAATAGCGCAGTATTAACAAGCTGTGTGACTTCCAAAGGTTGGTAGATGAAAACATGGCATCCGGAAGATTTTCACAGGAAAGATAATGGATCTGTCAGGTCTTGAGTCAAGTAATTGATGGATGCTTTTCTCCACTATTGCTCAAGTTCCAAAAATGTAAAATATGATGAAAAAATTAGGCAATGTCGAATAACTTAAAAACTTTTTTCCCCAAAACAATACGATATTTATTCTGTACAATTGAGCTTCTTTATTGGGAATCCCTTTATTTTTAAAGCATTTTATAATCCTACCTCGACTTTTTCTTGACTATGATTTAGATCCAAACTCAACTGTGTGACAATCTGAATGTTTGACAACTTGATTCTCTTTCCTGCTTCTCCCCTTGTATTGCTTTTGACTTTTTAACGTCCCACCGTCTCTTCCTCTTTCAGCATCACCCCCACCCACACACGTCTTTCTCCATCTCACTCCGCCTCTGACACCCTGATCAATTCCCCATCAAATCCTAATGCTGCGGTTTAACTCAAGTGTGGCATCTTAATTAGAACGATAACTGCACACTGTCAGGGTCATCGACTGCGCCGGACGCCAACCAATGCCTCTCATCGACAGGCTGCCAACGCTCAGAGAGGCTCTGAAAGCGGGTGGGGGCGGGCAGGCAGACGGAGGGCGGGGTGGACACAGAAATCCGGACGGCCAGAGTTGAGGATGAGACAGGCGGGTTACCAGTGACTGGAGAGAGCTATGGTTTACCAGAGAGGGAAGGAAATTAAGACATCTGAGGATTGGCCATTGTTTGGTCAAGTATTGCTCTACTTGGCCTCAGTTAAAACTCAAGAGAATTGGTAGCTGTAAGGTTTTCTGTGAATAGGAAGGGATTGGAAAAGCAGAAAGTGGAAAAAGAGGTCAAGCCAAATGAAACAGAAGACTGTGACAGGAAGGACAGTTATAATAATGGTTGCAAAAAATACTTTGATGTATGATAGAGTAGAGAGAAAGATTTAATATAAAGCCATTAAAGTGAAGTCTAGCAATGATAAAGGCTACATTAAATTTTATTACGGAATCAAAAATGTATGAATAAGGTTAATTTCTCTCATTTCTATTAAATCTGAATCTGTAGGATGATTATTTTTAATGATCCATCATAAAAAAGCAACGAGTTAATTTTTTCATATATATATTTATTGAAAATATGAGGTATGAAAGAATTAGTATTCACAGTTTAAATGAAATTAAATGATTTCTGCTAAAAGAATCAACCTCTACCGTTAGTTATCACACTAATCGTTTTTGACTGCTAAAATAAACTAACAGAAACAAAACATAGACAACTAAGAAGCTTAACTTTCAACTCTATCAATTTCTCCAAAGTTTGAAGAAAATGGTTTTGAGAATAATTTACACTTATTTTTGACACATTTAAATCTGAGGAATAGGTTTGAACAAAGAAAGTAAAAGTTTCAAAGAAGATCTAGTCACCCGAAATCACACCTTTACCTGATGTCGACTGTTTTCTGCTTGATGTTTTTGTGTGCTGTATTTGCATCCAACCCGCCTCTGGTTAGGAATGAATAAAGGAGAAACCCAAAAACATAGAAGAAGAAAAATCATTTTAGCTGTCAGCGAGAAACAAACTTTAGTGGTGATTAGAAAAGAAAGTAATTTGAGGTGTAATAAAGAAACAGATGTTTGTTGATCCCCGTCAGTAATAGAAACAGCATTCCAGGGACAATCTTTGGACAAATTCTAGCTGTAAACTATTTGAACGGTCAGATTATTCACCACATAGCTGATATTGCAACAACAAAAAATTAAAGCAATCCAGGCCTGCATCAATAATATACTCCTTGTTCTATAAACAGCTGAAAATTGTTTTTCCGAATTTGATCCCCAATTTTATAATAAAATCTGGTGCCAATGGATCCGAAAGATATACATGTTTTTATACATAAAAACACATGAACTTGCATGTAATCCAACAAAGAAACCTGGTAAAATCGATATAAATCAGTGGGAAAAGAAGCACCTAAAACAAAATGTTACAACATGACGTGAAATTTTGTGACTTTATGTGACAGCAGGGAATAATGTTATGTTCTTTGTTGTAGAAACTGTTTGTCTCAGGTGTTGTCACAGAAGACAGACAAATAGGCATCTCAAACAGAGAGTTACCCACCGTCACCTGTAGACACACAGTTGTCAGCCACAGCACACTCTGTGCTAAAAGAAGCATTTTTCACACCAGGCAGGGAATTCCCTCCTGTTCATCTTGTCAAGTGGCCATTTGTCCTCTTTTTTTCCCCCTTTTCCTCTGAGGAGAGATGAGGAGGAGAAGAGGCGTGAGAACAAGAGATGAGAGACAGAGACGGGAGGAGCAAGTTTCCCTTTTTCTTGTGACAAATAAAGAAATCAATAAATCATTGCAGGCCTTTGACGGCTGTGGTGAAGGGGTTGGGGGGCGGGGGGGGTTACCCGTTCTTCATAGACTATTTATGAAGCTGTCGTCGCCGTCCCCCTCTCTGCAAGTGTGTGTTGGACAGCCGCTCCGCGTCGCGAGTGAGAGCACTGTCTGAAATATTTAAATGTTTGCGTGCATTTCACACTGGACCTGTGGCCCCTCTCGGAGGATGCTGTGGGCTTTATGGGTGGGGGTGATGGGCAGGAGGTGAGGTGTGTTTGTCAACATGTTTGTTTATAACAAATCTGACCGCCAGTGGCCGGATGTAAATAAAGCAACCTTGATGCTCCTCATCTGTCACTCAAAGCTTCCTCAGTTGTTTTCTCTCTGTTGTGCAGTTGTGCGGCAGGGACTGCAACAATGTTTGGATTATGTAACTATTATTAATTATGATTAATAGCTATTTAATAAAATCAACAAAGTTTCTTTTTTAGCTAAACAAGTCGGGGCACTACCTGATGACCAGCAATCATTAGCCAAACACGTTCAGTGTCACTAACAAACTGATCCTGTGTCGCCGGATGCTACCAGGATCCTAGTGGCTGTATGTTAACGACTGTGGCTGCCGTTAGCATACAGATGTGAGCAATGCCGTGTTATGCTAACCAGCCAATATGCAGGCACTGACATCTTAATAGCTGTTTCATATTTGGGTTTACTGTATGTACTCTGCGCTCACTTCACATTGACGGTTAAGATTTTGTAGTCGAGTGTACCGATATGCACGTACTTCTTGTGACAAATTCCTTACTTTTCCACAATCTGGAAGGACACCAGCAAGCTTGATGAGCTAGTTGTGTGCCAAGCTCAGTTTCCTCTCTACCAGGGCAGCTGCAGCACACCTGTTGTTGGTGCGGCACAAAGTGGCAGTCTGGCTGATGTGCATCCTTGTGTCTGGTTGCGGCGACTTAAGTTTACACTTTGAAAGTTTCAAAAGTTCTCTTTTCCACCAACCTGGTGAGAAAAGTATAATCCACTTAAATCTGTGCCTCCAATTCAGGTGTGTTTCCCTGGACTGGCTCCGAAATGCTAAACTACAGGCCTTTTATATTCATGTTCGACTCTGTATGGCTTGAAATAAGTTCAACAGCATTCTCTGTCAATTATTCATATTGTGGCCAAAACAAGAACAAAAATCTCTTTAAATGTGATTTGTATGTAATCACATGAAAACTTCATGACTTCTTTAAAACTGGAAGAGAAGACGCTCCACTTAGATTCCTGCAAAGGATGTTTATTTCTGTCAATTCAATATAGATGTCTTGTACTTTGGGTCATGATCTGTTTCTTATGATAGGCAAGGGACAGAATGTGGATGCACCAATCAATTAGGGCCATTGTCTTTCTACTAAACTATTTATTTACTATAACACTCTAGAGCAGGGGTCCCCAAACTTTTTCCTGCGAGGGCCACATGACTGTTGTAGTTGACTAGTATATATTCCATTGAGGGAAAACTAAGTTTCATATCTGCTCAAGAGCCCCCCTGGTGGTTGAAGAAAAATCCACATATATATGAAAAAAAACACTGAATGCTCTCTGGTATTGTTCAGGGGGCCGGACCAAATGAGGAGGCGGGCCGGATCCGGCCCGCGGGCCGTAGTTTGGGGACCCCTGCTCTAGAGTAACAGCTTTATTACTCCAACCAAATCCACAATTCATTCCTCCATATCTATTCTTCTGTCTTCACCAACTGAACAAAATGCTTGAACTTCCCTCCCTTGATTCAGACACTCAACCCAAACCCAGAGGGAGCACTCAACCTTTTTTTCAAAATGAGATTAAGAGAAAATATGGAGTAACAGCAGCTCGCCTGGTGTCTTTCAGAGCTCCGCTGGGTACCGCTGTGGCTGAGTGGACCTTCACTGGGCATTAGTTCATTAATAAATTAGAGTTTAGATCCAAATGGAGCTCTGCCAAAGAGTACCACTTCACCAACCTGCAGTAATCCAGCTTTTACAGGAAGATTATCCAGATTATTACACCAGCTCTAGCTCAACAGACCCTGAACTCAAATTACTAAAAAAAAAAAAAGGGATGATTGAAAACACTGCTAATTTTTACTTTAGGAAAATTAGCAGGTACTAATACTCCCCAAATGAGTATTAGTACCTTGTAAAACCTCTGTGGGAAGGCTAAAGCTGACGTCTCCTAGACATGCAGCGAAACACTTTCCTAATAATTAGTTTTCTTCAGTCTCTATTCAGTGTGGTCACATTTTTTTAAAACTCCCTCCCAGAACTTTTACAAATTTGAATCAAATGTAAATGATGTGTGTTTGGAACATGTTTATGGTTAACTCACTAATTCTCTTTCCAGGAATATTTTTTTTTTTTACTCATTTTAGATTTATACTTTCCCCAGCTGCTGTCATATCTTCCATTTTGCCAAGTGTATTTGTGTCTTCAAACCATGACCAATGAAGTGGGTCTAATAAATCTCCTCTAAGCTTAAGGTCTTGTTTCTCATTTAGTCAAAACAGAAATGCTCCTTCTGGGTCGGAGATGGTAAACATCTGCAGGAGTTGTTTTAATCATGACTGATAATAAAATGAAGCAGAAGATGGTTGGACATTAATGGTTCAACTTCAGAGGCTGGAATTACAAGTGCAACTTCAGCCAAAGTTGTTGTTATTGTTGTTGTTATTATTATTATTATTATTATTATTATTATTATTATTATTATTATTATTATTATTATTATTATTATTATTATTATTATTATTATTATTATTACCCACAATCTGAAACTGAGACAGTCAGTGGAAACAAAGTTTGTGTGTCAGTCACAAATGTTTGTTAGGAGTTGGGGATTAATTATCCATTAAAGCCAACAAATATAGTATCACAAGAGTGATACTTAATGTTTTTAGCAGACGTATGACTTATATAGTCATAGAATAACTTTTGCAGAAGTTGTGAAGTTTGTATCCTTCATTTATGTTTTGCATTTGTTTTAAGTTCTGAAGAAAATGTGTAGCTTTTGTTTAGCTTTTGTAGCAATAGATTTTTTCAACCTGACCAATAAATCCATGCTATTTATTGATGGGTCGCTGAAGATCACAGTCTGTTCTACAGCGTCAGATATGTAACTGTGCTGTAACATCGTTTTACCACAGTTGTCTATCGTCATGCGCCATAGAAATGTTAGTACGCGAATGTGTGGTGACAATATTAGAAATCATCTCAGATTTGATTCTTTTCCTTGAAGGTTTTACAGCTGACAATAATCTGTGGATTGAAATGCAAAGGCTAGTTTTGTAGGCTCTCCAAAAGTTCCCTGTAAATTGTTAACTTTTCAAAAGCTGCTACATTTGTAGCCCCCTTGGAAAACTTTCGTTTCCATTTTCCCCACACTTTATAAGCACACCCACATCCAACGCTTACCTGTCAATGGCTACGTGAAAATAAACTGAACTGAAGCTTTAAAAGGTTCTCCGAAAAACTCGGTGGTAAACTTTTGACATCAGTGACATTCCCCGTTCTCACAAGGATATCTCGGTTGCCCTCCTTCATGGTGAGTGTGTGTACCTGTGCAGCACAACACCATGAGAGTGATCCAGAGAACAAACACTAGATTAAGCACT
This sequence comes from Poecilia mexicana, assembly GCF_051168715.1. Lineage (NCBI taxonomy): Eukaryota > Metazoa > Chordata > Actinopteri > Cyprinodontiformes > Poeciliidae > Poecilia > Poecilia mexicana. The sequence goes on along the minus strand of NW_028263373.1, from coordinate 18,922,371 downwards.
GTGAGCGCTGCCGGCAACACTGAGATTTAAACTCATTCTGTCTACGGCTGCTTCAGATAACGAGCTGAATCAGCATGCACCATGAACACACACACACACACACACACACACACACACACACACAGCGTTAAAGTGAGCATGCGTCTGACATCCAGAGAGGAACGGGAGAAAGGCACGAGCTGATATAATGAGCTAAAGTCCTTTTAGAGACACAACTGTCACTTTATCATATCTTGTCTTCTTTTTTTTCTACACACGTCTTTTTCCTTGACATCCTTGTTTCATGGAGTTTCCTTTCTCAACAGCAGCAGTTCAGAACATTTGGTTTAAGAGTCTGACACGATCAAAAGTTAAGAGAAGATGTCAAAGTTTATTTAATATCCAGACTCGTTTGCCCTAATCTGAGGATCTCATTGACATCTGGCGACTCAACGCAGCAGTACCAGACTCAGCAGTGCATCTAGATCCTAAGAACAAAGCACATCCCTTCGATGACAACAATGTGCCCCTTCTGGTCAGGAAAGACACATGGCTTGAGAAAGGAGGAAAAAAGCAATCTACATTAAACATAACAAAATAACAGTGGAGGAGGGGTGATGTTCAACCATTCACATCCAAAGACGTGAAGAAAGCAGCTTGTATCTTGTCTTTATTAAGTAGCATTTTACAAGTGATACTGGCCCAAACTATGGACGGGTAGTTGGACTGAGCCCTTGACTTCTGTGACTTTAATGGCTCTATTCATCTGATTGTTGGGAACTGTAATTCATAAACTTGATGCTCTGAGCTCAGAGTCACTCCACGCCAAATAAATGCCCAAGTGGGTGAATATGATGGCATGCAGAGACTAGGAAACCATTTCCCTTTTTCTATTAAAAAAAAAAGCAATGTGCAGACAAGAAATTGTGAGCAAGAAATTGAGGTATGGCAAGTCAAATGGTGATATAATAGAAAGTTTTGTAATGTGTGATCAAAATTTCAAAGACACCACTAAATATGCCTTCATACAACATCAGATACTGAATGAACACAGATATGCACTTATATAGCACAACCTGGCATTTAAACTGTTGTTTTATATTGATTTTATAATATTATAGCATTGTTATTTACTTCTGTGTTGTATTTTTTTTGTAATTTTGATTGACCTTCTTAACATATTTTTAATTTCAAATTGATGTCCCGGGCAGATGAATCCTGACTTTCTAATAAGCAATTATGCTTATTTACACATTTTGTTCAAATTAATATTGGCAAGTCTTCTAAGACGATTGATTGATTAAGCTATTGTCAAATATTTTATGTGTTAGGCACGTGTGTAGAAGCAAGGTTAAACTGTCCTTCAGTATCACCCTGAGTCTAAAGCGTTGACATGGATAGGCTGAATGAATTAGGGCAGCATCACTCTTGGAAGAAGTGGCTTTAAGACTATTGGATTTGCTAATTACAAATTTTATCCAGTGAGGAACAACAACACTCTATAAATCCATTTTAGACAAATAGGAAAAGTAAAACTGGTTCATCAAATCATCTGTACAAATACTTTATTAACCTATTTCATGTTTAGCAGCATCAGGGAACAAATGAAAAACATGATTTTGAATACTTCACTTGAA